>NC_134702.1:286678130-287004130 GCF_043290135.1 Rhipicephalus microplus | reverse complement strand
TCAATGAGATATGCCATAGAGTTTCCTAATATAAAAATTTAGGAAACTAAAGTGTGACGATAGTTATAGCGCGAGAACAAAATGACGACACAGAAACAAGAAGGACATGAAAGACACGACCGCTAATTTCCAATTGAGTTTATTGCGCAGAGCGCGAAAATATATAGAGGAGACAGTAACCATGTGACAAAAACCATATGGCACAAAGAGCAGAACATGAGTAAGAGAAAAAAAACAAAAACAAAAGCACAGAAAATCGGCAAAGAAAAATCTATAAGAAAACGAAACAGAAAAGTAAAGACAATATAACTTAACTACTTGCGCGCACCGAAACCTTCGAGGAACCTTAGGTTTTCGGACAGAGCCACGGAGGGCTTGCTAATACAAGGCACCTGTTCGCGTGCCATCTGCGCGGCCTCGACAATGACTCAGGTGCGCTCATCTCTTTGCTTGTACAGCGTCGCTGTGTCTTTGAAGGGGGGCACACAATTGCACTCAGTGCAGTGCTGAGCAAGAAAACCATATTTCCCGTTTCTAACATTGTTAGCGTGTTCTCTCAGCCGATCGTTCACACACCTTCCGGTCGTTCCGACAGAACAAGCACCACATGAAAGAGGGGTCCTACAGACAACTTCCCGGGAGCATGCCGCATACCTGTTTCTATGTTGAACTTTGCGCATTCTGTTGATGACTGCATTTTCATGGGGGTTTGTAGATTTGGTGAGGCTGATTAATTTGAACAGTGCCGAGAACAGGAAACGAACTCCAACACGTTTTCCGATTTTCTTGAGCCTGTGTGATATCTGGTGTTTGTATGGAATCACGGTTATGCTTTCACGTTCTATATCCGTGTTGCTCGGATTCTGTCGCTGCCTCTGCTGTGCCTTATTAGTCCGCAGGATAGTCTCAGCAACGGAAGCGATAAACGCCTCGGGGAAACCCGAAGCCTTGGGCCGGGAAACTTTAGCTTTGAAGCTCGCAGAGATATTGTGGGCGCACGATCTATTTAAGGCATTCTCAAGACAGGTTCGTGCTATGTCTCGCTTAATTAACTTGCTGTGAGCGGAAGAAAAAGGAAGTAGAGGTTTCTGCGCAGGTGGTTCATAACACCAATAGATGTGCTGTGAGCTAAAAACCAGTCTTAAATCCAAAAAGCGTAACTTGTCATTCTCGGGCATTTCATGTGTCAACACTAAGGCTTTAAACAATCTTCGAACACACCTATCGTTTGAGTCGCAAACAAGTGGAACATAGAAGAATTACAATTTAGAAGAACCAAGAAGTCATTCACGTATCTGCATACTTTGACGACATGCGAACCTTCTAACTTTTCCTGCAGTTTTTTGCCCATTTTTGCCAATAGAAGATCACTGAGTAAAGGTGCTATGCATGAGCCGATTGAAACACCTTTTTTCTGTAGATAAATGCAATCATTCCATTGAACGAAAGTAGAGGTAAGGTACAGCAAAACCAGGTCAGAAAAATATCGCGCACTGATGCCCGTTTACCTCATTGTGAGGGAGAGAGTAGGAGTAGTGCCTCACGATGAGGCATTAGAATGTATAAGGGATAACATAGAGATTTTCGGGGAATTGAGCTTCCAATTAAAAACTGGCATCACTGCGCGATATTTTCCTGACCTGGTTTTGCTGTACCTTACCTCTACTTTCGTTCAATGGAATGATTGCATTTATCTGCAGAAAAAGGGTGTTTCAATCGGCTCATGCATAGCACCTCTACTCAGTGATCCTCTATTGGCAAAAATGGGCAACAAACTGCAGGAAAAGTTAGAAGGTTCGCATGTCGTCAAAGTATGCAGATACGTGAATGACTTCTTGGTTCTTCTAAATTGTAATTCTTCTATGTTCCACTTGTTTGCGACTCAAACGATAGGTGTGTTTGAAGATTGTTTAAAGCCTTAGTGTTGACACATGAAATGCCCGAGAATGACAAATTACGCTTTTTGGATTTAAGACTGGTTTTTAGCTCACAGCACATCTATTGGTGTTATGAACCACGTGCGCAGAAACCTCTACTTCCTTTTTCGTCCGCTCACAGCAAGTTAGTTAAGCGAGGCATAGCACGAACCTGTCTTGAGAATGCCTTAAATAGGTCGTGCACCCACAATATCTCTGGGAGCTTCAAAGCTCAAGTTTTCCGGCTTAAGGCTTCGGGTTTCTCCGAGACGTTTATCGCTCCCGTTGCTGAGACGATCCTGCGGACTAATAAGGCAGAGCAGAGGAAGCGACAGAATCTGAGCAACACGGATACAGAACGTGAAAGGATAGCCATGATTCCATACAAACACCACATATCACACAGGCTCAAGAAAATCGGAAAACGTGTTGGAGTTCGTTTCCCGTTCTCGGCACCGTTCAAATGTATCAGCCTCACCAAATCTACAAACCCCCTGAAAACGCAGTCATAAACGGAATGCAAAGTTCAACATAGAAACAGGTATGCAGCATGCTCCCGGGAAGTTGTCTATAGGACCCCCCATTCATGCGGTGCTTGTTATGTCGGAACGACCGGAAGGTGTCTGAACGATCGGCTGAGAGAACACGCTAACAATGTTAGAAACGGGAAAGATGGTTTTCTTGCTCAGCACTGCACTGAGTGCAATTGTGTGCCCCTCTTCAAGGACACAGCGACGCTGTACAATCAAAGAGATGAGCGCACCTGAGTCATTGTCGAGGCCACGCAGATGGCACGCGAACAGGTGCCTTGTATTAGCAAGCCCTCCGTGGCTCTGTCCGAGGACCTAAGGTTCCTCGAAGGTTTCGGTGCGCGAAAGTAGTTATATTGTCTTTACTTTTCTGTTTTGTTTTCTTATATATTTTTGCCGATTTTCTGTGCTTTTGTTTTTTTTTCCCTCTTACTCATGTTTTGCTCTTTGTGCCATATGGTTTTTGTTACATGGTTACTGTCTCCTCTATATATTTTCGCGCTCTGCGCAATAAACTCAGTTGGAAATTAGCGGTCGTGTCTTCCGTAGAAGTGTGGCGGCTTGGGCTAGTTGGTATGGCATGACGATAGTTATAGCGCGAGAACAAAACGACGACACAGAGACAAGAAGGACACGAAAGACACGGCGCTCGTGTCTTTCGTGTCCTTCTTGTCTCTGTGTCGTCGTTTTGTTCTCGCGCTATAACTATCGCCGTGTCTTTCGTGTTCTCCTTGTCTCTGTGTCGTCGTTTTGTTCTCGCGCTATAACTATCGTCATGCCATACCAACTAGCCCAAGCTGCCACACTTCTAAAATGTGGTATACCACCCTCCCTGGCGGCGTTGACGCGATGACGCCGAGGGAAGTGGCGCTGGCAAAACGCCGGAAAAACTTTGCATATATATCGGGCTTAAATTAGGAGTCAGTCCGCGCGCTTCAGGCAAGTTCAAAAAACAGAATTGCCTGTGAAGGAAAAGCAAACGGAATAGTTTTATTGTGAACAACCACGACTATGGGGATAGAATATTGTACCACCGTGACCACACCGACAACGCCCCTTCGTAAAGTCACATAAAGCCAAATGCAGCCGTGTGTCGAGCCGCGGTAATCTGTCAGTTTTTGTTTTCAAACCTGTGCTCATAGACTCATAGAGTTTCTCAAGTCGTATTTCTGAGAAACTCTGTGCATGTGCGCCCGTGCCCTCACGAGCTGTGAATTACTTTACACACTGTGCTGGTTACACACTCTGTTGTCCAGATTGCCTTGTTTCCTTTTTTTTTTTTCTTTCACGTGGCTATCCAGTTGCCTGCGACCGCCAGGCAAAGACGGAGTGGCGGCCCGGAGTGGCTGCAACAGCTGGAACGCGCTTGCAACTACCGCGGACACACTAGTGTTTGCGTAGAACGACCGTGAGACGTTATTCGCGTGCGGCAATCGATATGGAATTCCACGCGCAGTGAACAGTGTACGCAACGCTGGCTCAGTGACCCGAAATCGCCCACAATGAATCCGCAAACAAGGACCGTGGTTGAGCGAACCGCAGCAGCGACTTCGTTGCCTTCCATGAACAGCTGTGCACCACTGCCGTGCATTAATCTCGCATTCTACGGTTCCAGAACCTGTACGTATAGTTGAAGGACGCTCGTGCTGCTGTAAGCATCTAGTGCACGCGCGCGTGTTTCTAGTCTAGCCACTTGTAAGGTGGTCAGAACTCCGCACCATTCTAGCGCAGAATAAGTGGGACGACTCTGACAAATCACCTAACTCTTGAAAAAGAAAAAAAAACAACAGAACCGCTAGCCGGTAGGTCGGAAACAATTATCTATTTATAAATCAATCTAGTGAAGCAATACTGCGCTCTTTTCTGTCTCCCTTGTTTTCCTTCAAGTTTGTACAGCAAATCAATTTTTCAAGCAATCCAGTGGCCGTGAATATCTTCGTAGTTGGCAGAAACAGAAACGCTATTGCTAAAATATCGGCTGATGCGACTGTTAAGTCTATTCTCCACGCACAAGAAATTATTTGTACTGTTGCTAGTATGATGATGGCTAGCGAAAAAGAGTACAAAAACCTGCCAAACCGTACTTTTTTTTTAATGCTCAGACCAACTGGGAGAGACGAATGAGCACCATGCACGATTTCGCTGTGACAGTGCACAGCAACACAGAATTGAAAACAGAACTGGAGTACTTTAGTAAGTTTTAAGTGGTGGTTGCAAAAAAGAAAAGAAATAAACTCAGAACAGTAGCTGAACTCGAGAACAGTGTCATGTTAACTTTTCCTTCCCTGTATGCTTTGTGCTGTGAATAATATTTATAATCCAGAGTGAAAACTGTCACAGGAGTGGTAATATAAGTGCCACAATTAACCACTATGAATACTGTGTAAGCAAAAAAATCAAGTTCAAGGTTTTATTCAGCTGCTTTCCATATTTCAAACATTCCCACCTAGTCGTCCAGAAGGCATGGGAGCATAGCTTCTTTCACCTTGTTGCCTAATTCATAGTGGCATGTCAATGCAGTAAATACATGACCACTTCATGTCTTAAGTTTGAAACGGTGTTTAGTAGTTGGCATGGAATGGATCTAGCTGACCCCTTGAAATCAGTAAGTGCACCAAGGCAAGGACAGTGGAAACAAAGAGACTGACAGCTGATATTTATTGTAACACAAACACACCGTATAGGTATTGTCCTTGCTGAATACATGCTAACAGTGCGTGCTTGAAAACAGAGGTTATCAAAAATTTTAATATTGAAGCTGCTCTTTCGTGGCATCTACATACCACTGGTCACGAGGTCTTGTGGCATGAGACTTGACTGGGGCAACACCCTTTAGACTCGAAGGTCGTGTTCTAGAGCTGGGGTATCGTACATGCGGATGTTTTCATAGTGACTCGCAGTTTCTCATGGAGTCCGTGACTTTGTGCAATTGTATTTGCATTATTTATGCATCTATTGCAGCTAATAGCACTTTTATCACGTGATCTACAGGTGTGTCAGTAGTATAAACCATTTATTTTTGGGGGGGAGGGAGGGAGGCACTTTATGCTGTCACTATGAGTTGAAACATCACTGTGGGACGAAATCTCAATATTCTATAATCGCCACCCAGATCTTTCTTATTCTGGAGATGAGTATCAGTATCAAAGCCCTTACAGAAATGATCCACATTCGAGATATGAAGAAAGCGTTTTTTTCAAATAGTTTTTGCGCAGCTCTGATGTAGTACAGAAAAACAGGGACATGAGAAGGCACAAAAGGGCATTACAAAGTGCTCCTCATGTCCGTATGTCGTAATGTGCTATATGAAAGCTGTTCGAATAATTAACTAACTATGAGAAGCCTCATCTAATAGCTGCCCTAGGCGACCTTTTTGTGCAAGGCCTCCCACTCCATGCTTCACTGCTGAGGTGAGTGTGAGGCGCTTGTTCTAAAAAGTGTGGGAAGAGGGCGTCGGGGTTTGCTGTAAGGAGTGACGCACAAACGCGGGTGTGCCCAATGCAGCGAGCCACCAGCTTCACTGTATTGCAGAATGGTTGAAAGGCAAGCTAGTTGGTATAGATTCATACTGAAATATTGGCAGTGTAAACTAACGTGACACAAAGTGAGGAGAGAAACAAGCACAGACTGAAAGTTGGTTTATTCACCGAAGGTAATATATACCAGAAAAGAACGAAGTGAAAGGAAAATACAAGAGGGGATGTTCCACCCTCATCAAGTCATCCAGAAATGAGATTTCACAATCTAAAAAGGGTACAGATGATGAGCTGACACAACTCCCTAGTTTTTGTGTCACGATGGGAGTATAACACAGACGTGCACAAAATTTTGCTATATACAACCACACTTTGTGCCGTGGGCAGACAAGTGTAAATTCGGGGCCGCCTTTATTTTATTTATTTATTTACAGGTTCTGCAGGCCTATACTTAGGCCCAAGCAGGAGGGGCAAAAACAACAAAAAAAAAAAGTACAATGTCACAGCACTTAATTAGACAACTTATAGTGCACTTGCACAACAGAGTTACGGCACATAAACAGTGATCAGAACACTCATGCGCAGCAGAAGTCAACTAACTACATTACTCGGGCACTGCGAATACACACCATATGGATACATCATTCAGAACTAAACAAAAAAAGTTTCAAGCTGTTTTCAATATCTTCGGACTGAAAAGCACTTATTGGTAAAGAGTTCCAGTCAGCAATAGTCCTAGGGAAAAAACTATATTTAAAAGCAGTGGTACGGGCAAAAACTGGCGCCAATGAATATTTATGCTTATGTCTTGTTTTTCTAGAAGATAGAGGTTTCACACAGTTGGGCAGACTTGTTGTAACTTTACCGGAAAGAATTTTGTGTAGGAACGTTAACCGATTAATTTTCCTGCGAATTTCCAGTGTTTGGATATCATTTAGTTGCATAAGTTGTGTTGGCGAATCATATCTTTTATATTTACTAAATATAAATCTGACAGCCTTCCGTTGAACTTTTTCAATCAAGGCAATATCTTTTTTACATTGAGGGTCCCAAACAACCGAGGCATATTCAAGTTTTGATCGGATGCAGGTGTTATATGCCAATAATCTAGTCTCCTTCGTTGAGGATTTAAGTTTCCTCTTAAGAAACCACAGTTTCCTAAGTGCAGCCGTGCATATGCTTGTAATGTGGTCTGACCACGTAAGTGACTTTGTCAAAGTGACTCCTAGATATTTGTATTTTTCTACGTCTTTGAGTGGGTTATTGCGGAGAAAATAAGTATAAAGGCTGGGAGTTCGTTTTCTTGTTATTCTCAAGAGAACTGTTTTGTCACTATTAAGTTCCATGCCCCAGTTTTGACACCACTCATCTATACTTGTAAGAGACTGTTGAAGTAATATGTGGTCATTTACACAACATATTTCTTTAAAAACAACACAATCATCCGCGAATAATCTGACGGATATGTCCTTATGTACGACATCAACTAAATCATTAATAAAAATTAAGAATAACAAGGGGCCTAACACACTACCTTGTGGCACACCAGAAGAAACATTTAGCGAAGAAGAAAAACAACCCCTGACCTCAACAAATTGAGTTCTGTTATTTAAGTACATATGAATCCATTTAACGATACCCGAAGGTAGCCCAATATTTTCGAGTTTAAACAAAAGTTTTCCATGAGGCACCTTATCAAACGCTTTGCTAAAATCTAAAAAGAACACATCAGTCTGCCCAGATATATCTAGAACCCGTGCGAATTCATGCACTGTAGACACAAGCTGTGTTACCGTAGACATATTTTTTCGGAAACCATGTTGATTAGGCGACAAAATATTATTTTCTGATAAAAATGTGTTAATGTAATTTGCAACAACATGCTCTAACATTTTACAGCAGCTACTAGTGATAGAAACAGGACGGTAGTTTGTCAAAGAATAGCGGTTACCCTTTTTAAAGATCGGCACAACACGAGCTTTACGCCAATCGTCTGGTATCTGACCATATTTGAATGATACATTGAAAAGGGCAGTAAGGAAGTCAGTGATTTGTTCAGCATAGCGTCGTAGGAATGAATTACCAATGCCGTCAGGGCCTGACGATTTCTTAGGATTAACCTTAAGTAACATTTGTAAAACACCTTCACGAGTTATCAGAACATCATCCGTGATTATGGGCATCGGGTCTCGCAGTTCATAATACTGTGGTTCGGAAAAGACGCTCTGAAAGTATTTATTAAAATGATCAGCAATTAGTGCCGGATCTGTTATCGTGACCTCATCAACTTGTATTTCAGAAACGCCTTCTTTAGTTTGCTTAATATAGCGCCAAAATTTATCAGGATCTGTCCTGATGAATTCAGGTAGTGTGTCGTTAAAAAATTGATGCCTAGCCTTGCTAACACTCTCTAATAATTTTTCTTTAAGATCGGAAAAATGTTGCGTACTAGTCTTGTGTTTTTTTCGTAACCTTTTTATCTTTCTCTTGATCTGTATAATCTCACGGTTTATCCATGGGTTATGTGAACGCCTGCGTATTCTCCTAAGCGGTACAAAGTTCTTTGTACAGAAGTCCACAATACCACGGAAGCGTTGCCAGGCTCTATCAACATCACTAACAGATGTGGGGAGATGTGTTTCTAAATAATCAATTACTGCAACATCATCCGCTCGATTGAAATCTCTTACAACACTTTCCACTGGCGTTTTCACTGATTTACAACGTGCATGCCTGTCCCAAACAAATGATATTAATCTATGGTCAGAAATACCGGTTTCAACTGTGATAGTCGCTTCGGTAAAGAGTTCCGTTGTAAATAGCAGATCAAGTATCGAACTCCCCCTTGTGGGGTGTCCTACCATTTGCTCAAGGCCTAGAGAAAACATTATGTCTAAGAGTGTGTCAGCCGAAGAAGAAGTACCATAATTTATATCATCCCAATTAATGGCTGGCAGATTGAAGTCACCCGTTAAAATAAGATTTTTGCTTCGTAGACGTAGTAGTTCATCGTACAAACCGCTCATAAAAGAATCATCAGCATTAGGACATCGATAAACCGCACAGAGAAAAAATGACATATCAGCAAATGAAAGTTTTAAAAGCAGACTCTCTCTCACTGGAAAACGCTCAGCAATAGTTACATCAATGCCATACTTGATAATGACAGCCACTCCACCGCCCCGATGACCACGATCACATCGAAAAAGTTGGTAGTTCGGCGGAACTATCTCGCTATCGCCAATGGCTTCATGTAACCAAGACTCTGTTATCACACAGACATGAGGATCGTGCGTGAGCAAAATATTTTCCAACTTTTCAATTTTATTTGTTATACTCCGTGCATTGAAGCAAAGCAAACGAAGTTGGTGCTCCCCTAATTGCTAGCTGGGATTCCCTACGGCACTCTCATGTGACACTTTCCTACGCGCATTAAGCGAGTCATCCCAACAGAAAAAGGTGTGATCAATACGAAGCTTATCGTGAACAAGAGCAACCTTGCTACCGCTTTCTCTGTCTGCTTTTGCAGTTGCCCATAGCAGTTTTCTTTTGCGGAGTGTGTCAGAACAGTAGTCGTTTTGAAGATAAATTTTGGTTCCCTTCAGCTTATGTGCTTGACGCAACACAGCTTGCTTTTCCGTATAATCTTGGAAAAAAAGTATAACAGGACGTCTGCTTGATACCGGCTTGCCTAATCTATGAATCCGCGCAATTGTCGTGCATTTCACCCCTAATCGATCATGAAATATGCCCTTCACTACCTTTTCACGTAGCTCTGCTTCAGATTCACTCCCAGCAGCGCTGATACCAAATACAAGAAGATTATTCCGGCGACTGCGATTCTCAAGGTCAACCAGCTTGGACTGATGAATATCAATTAACTGCTGAATGGAATCTACAGACTCCTGTATCGATTCGCTCACGCCCTTCTGAGTTTGTAATTGCTTAACATTTGCTTCTAAGTTATTCAGACGCACTCCAAAGGTGCTTATTAATGATTCTGTTGAGTCTAAACGTGCTCTAAGGCTTACAAGTTCTGCTCGGATATCAGATTGTCCCTTCAAGAGCTCGTGAAACATTTCATCAACAGTTGGCCCAGGGTTTTGCTCGACATCTCCACACAGCAATAACTTGCAAACAAAATAACATTCATATGCAATAATAAAACATGTCTGTGGGCACGGCACAATAAGAAGTACAATTTCGTCTCCAGACCTATGATTTGAAAGAGAAAAACTAACCTGTACAACGAAAAAGAAGCGTTTCGTTAGCGGCATCTTTCCAGCCGCTTCGCCGTGCCCACTGAAGGTCCAACTGTGTGGCCTGTCTTTAAAAGGGCGATCCAACGATGACGTCACGGGCATGCAATGTTCCAGAGGGGGCGTATCCAGTATGTCCAAATTCGATGAAGGCACTGGACAGTAGTTAGCAGAGACAGATGTAATCGCCGCAACTTCATTCCCGGTAGTGCAAGGTTCCGATGGCCCGGCGAGCATGAAAAACACGGCCTGTACAACGAAAAAGAAGCGTTTCGTTAGCGGCATCTTTCCAGCCGCTTCGCCGTGCCCACTGAAGGTCCAACTGTGTGGCCTGTCTTTAAAAGGGCGATCCAACGATGACGTCACGGGCATGCAATGTTCCAGAGGGGGCGTATCCAGTATGTCCAAATTCGATGAAGGCACTGGACAGTAGTTAGCAGAGACAGATGTAATCGCCGCAACTTCATTCCCGGTAGTGCAAGGTTCCGATGGCCCGGCGAGCATGAAAAACACGGCCTGTACAACGAAAAAGAAGCGTTTCGTTAGCGGCATCTTTCCAGCCGCTTCGCCGTGCCCACTCTGCCTTCAGCGCATTGTAGGGCTCTTGCAGCTGAGCGATCGGGCAGCACTCAGTCTACCTGATATATATCCCGTGACAAGACAGTAGGATAAAATAAACCATGTTCGACCGACAATTAGTGAAACAATTGACATGTTCAACACCACAGCCTTTCTTCACAAGGCTTGTCTTCATTCTGCTTTTCAATTCAGTTCTGGAACACATTTGCTGCAATTTTTCACTGGTGGAAAAAACATCAAGGTAAAGTTTTTTGCATATTTTTTTACAGCATGCGAAAACCCATGCACATACGGGACAAGTGCAAACATTTGTCATTTTTTAGCACCTTTGGTGAGGCATTCTTTTCGTTTCTTCCCTCGCAATACCTTCTCAGTGGAGAACACCAGAAGAATAGTTTGAAAGCCTAATTATTTGTTTTAAAAAACTCTGCCTGTTCGAAGGGACCAATCCTAGATTATTCTTCTTCACATTCTAAAGTAGTAAAATCAGCTATTATAATTAACCTTTTGAATTTGGCTGTAACCTAATCTTGTTACCATTAAAAATGGTCAATGTTTTTTTCCAAACAAACAAGCTATGATTGTGCTGCATTATAAAAAATACGCGTATCTCGACACCTGGTACTTGTAAAATATAGTAAATGATACATAACTTGGACAATTTTTGTAAAACTGACACGAGTGGTTTCTGTTGCACCCTGTTCTGATGCACATGTGCGAAAAACCATGTATCTGCTTTAAATAACTTTTCTGACTAATAAACCTTCAGTTATGAGAGCAAGTGCTGTCCTTGTCAGCCTCTTTTGTCCGTCAGTTTTTTAATGCACTTCAACAAAATTTTCAATTATAAAATTACTATGTTGCAAGAAACAGGCTTTTCTGTTTCCAGAAAGGCTGTGGTGTTGAACATGTCAATTGTTTTACTAATTGTCGGTCAACGCAATTTATTGCATCCTACTGTCTTGTCACAGGTAGATCACTGTCTGTCACAGGTATATATCAGGTAAATTGGGTGCTGCCCGATCGTTCACCTGCGAGAGCACTACAATGCGCTGAAGTCAGCCCCGGATTTACATATGTCAACCCACTGTACAACGTGTGGTTGTATAGTTGAATTTATGCGCACGTCTGTGTAATACACCCATTATGACACAAAAACTAGGGAGATTGTGGAAGCCTTTTTCATTAAAAAATATATTGAGAGTTGTGTAAGCTCATCGTCTATATCCCTTTTAGATTCTGAAATCTCATTTCTTGAAGACTTTTGATGAGGGTGGAACATCCCCTCTTGTATTTCCCTTTCCTTTCATTTTTTTCTGGTATATATTACCTTCGGTGAATAAACCAACTTTCAGTCTGTACTCATTTGTCTCCTCATTTTGCGCCACGTTAAGTTTTCTCTGCCAATATTTCAGTATGATTCACTGTTTTGATAGCGTTTGCGAACTGTAGCAAACCGCATTAATTCTCATATGCTTTCCTTTCCGTAAAGGCTAGAGGTGTTGTTAATGTACACATGGAGACAAGGCAACGAACTAAACAACGAACTAAAATATCTCTTGTTGCCATGCAGGAAACGTTTTTGACCCAGCTAATAAACCCACTCTCGAATGCAAAATAGACTGGGCAAAAAAAAAAAAGTGGCCTGAAATGACCTATATTAGTGAGTAGTAGTAGTAGACAGTCAAGCCAAGGAAAGCACAGATGATGTTGTTTGTGGAAATAGGGAAGGATCGAGAGAATGAGATGATAATTTGTTGTTGGCAGGAGCCAAATTTTTGGTCCAAAAGTTGCAGCTTTAGTTCCTGGAAATTATTCCCTTTACTATTGCCATAAATAACATCGTCTGTACATTCCTTGGCTTCATATTCTACTGCATCTCATTAATATTATGTCTAAAAGAACAGTAAAACTAGCTCTTGAAATTTGCCATCTTTTGTTCATGAATTGCAGATGCGTTTGAGCAGAAGCGGGCCACCACATATGAATAGGAACGAACGAGCTAGGTGTGCATCTGTGTAGGTTTGCCTATATTTTTGACACAATACTATAAAAAGTGGCAGTGGTATGTTGATATAAACTACAAAAAAAATAGCATAAAACAAATTTCATCAAAATGAAGCCTTTTCTCCATTCTGACTGCGCCTCCTTGTCACTTGCACCCTGTTTACCAGCCTGCTATGTAAGATCTTAAACCTGCATGAAAATCATGCACTCGCCACAGTTATTCAATGTGGCCAGTTTGAATTGCTAGGTAGACAAGATGTCACAAGGCAAGTTCCAGAAGCACGGCCACTGGATAAAAAAGGAGGTGCGGCCTGTTGCGTGCCGTCAAAGCGGCGTCGCAGGTCTAGTTCACATCGTGCCCGCTCTGGCACCAACAGTTCTTCCAAGAGAAACTATTTTACACGCATTGCTACGCGTGACAGTAGGCCGTCAATAACGCATTTCGTAGTTGCACATCACAGGCTTGATTCTGAATGGTTATATTGGGATGTTAAACCCGACATATCAATCAATCTGAATCGTTATTAGAAGTGCCTATTACACCACATATGTGAACAATTTGCCCTAGAAGGGCCGATCTTTCATAGGGCATAAGCCTCAATGCTCTCCATGAATGCTGCCTGTTTGACTCCCTTGAAATGAAAATGGTCACTGATTCTGTTCATGGGAGGTAATCGTCAGGCAGATTCCATGGGCTGAAGTATCGGCCCACCGAAACGCAATGTGAAAGCGCGCACAATTCAAATGTAGGTCCTTTTAGTGCATCAACAACGCTGGTTGTGGTCCAAAGACTGAGTTAAACCAAGAATTTACAACACTAACAAAATGTATTCTCAGTAAAGGCATCACACAAACTTGTACACTCGGCAGGTATCAATTACAACTCACAAAATCACTAACAGGATGTTTAAAATCACGGAAACAAACTTTCCATGCTACAAATGTAACCTCACACATTAGAAACTGCGAAAGAACACGCAGAGGCCTTCGATATTTACTACACATGTGCACTCCACAATTGTTCGAACTTTTCTTGAATCTTTCTCTTCAAGGAAACACTGAAGCCAACTCCAGCGCTGAGCGTCGCTGAGTGACAATTTCAAGAACAGTACTTTCACGACGGCATCACTCGATTCTCCCACATTGACTGACCGGCACAACACGACTCACTCGAACCACTCAACCATAACTTCTTGGCCGAGTTCACCACCCGTCCTACCCTGCAACACCTCTAGTTTGAATCCTTCCCGGTTTCTCGAACATTCCAGGTAATTGTACTGCGCCTAGCACGTACCAGGGCTGCAGCCAGAGAAAAGGGTTTCATCCCGCCTGTTCATCTGTGAAAACGGTCTGCTCCAAAAAAGGCCCCGCTTCGATTTCTCCCGATCTGTGTGGGTTGGCTGTTGCATGTGTGAAGGGTAAGGGTGCACACCCTGAGTGCCTTTTGATGCTTGTTTTGATGTTTCGTTGCGTGCACCCTTGAAGGGAACGTTGGGCACCATGCTGTCCTCTTGAGGGGGCGGCGCGCGTCTGATTCAGTGCTCGTTTGTGACGAAAATAAGTGCTCTGTTACGAATAATGCACATACACATGCGCTGCTCGACAGCGCATATTGCAGGGGATTATGTATTGCTTCAAAGTAGCATTTTTTTTTCACATTCGAGCTACTCAGCAGCATACAAAAGGTTCGCGTCGCCACACCACTAAAAAAACCCTTGGCCACACAAGTGCGCACCAACGAATCGCACTCTGCACAGGAAACATGAAGCAAGCTACCCCAAACACACAAGATCACTTAAAAAAAAGCATGAGAAAGCACATAAAAAAGCACATGGACACGCAAAAATCCTCCCGCAACCACATTGTAACATGAAGTGTTCTCCGCTTCGATGGGTGGAGTGTCAGCGCCCTTACAAAAAAAGCGGCCGCAATTGTCAACTTGGCGGAGATGGGCTCACCCATTGATAGCGACGCGATGCAATGGGCCGCACTTTCTTTTTTATCCAGGGGCCGTGGCAGAACCATTCACAGCATGAAGTGGCCATTCTAAAGAAGACTGGTTAAATTGAACGATAATATATCCAGTTCAACACTGGCCAAGTCTGCTGTTGCTCGAGGTGCAGTAATAGCTGCACTTTTATTTTGTATATATTGAAAGGACAATAAAGATCAAGACAATTCCTCTCGTATTAGTAAATTGAGCTTTTGTGGTACTAAAAAAGACCACGCTTGCAGGAAGAAGATGCTTAGTAAGCAAAAAACATGCCAAAATAAAATGGGGGTGGCATCGCCACCACGCAGGTCGCACACTATTTGCCGTGACGTCACATGTTTTGACGTAACCTAATGAGGCCTACGTAGTTACTAATCGGTAAAAACAAAGCAAAGTATCTATAGATATAACATTAAAAGTTTTGAATGAATTTTGTGGAGCCAATGACACCAAATTACGATATTTACACTTTGTAATCAGTGACATCACGTGTGGAGATTCTGGCACGAAATTTAAAAATTGCTTTCTCTTACTGTAGCACTTATGAGTTGTTTGAAATAGTTTAACCGGAGGGCTAACAGACAGACTCAAAATACTAGGGTGAATAAACACCGAAAGAAGCATGACGCTCAGAGTGGGGAATTGTGAAGCATTGAGAATGCGGTGTTTAAAGAATAATGTGGGCACAGTCACACGAAGGTCATTACAGCTTCTGGAAGCATGTGAATTTCTTTTAGTTCGTCTTCGTGAACGCTTTCATTATCGTTGACGAGTATAGATGCCATGAGATTTTCCAACAGTATGACCAATGATGACTACACTCATCACTAACAAAAATTGGTTCCACATGAAATTAGTGGCGACTCCATTCGCTTTAGTTCTACTTTTCAGTTTGAGATGGCTCCACCTGTCTTCAGCAGAGTTTATTTTTCCTCGTATCACTGCTTTGCCGCCTTCGATACTGAGAATGGGTGCACAATTAAAGAAATGAAGAAATGCTATTTAATGGAAATAATAGTATCGTTTCATTCATGAGAAAAAACCTCTACAAAGTGAGCAGGAGAAATTATTCAGTCATTTTCGCACAAGGGTCACTCCACATGGCTCGCAATATTCTTTCCAGATGCGTGAGCAATGGAGGCGCTCATCTGCTTTGTGGTGGCCACCTTTGTGTTCCTGCTGCTCTTTGACCACTACTGCCACGAAGAGAGTCAGCAGGAGCGCACCCCGGCGACCACACGGGACGTTGTGGATGATGGCTCAATGCCTGCGACCAAGAGCTGCTATTACTCCACCAGCCTGTTTGCAATGCTGGGTCTGTCACAAGAGGAAGTGCATGACTTTGCGGCTTTCCGTGACCGCTTTAGCACCTTCTCAGAAGTCAGTACAGCCATGCGACGGGCAGGTGAGGGCTTAACACCAACTCATTGGTAGCAATAGTGAAACGTCTTTGCTTAAATACTGCCCATGAGCATTCTTTACAGCTGTGTGCAAATTTATTTAAACATATAAGTCAGTTGTCGAAAACTAGGTGAAACTGCAGCCAAGTAAACTCAACCACAATCTCAGTGTAAGAACACCTAAGGATGCATTAGGGAAAAAATTCTGGGAAAACCTGCAATACATGGAGCATGATCCCAATAATTACCTATGTTCCACTGCCATGGAAGAAAATACAAATGACAGGAATATGTCTGTCGTGCTGTGACAAAACCTTTGCTCTCTTTTTTTGCGTGACCATTAATTTATTATGCCACCCATGCACCTATCACCGTGTCACGTGCTTATTTCTCTGGGCTTTTATCTGTGCCTTTCACAACAGAAGTACTTCGATCGATTACTTTGATCTGTGCCTTTTTCTTTGTTATGCACTATGTGTCTACTGCCTCTTTCTTACCCCTTTTTTTTGTCTGTTAATTCCAAGGAAGTTACCACTTAGCTGCATCCTCACCTTGCTGTCTCTCCTGTGCAACAGGGTTGCCCGACATCCATGTTATCGTAGGGGTTGACTTCTCAGCCAGCAACGAATGGCAGGGGAGGCGGACGTTTCGTGGCGAAAGCCTGCATGCCTTGAAGCCAGGTGCGCAGAACCCGTACCAGAGGGCGCTCTCCTCCCTGGGTGCTGCAGTGGGACCCCTGCTGCATGGCAATCCCATCCCAGCCTTTGGCTTTGGGGACTCGCTCACCAAGGAGGTGGACGTGTTTCCGCTCATTGAGTCGGGTGCCTCGTGCCTGGACTTCAATGACCTCATGTGTGCCTACACGCACACTGCCCACAAGGTCAGTTTGGAGCCACTGCTGTAATTACAGGACGTCGCAAAAAAAAAAAAAAGAGGGGCAGGAGTGCTCTGCAGCGGTGATAAGATGTAGCTTCATGTAATCTCGAGGGCATAACTGGGGTAGGAAAGTGTTTGGGTGTTTCAACGACGAAGCAGGGGGCTTCCTCGGCGTGTCACTTGTGTCAAAGTGGCACTAAAGTCCTCCCAAAGGGTGCGCAAAAGAAACGTAGTAAATGCACGGCCACAACTGCATCACCACAGGTGCTGTTTCATAGTGCATCGATGAACACGGTGCATTGCAATGTTGCGCATGTGTAAGACGTAAGAAAAAAAAAAATTATCGGATCCCATCTACCACAGAAATCGACATTATGTGAAGCGTGCAGAAGGAAAATGACTGTTTTTTTTTTATTAAGTGAAATGAAACAAAATGACACAGAAATGATGTACATGTTATAGGCACAGGCATATGTTAAACAGTCGCCTCTGTTGTTATCTAACTTGTTTATAGTTGTGTAACGATACGAACAGCAACATGGGTATTAGTAGCAACATCAGAAGTGATAAGCCGATATGTAGCGCTTGTGCTTGTCAGGATGGCAGCCCTGGCTAGTGCTGTTAAGCCTTCTGTGTCTTTGGCTCTTTCGCTCTTTTTGAAACGAACTATTATGCTGTTAAACCACGGGTTTAAGGGCATTTCACATCGCCACGAAGCCCAACTTTGAGTGACATTCACATATTACCTGCGCATCGATTAAACTTTTGTTGTAAAAGCTTTAGAGCAGTTTTTTGGGGTTGGTATGCTAAACTTTAAGAACATAACCTGCACCTCAATAACAACAGACCAAATGGAAATCGTACGTACGACCCACAGAAGTATCGACACGAACTTGTGTTTGAGACAATCTCAGCATCTAGCTCTATATTTCTTATTCATCTGCATGCATTGTCATCGAAAATAGGGGTTATTAAGATAGATTGTTCATCTAGATCATACCACACATCTCTCATTTTCAGTGGCAAGAGGTTTCTATATTTTCTGGGAGCTGTACAATCACAGAGTATAAATTAGCATAGATGCTGCACTGGTTGGGTTGAACAGGCCAAACCTGATTGTTGAAGAAGTATTGTCATGGTATGTGTAGAAAGCATCAGTTTACAGGCCTCATGTTACACATGCGTGCTAGACTGAGCACCCATGTGCTAGACTGAGGACCCGTGAAGTAGCAAGAAGGCCTGCCAAGTTAATCTGTGCATTTACGAAATTTGAATGGAGGGGTCTTCATGTAAAGTGCAATTAGGATAACAAGGAGACTGAGGCAGTGTAATGCATAAGTCACACCCCATTAATACAGATACGGTATGAGCCGGGCCATGTTTTGGGGACAAAGGTAGAGGAAGAGGAAGTTACTTGGTTGGGCCTATGTTTGCCATCATCACCGATCATCGCCTGATCTCTCCTGTAAATAAACACAGCTAAACTCAATCTAACCGTAACAGTTTTAAGGTGGAGGTGCGGGGTACCTAACCAAGCAACACGGTTCTGCAACAACCTGAGCTACGCCGAAGCCGCCGCATTGCTGGGCTACCCCCATTACCACTATTGGTCGAGATGTTTCACTGTGAAGACGGAACCCTGAACCCCACAGCTGACGGCACTGCACCACCAATTCTAGCGACACCTTTACTACCGACCTCAGCCGCGGCTGGTCTTTGGCAGCGTCAGCATCTGATAGAGCCCCGTCCTTTCGAGGGCAAATCTGGCGAGGACGTGGATGAGTGGATCAAACATTACAAGCGGGTGAGCAACTACTACTCTTGGGATGCGGCAACTCAGTTGACTAACGTGGTGTTCTTGAGGGACACGGCGCTCACATGGTATGAGAACCATGAGGACGCCCTGACAACGTGGGCCGCTTCGTGTCCGAAATCAAGGAGTGTTTCGGGGACACCGTAGCAAAGAAGAAGCAAGCCAAACAAACGCTGCTGCAAAGAGCCCAGGTCCCAGGCGAAACGTGCACGATGTACATCGAGGCGATCCTGAAACTATGCAAGACCGCTAACTCTTGCATGTCCGAGGAGGACAAAGTCGGCCACCTGTTGAAGGCCATCGTAGAGGATGTTTATCACTTTCTTATCGGCAAAGACAGCATTGGTACAGTAGCCGATGTCATACGGCACTGTCGCACGTTTGAGACGCTGAAGATGAGGCGCATTGCTCCTAAATTTGGTCGATTACCTAATGTGACCATGGTAGCGAGTGTTGACAACTACGCGCCTCCTGATCTTGCGTCTACAATATGCGAGATCCTGCGTGAAGAACTCAGTCGACACACTCACGCGACCCCTTGCGAAGCTACACCCTTGCCGGTTCCAGACCAGCATCAGCACCCTGTTTACATTGCTGCAGCAGGCATCGAGGAGTATAACTACGTTTATGGCACACCACTGAGGCCGCAGCGCAGTCACTACTAAGACACCAGGTACCAGCGCCGCTTCAGTTACCCTCGACAGCTAACCGCCGACTATTAGGACCCGAACGAATACGCACCTGTGTCACCACGCCCTCGCGATGCTTTCGAAAATGCATATCGTCAACCTCCTGTGTGCTACAGCTGTGGTGCTCCAGGACACATTGCTCGGTTCTGCCACCGGCAGAGAGAGATGACATTGAGATACGAGCCATTGTCAAGACCTCCTCGTGGTGGCCACAATTATTGACGATCCTCGATGGTCCACGTATCCCAATAGCACCCTACGACAAGGGAGCCGGCGTGGAACCTCCCCCGCTTCTGACCGTAGCTTGACACCTCCGCCTGGCCGAACGCATCGCTCTCCTTCACTTCTACGGCGGCAGTCGCCACCACCACCGCCGGGAAACTAGCCGGCGCGGCCGATGGAGGTGAGGTCGCACAACAGGATTCACCTCGTATACCTCCACCAGTTACAATGGACAAAAACCGGATATGTGTGTCAATAGACGAATTGTATGCAATGGCTTTTGTGGATACTGGTGCCACAGTTTCTGTTATGAGCAGTTCGTTTAAAGATAGCTTAGGCCGCAAAGTTATGTTTTCATATCAGGATTCTGGTAGATTTCGTGGCGTGGGCGGGGACATACTTCAACCCATAGGAGTATGTGGGGTCAACGTGTTGTTGGCGGGAAAAACGTTCCCAACTAAGTTCCTGATTCTGAAACATTGCACACATGATGTTATTCTCGGCATGGACATCCTCCAAGAGTGTGGCGCTTTCGTCGACTGCGGTACGGGTGGAGTTTCCGTTAGCAGTGGTGATGCCCTTCCCGCCTTAGTTGAGCAGCAGCTGCCTCTGGAAGACTTACTGATTGTTTCCAAAGAGCTGACATTACCACCATGGTCTAAGAGTTCAGTAGCCGTATCTACTCCAATAGCTGCAGTATCAGTCTTTGATGCCGTCGTTCAACCTCTCATGGTTCAGTGTGCAAAGAAAGATGTAATAGTGCCTCATTCGATTATTTCAATTACTAATGGCTGCACGTTTTTGTGGGCACTTAATTCTTTGTCTGCGCCGATTATCCTTCCTCGAGGAATGAAGCTCGCACTGTTTCATGGTGTCACGGAAAATTCTATTGTCGCCATTAACGACGAGGAAAGTGAGGAACGCGTGGGCACCTCTAAACGCAGTACCTTCCCTGAGTCCCACATTTTGAGCATGGTTAGCAAGACGCTACGGTCACATGAACAACAACAATTGGTCCAACTATTACAACGACATGGGTCAATGTTTGACTTGTGCGAAAAGGGTAAGCGACTGTCTTTACCATGCTCTCGACCCCAGCATGCAATCGACACGGGCTTTGCTCATCCGGTTCGGCAAAAGCCTTACAGGGTGTCGTCATCTGAGCAGAAAGTTATAGCTGAACGAGTTCAGGACATGTTGCAGAAGGGCGTTTTTGAAGAGTCGTGCAGCCCGTGGGCCGCACTTGTGATTTTGTTTGCAAGAAAGACGGTTCCTGGAGGTCTTACGTTGATTATAGACGATTGAATGCCTTGACTAAAAAGGATGTATATCCGCTGCCTCGGATCAATGATGTCATTGACTGTCTAAATTCTGCTTCATACTTTTCTTCACTTGATCTACGATCACGATATTGGCAGATCCCCATAAACCCTGCTGACAAAGAGAAAACGCCATTTGTAACACCGGATGGACTAAATCAGTTGAGTGTGATGCCATTTGGGTCATGCAATGCCTCCGCAACTTTTGAAAGATTTATGGACTCGATTCTTCGCGGACTGAAATGGGAGATCTGTTTGTGCTATCTGGATGACGTGATTTTTGGCCGCACATTCGAAGAACATAACGTTCGTTTGAGCCTCGTTCCGGACTGTGTGGGAAAGGCTGGCTTGGTCTTGAACTCCAAGAAGTGTCGGTTTGGTGAACGGCATGCCTTGATCCTTGGCCATTTGGTAGACAAAGATGGGGTCAGGCCTGACCCCCGGAAAATTGAAGGGGTCAGCGCCTTTAAGCCACCTACGTCTGTAAAAGAACTTCGCATCTTTCTCGGGTCATGCTCTTATTTTCGACGCTTTGTGCCTTAATTTGTGGACATCGAGTACCCATTGACCAGCCTCTTGCGAAAAGACAGTGCATTCAAGTGGACATCTGAATGTGACGCTGCTTTTTGTCAACTCAAATTTCTGCTGACATCAGAGTCAATTCTCCGCCATTTTGACCCATCTGCTCCTACGGAAGTACACAGCGACGCAAGCAATATTGGCATCGGAGGCGTTCTTGTTCAGCGTCATAATGACAGAGAGCATGTCGCTGCCTATACAAGTCGTTTTGTCAGCAAGGTTGAAAAAAATTACACTGTGACCGAACAAGAATGCTTGGCAGCCATATTTGCTATTCAGAAGTTTCGTTGTTACCTGTATGGGCGTCCTTTCACGGTTATAACTGACCATCATTCCCTATGCTGGCTCGTTACTCTCCGAGACCCTTCTGGACGCCTTGCACGCTGGGCTCTTCGCCTCCAGGAATTTGACTTTAATGTTGCATACAAAAGTGGACGGCGTCATACCGATGCACATTGTCTTTCTCACCTTCTATTGTCTACGACTGACGACAATACAGACACGTTCGACTTCTGCTTTGCAACTGTTTCACGCGCATTTCCTGATGTCACCACGTTCCAGCGGGAGCAGCGCAATGGCTTGACTTTAGACTGTTTATTCGCCACTGTCAGAAGCCCCAAGGGCAGTGGTCGCTTTTGTCTTCGCGATGGACTGTTGTACAAGGTGAATTTCTCGGCGAATGGTGCGCGGTATTTGCTAGTAGTTCCCCAAAGCTTGCGGTACGACGTCCTCCATTTCATGCATGATGACCCGACGTCTGGCCATCTTGGATTCATCCACACTTTGCATCGAACTCAAGAGCGCTTCTACTGGCCTAAAATGCGACAATGTACGAAGCAATACGTCTTCAGTTGCGACAAATGCCAGCGCCACAAACGTCCTACAAGCAGTCCGCATGGCCTTCTTCACCATATAACTTCGCCCACAACACCTTTCGAACAAGTTGGTATTGACCTGCTGGGGCCGTATCCGCGGTCTTGCAACAACAACCGCTGGATCATAGTCTGTGTCGATCACCTTACAAGATATGCGGAAACTGCTGCGATACCATCTTGCCTGGCCCGGCTCATACCGTATCAATATGTAGCTGCATTAAACTTACTAACGTATGAAACATGGTTGCGACGAATTCCGCACCGAGTCCCATAGAGATCAGTGCATTCACTGCCGTAGTGGTTCGTCCAATGCCTACCGATTGGTGCGTACCACTACGCACAGCGATCACTTTTTCTGCCATATAAGTTTATCGCACTCTTAAACTTCCGATATCACAACGTGCTACAAAGCGTATTGCGTCGTTTCGAGAAGTGCGTAGATCGGCTTATGAGTTATCGTAATTACTTGCATAATTTGCGCATTTTTTTTCACAGTTTTGGGGCCCCAAGAAGGGAGTGTGCAAATTATGTGGAGATTTCACGAGTGCATACGAAATATTGTCACAGTTCTAACGCCCGCAGTATGTAGATTGAAAAAATAGAAGAAATGAATTGGAGCAGAAGCAAAGTGTATTTGCTAATTTTAAATGAATTAACGCGTACTTTAACTAGTCAAATCTGGTCACACGTAGTCTAGCGGGAATCGCTGATCGTGAAGTTCTATTGGGAATCATCATGGTGGCCGCTGCAACCCCCCTTTCGAAGCGCATCACCCTTGGTTCCATTGAGCGTGTTCAAACGCCCCATTTTCTTGAAGCTCTTTTGAAAATGCTGGGAAAAACAAGGTTCCAGAACACGGTGATACCGGAAGAACTAAGCATTCGCACATAATTAAGAAGGCCTCCTACAATGGCAGGAAACTTGCATTAGCAAGCGTGCACCCTTCTGCTTTCTCGCGTACATATTGCACCGGTCGTTATGTTGAAGTACGTCCTCTTGAAGTGCCTTGCGGCGGCATGCTTCTCGTTTTCCTTGGCGAAATTTGCAACAGCAAGCTTCAACTTCGTCGTGTATATAACTATTGTAGCACATCGCAAGGAAACCATCAAAACGCGTCGGTAGGATGGCAAAACTTTAAGTTTCCAAATCGACCAAGCGTGCGTTATAGCACGGACGCAGAGAACGAGGACAGTTGGCCCGACAGGCCCTCGCATGCCTCCAATGCAGAAAGTCATCCGTGCCGTGACGTGAGTGTGCATCCTCGCCCTTATCACGGTGGTAGAGATTGGGAGATAGGGGGGCGCAAAAGCTTGGACCAGTTTTGGCGACCCGTCAATAGGTTTGTGTTTGGGTGCGGTATTCTAGGGACCCTAGTTTGGGGGAAGTCCTCGAAAGACAGGACTTCGCACTCGCAGTCTGTTTGATTGCGCTCGTCTGCTCGGCGAGGCGCGCACCCAGCCGAAGCATCGAAATGTCCAGAAGTGCGCACCGGCGAGCTGGCTCGGACGGGTCGGAGAACATGAAATATGCGAGTAAATATTTTTCTTTCCGAAAAGCTGGCAAAAAATTAGAAGTGCACAAATGATGTGAGGACGTAAATTACGCATGTAAATACAGTACTCCGACTTCTGCACTATTGCTGCTTTTTTGGGTAATCAACGAGAAAGAAAGAAGATGCGGTTGCGACTACCGACAGACACACTGCTTTGGCTTATCACCAACAAAAAGCCTTATCACAGTAAGTATTTTCAGCTATTCGCTGGGGCACGCATGACTGCCTATTGCTGCTGCCTCTGTGCGGGACTGTAATCATGCATGCACTGCATTTGCAGAAACGAATGCAGTTCACTATTGCGGAGTCGAGTGTTGCAGGTCACGGACATTGAGAAACTCCACAGTATTGGCGCTATCACGCTAAGCACATGTGTGCGACACAATAAGCGTAATGAGTTGTTACTATATTGCACGCTGTCATTAGGGGACAGCCCAAACACACCTCTGTCAGCCGTCAGGATGGTTAGAGTATCGTGGAGTGTGCATCACTTGGGGAAAGCTCATCATTGCCACGTTAACCCAACAAGCTACTTACCGCATAGGTGCATTCTGAAGTGAGGTTTTGCCATAGCTCACATTTAGAGAGAATCATAATGCAATGCAGCATAAACCATTCGCACTCAAGGTTTCACTTCACAGTGTCTTTACGATGGTTGGTTTTAGGAAGCTTTCACAATGTTAATCCTCATGGAACTTTAAAGGGGTCATGGACCTCTTTTAAAGTAATCATAGAGTTGTATCACTGCTGATGCACCGTCCAGCGGAAACAATGGCCGCATTAGCACCAGAGAGCGTCAAACAACGTCGAGAATGGAGAAGAGACTGGCTCTTTATTCAAAAAGAGTGTGTAACAATGATTACAGGAAATTGCGGTTTTGTGGCACTATGCGAAACATATCGCGAAACCAAAACTCATCCGAATTCAGAGATTACTAACACGAATTTAGGACATGAAATGCCCAATAGCACATCATCTCCCCCTCAAATGCCCGACACCACAAAAGTGACCTAGACTGTCATTAGGAGACAGAGTGTATCATGACCTTCAGTATGCAATGAAATGCAATTGTACAGTGCTACACTCTCGTTGTGATTCCTCTGCGTGAAAATGTGCCTACTGAAAATGAAATGTGAAAATGTGAGTGCATGTGGTGGCATACAGTGGCAATAAGTCTGCTTGATTCACCTGTACCGTTCCACATGGCACGGTACTGCACTTCTCTATTCTCTTGTGCTCTGGTGCCCAGTTGATGTTTGGTGCTGCCATAATGCAGAATTCCTACACTGCCTCTTCTGATGGTGCTGTTGCAGCACAGCTTGAATGCAGACTTTTATTCATTGGTGGTAGTTTGAAGATGGCTTTGATCATGGATGCAAACGGTGTCCAACACAAATTATTTCTCATCAGTGAGAATGGTGTGGTAGTTGCAGACAGCAGCATTGAGGTTCATGCAAAAGCTGATGCATTGAAGTTGTTAGCAGAGTTGGTCTTTGGCACCAAGTATAGTACAGGAAGAACACGCAGCAGCTTTTCTCTGTGACTTCTCTAGTGTTATAGGTCATAATTTTCTTTGCACTAATTTAACTCTGCCAGTGAGTTACTTTGGTTACTTGCATAATTTGCACATTGTTTTGCAATTGTAAAGCTCTAAAAAGAGAGTGCACAAATTACGCAGAGGTTTCGTGAATGCATCTGAAATAATAGTACATAGTACATCCTAAAGGGGACGGTATATACAATAAACAAAGTGGGAGCACAAACAAAGTCTAAATGTTTAACAGAATTAGCATGTACTTTAACCAGCCAGATCTGATCTTTCGCGGTCTAGTTGGAATCACTGGCCGAGAGGTCCGATCGGGAATCATCGTTGTGACCAATGTCACTAAAACTGTCATCGTCCTCCAAAAGCGTGTCGTCCTCGTTTCTGTTGAGCACGTTTGAATGCCCCATTTTCTCAAAGCTCTTCTTGACAATGATGGGAGAAACCAGGTCCAACGATGCGGTGATAACAGAGGACCTAAGCTTTCGCACATAAATAAAAAGGTCTTCTACAGAAGGCAGCTTGTATTAGTAAGTGCGCTCTCTCCTGCTTTCTCCCATACTGTACGTCACATGTTGAAGAACTCGATGCTCAAATGCTTGGCAGTGACATGGCCCCCGTTTTTTCCGGCAAACTTCATAACAGCCAGCTTGAATTTCGCCGAATTATTGTAGCCCATCACAAGCGAACAGTAAAAACACGACAGACGGATAGCGAAAATTAAACTTTCGAAATCAACCAAGGTGCGTAGCAGCACAGAGACGCAGATGCTGAGTACGAGAGGAACAGCTGGCGTGACAGGCTCTTGCACCTCTCCGATGCAGAAAATACTTCGTGCTGTGTGACGAGCGCGCATATTCACGGTGGAAGAGATTGGGAGGTAGAGAGAGACAAACTCTTGGGCAAGAGTATCGTACCCGACGACATGTCAACAGGCTTGGGTGTTTGGGTACGGTGTCCTAAGGAGTGCAAACGATTCCTGAGGAGACGAGCAAGGTTGGGGAAGGTTTTATTGCGATAGGAATTATATGGACACTCTCGGCTGAATTCTGCCATTGCCGTCGGCGTCACTCACCATATATGTATACGTATCTATATATATGAAAATGCAAGAAAGAAAGAAAAAAACCAGAAAAAGTCTTCGGCGCGCGGAATCGAACTTGGGTTCTTTGCATCGTGATTGTGAGGCATTAACCACTGCGCCACCAAGAAGCGCGTCGTTCAATGTACAAATGGCAAGCTATTTATATCTACCACTTACCGCTGCTGACGAGCATCTCGGGGGGGGGGGGGGGGGAATTGTGTTTTCAGCATTACCAGCAAGACGGCGCAATGAGTGCGCGTGGCCACATCGCGCGACAGCACGCGCTCTAATCTCCCATGCGTACGTCGCCCCGCTTGGAGGAGGGGAGCGACGCTCCCTCGCGCGCCCTTTCTCGGCGGGGAGGAGGGGAGGATCATATGTCTTGGCTGGCCTCGGGCTTTACCTAGAATGATTGTGTTGTAGTTACTGGGCGCACAAAGGTCACTGCTATTATTGCAGCCTCCATTTGCAAAAAGCGCGCACTTTTCAGACACAGGGAAGTAACAACTGAGACACTTATTCACGTGCATCTGTACCTGTGAGTACGTTTCGTGCGTCATTTGTGCCTGAGAAATGTGGGGCACGTTTCTATCTGCTTTCCATTTTGCACATGACCTTCCAATTTGTTGCTATCGCGTTCATTGCTTTGTTTTTGCAACAAAGCTGTGACTTAAAAAAAACGAAAATGGACAACAGCCTGTTTGTGGAACAAAGCCGCAAGAAAATCCGTGTGAATTTTTCAGAAGGAAAACCTTTTCAGTTGCCAAAAAATTTATTCAGGTCTGGAGATCGAACTCGGGACCAGTAGGTTCTGGGGCGGTCGCTCTGCCAATTGAGCTAACCAAGAAGCTAGCGATTTGCAGTGGGAGGGCAGATTTATCGAGAACTTGAAGCACATAGACACAAGTAATGCAAATGAGACCGGCAAAGTGGGGGAAAGTTTTTAAGAAAAGGAAAATAGACAACCTTTGGTTTGTGGGACGAATTTCTCAGAAAGAAAAGCTTCTTAGTTGCCGAAATCGGCATCCTCAATATCCCAGTTCGAGGGAAGTCCTTGAAGTAGGGGACTTCGCACCCACAGTCCGTTTTATGTAAGACTGTGCTCACTTGCTTGGCAAGGGGCACACACGTCCAAAGCATCGAAAGATCCAAGGTCTCTTTGTTTGGCAGGCAGGATGGCTCAGATGAGTCGGCGAGGACAAAATATGTGAATAAATACTTGTTTTAATAAGGCTGGCTCAATATTACTGGTGCACAGGTTACACGAGGGCATTTGAGGCATTTGGTGATAAAGTGTGGTGATAAGCTTGTGATGCTCACATTTTTCTGGTCATTATTACTACCATTTCTTGTAGGATGTGAAAGGATTGTTGCCGGTCTCTAAGCGCGTGGGAAAAGCTCTAGAACAAAATGTTTCAGTGGCTGCAAGTAGCGGATGGGGCAGGTGGTCACCAGAGGATAAACGACTGCAGGGTTACGTAATCAGCAGCAGTGCCGTCGCCACAACGTGAACGTCCACCAGCACAGTTCGTAGCATTGGCAGGCAACATGATCGAAGTGCCCTGGAGTACCAGAAAAACCAGATTTCTTGATTCAGTATACAGTACACTCTTAGTAAACGGAACCTGAAGGGACCGGGAAAATATGTTCCATTTAACAGGAGTTCCGTTTACTGAGAGGTGAACATGAGGGCAGAATACAAGCCAAAAACCAAGCATTGCAGAGGCAATAGTTTTAAGCAATAGTTCCATTTAATAGATTTCTGTTCACTGAGAGCCTATTGTATAATGAAATGAAAACTCATCTGGGCCAAAGATGTGCAGTAAGGAAGTCCAATACCTATTTATGTACACTCTCAATGGAAGAAATATTGGTACAACTGACTGGCTGCTGGAGCAGCAAGGTTGCGACATGCGGCGCTGTTTTTTCTGAGCATCCCGATATCGAGAGTGCCAAGCACATTCCGCTTTCCAAAGCAGCAATGGCAGCAGAAAACACTTTGACAAAATTCTTGAACCTGAATATTTGAGTGGCGCATCACGCAGGGGCCTGAAAGGACTGAAAAGGAGGAGTGATTGTTTCTTGTAATTTGTGGTGCGCCGGCAACTCGTAGTGCTGTCACGTGTAAAATCATTCAGCGCGACGGCATTCTTCACACGATGCGTGTTTACTTGAAATGTTTGACAAAAGATCAGAGGTGGTTTAGGGGCCCTTTATGGCAAGGGCTTTCAAATGGGCTAATAGTAAGATTGGCTGCAAGAAAATATTAGTGTTCAGAGCTGCATATGGTGATAAGTAATGAACAAGCATTTCTTTAAAGGGCCCGTAAGTTGCCCAGAGATTGAAATTCAGTTGTGGTGGGAAAATTGTGCACAAGTGCTAGGCGAACACGGAGCTGTGGGTATTTTTCAAAAGGGTGCGGTAATTTAAATGCATATGATTATCGAAACCGCAATGATCCCATCTTTTGTACTACCCTTCATAGTATCCTCTACCAAAGCTGCTTTGCCCTCTCGTTGAGTGCCCCTCCCATGCCCCTCCCAATCTCGCCAGGCATATGTTAACGTTGACCCGCTGCTTGAAACGCCGTCTACTTCCAGTTGCCGCCACTTCGTCCCTCTGTCCACTTTGTCAACTGTGTCTTTGTTGGCGAACTGCGGCTGCCGGGCCGGCCCATGCTTATACGAATTGCGCCAGTATGTACCTCGCGTTGCGCGCAGCCTTCAAAGGGTCGCCAACACGATGGACTCTTATGCACGCACGCAACACGACGAATAACAACAAGCGGCCCAAACAGCTGCTTGCAGACTAACAGGAGGTCATCGGCTCTTGCTGCTTGACCAATCACAGCATATTTGGAAATAACCTGAATATTTGAGTGGCGCATCATGCAGAGGCCTGAAAGGCCCAAAAAGGAGGAGTGATTGTTTCTTGTAATTTGTGGTGCGCCGGAAACTTGTAGTGCTGTCACGTGTAAAATCATTGAGCGCGACGGCATTCTTCACACGATGCGTGTTTACTTGAAATGTTTGACAAAAGATCAGAGGTGGTTTAGAGGCCCTTTATGACAAGGGTTTTCAAATGGGCTAAAAGTAAGATTCGCTGCTTTCTACCAGTCTACCGACCACGCCTGGTTTCGAACATGGAATGTGTAATTGGAATTCGATATCAGCATGCTTGTGAACAACAGCACCATGTGTCGCAATTTTGCGGCTTTGGCCACCGATCACTTGTGCTAATGTATTTCTATCGAAGCTGTACTTCTCTGGCATATTTTATATGTTTTGTGCAACTACAGGAACCAGAACACCATGTGGAAGCTCCTGGCTGATGCCCCAATCATGCAATGTGCCAGAATGCTGATGCTTTTGCAAGTGCGAAACAAAATAATATCAATGGGGCATGCCTACACTGTTAGAATAACAAGTCAGGCGAAGTATATTGTCTTCAAAAAGATCATATTGCTACGGTATGAGCCGGGCTGTAGTATGTGCCGGGGAGGTAGAAGAGGAAGACAGCGTTGTCTGGTGGGGCCTGAGGACTCCATCTTTACCGCGGCTGCTGAACTTCATCCTCACCCTGTAAATAAATCCACCTATCCTAACCGTAACAGTTTTGTGGTGGAGGCGCTGGGTAATCAACCAAGCAACACGACGCTTCAAGCGCCTGATCTACGACGAAGCCGCCGCCTTGCTGGACTGCCCCCGTTACCACTGGCAGCTGAGATGTCTCACGGTGAAGAAGGAAACCAGATCCCCGCAGCTGCAGACCTTCTACCAGTCCCAGCAGCACCGCTAGTACCAGGTTCGCGTGCGGCTTGTCCCTGGTTGCATCAAGATCTGATAGTGCCTCGCACATTCGGTGGCGAATCTGGCGAGGACGTTGATGCCTGGCTCACACACTACAAACGGGTGAGCAAATACTACCAGTGGAATGCGGCGAACCAGCTGATCAATGTAGTATTTTTTTTAACGGACACAGCACTCGTGTGGTACGAGAACCACGAAGATGCCCTCACGGCATGGGATCGCTTCGTTTCTGAAATAAGAGCGTGCTTCGGAGACTTCGTAGCTAAGAGAAAGCAGGCGGAACAAACGTTACTGCAGAGAGCTCAAATCCCAGGAGAGACGTGCACGACCTATGTCGAGGCAATCTTGAAGCTCTGCAAGATTGTCAACCCTTCTATGTCATAGGAAGACAAAGTTGGCCACCTGTAGAAGGGCATTGCCGAGGACGTGTATCAGTTCCTCATCAGCAAAGACAGCCTTGCTACAGTGACCGACGTCATAAGCTACTGTCGCACATTTGAGACCCTGAAAATGCGACATATCACCCCCAAGTTTGGTCGCCTACCGAATGTAACCACCGTGGCAAGTGTTGACAAATATACGCCGCTTGATCTCGCGTCGACAATACGCCAGATCGTTTGAGAAGAGCTCACTCTACACGCTCGCCCGACGCCGTACGAGCCTACACCTGCACCGTCTCCCTCACGCCTTTCCGTGTCAATTGCCGCAGCAGGCAACGATGACTGCAACTACAGGCCACCCTCACCACCGTAGTCGCAGTACAATAACTACCCGCTGCCGAGGTACAAAGACCGCTTCAGCTACCCCCATCAGCCAGCCAACAACCATTACGACCCGAACAAAGATGCACCCGTACTACCACCACGTCAGCGCAATGCCTTCCAGGAGTACAATGCATACCGCCAAGTCCCTGTGTGCTACCGTTGCGGTATCGCCGGGCATATAGCTCGGTTTTGTCGTGGACAGAGAGAGCCAACATCCCGATATTGTTCCCCATAAGAGTTTCCGCCAGCGGGCACTGGTCACAACAACGGTCATTGGCTCGCCTATTCCAGGAGTACTTCACGGCGGGGAAATCACCGTAGCAGTTCTCCCGCTTCTGACCATAGTTTGACGCCTCCATCTGGCCGACTGCATCGTTCCCCTTCGCCGGGACGACGCCTGTCATCACCGCCGCCGCCGGGAAACTAGCCAGCGCGACTGATGGAGGTGAGGTCGCACAACAGGATTTGCCTCAGATGCCTCCGCCAGTTATAATGTCCAAGAACAAGATACGTCTGGAAATAGATGGCTTTTGTACAAGTGCTTTGGTGGACACTGGTGCTACGATATCAGTTATGAGTCTTTCTTTCAAAAGTCGCATTGGCTGCAAAGATGTTTACTTGGGGCGAATCAACAAGGTTTCGTGGTGTTGGTGGGGAAGTACTTCATCCTGTCGGAGTTTATGCCGTCAATGTCTTATTGGCAGGAAAGGTGTTCCCAACAGAGTTTCTTGTGCTGCAACATTGTACCCACGATGTGATTCTCGGTCTTGACTTTCTCCAAGGATATGGCGCTTTCGTCGACTGTAGAAGCGGTGAACTTTCCGTCAGCGGCGACATTGTTCCTGCCCTTGTCGATGAGGTGCTGGAGGCCGCGAAGGATGCTCTGATTGTTTCCGATGAGCTGACAGTGCTGCCATGGTCAATGAGGTCAGTTGCGGTGTTCGCCCCAGAATCTGCCACATCTTTTGACGCCATCGTTGAACCTGCCATCGTTCAATGTGCTAAGAAAGGCATACTCGTCCCTCGTAGTTTGGTATCTGTTGATGAAGGAGCAACCTTTCAGTGGGCACTGAACTGTTCGCCAATGCCGGTTGTGCTCCCTCGAGGAATTAAGCTTGGCGTCTTCGATGATTCTACTGAAGGTTCTGTAGCGTTCGTTAACAACGATGAAAGCGAGAAAGGTACAGTCTCTGGCAAGCGCAGTTGCTCTTACGAGTCGCAGATCCTAGGCATGATTAGCGCCACTTTGCGTTCACACGAGCAGCAAACATTACGCCATCTGTTGAGGCGACATGCTTCTGTGTTTGACTTTTGCCAAGAGGAGAGGCCACTACCTTTACCATGTTCTTGCGCTTACCATAGGATTGACACCAGCACTGCCCATCCGATCCGACAAAAGCCTCACCGAGTGTCGTCATCAGAACGAAAAGTTATTGCCGACCAGGTTCAGGAAACGCTGAAGAAGGGTGTTATTGAAGAGTCGTGTAGCCCGTGGGCAGCACCGGTCATCTTGGTTAAGAAGAAAGATGGTGCCTGGCGATTCTGCATTGATTACAGAAGACTCAACGCCGCGACCAAAAAAGATGTATATCCGCTGCTTAGAATTGACGATGTTATTGACTGCTTACCCTCGGCTTCGTACTTTTCTTCAGTAGACCTACAATCAGGATATTGGCAGATACCTATGCACCCTTCTGACAAGGAGAAGACCGCATTCGTGATGCCTGATGGACTGTACCAATTCAATGTGATGCCGTTTGGGCTTTGCAAAGCCCCCGCCACTTTTGAAAGGTTTATGGACTCTGTCCTTCGTGGTCTTAAATGGGAGGTGTGCTTATGCTACCTGAATGACGTCGTCATTTTTGGGCGTACCTTCGAAAAGCACATCGTCTGTTTAAGCCTTGTTTTAGACTGTGTCGGAAAGGCTGGCTTGATTTTGAACTCTAAGAAGTGCCGGTTTGGTGAACGACAAGCTTTAGTCCTCGGTCACCTAGTTGACAAAGATGGTGTCAGGCCGGATCCCCGCAAAATCGAAGCAGTCGGCACATTCAAACCACCCCAGACACTGAAGGAACTTCGCAGCTTCTTGGGCCTATGTTCCTACTTTCGCCGCTTTGTGCCCCGATTCGCGGACGTAGTACACCCACTGACGAGCTTGTTGCGAAAAGACAGCCCATTCGAATGGACACCTGATTGTGATGCCGCCTTTTCTGAACTGAAATTTCTACTAACATCTGAGCCTATTCTTCGTCAATTCGATCCTTCTGCTCCTACAGAAGTGCACAGTGACGCAAGTGGAATTGGCATTGGAGGTGTGCTTGTTCAGCGCCATGATAATGCCGAGCATGTTGTTGCTTATACGGGTCGATCTCTAAGAAAGGCTGAAATGAATTATACGGTGACAGAGCAAGAATGTTTAGCGGCTGTATTCGCCATTCAGAAGTTTCGATGTTACCTCTACGGTCGTCCATTCATGATTGTGACAGACCATCATTCATTATGTTGGCTTGTTACCCTCCGAGACCCTTCTGGCCGCCTTGCTCGATGGGCTTTACGCCTTCAAGAATTTGACTTCAGCATTTCGTACAGAAGTGGACGACGTCATTCGGACGCTGATTGCCTTTCTCGCCTACCTATGACCACGACAGAGGACAGTGCAGATACCCTTGACATCTGCTTTGCTGCGGTCTCTCACACGTTTCCTAACGCCAATATCTTCAAATGAGAACAATTGAATGATTTATCTTTAGACCCATTGTTCGTTGACGCTCGGAATCTCAAAGGCAGTGGTCGCTTTCGCATTCGTGATGGGCTGTTGTGCAAAACGAATTACTCAGCAACCGGTGCACGTTATTTACTGGTTGTACCTCAAAGTCTTTGATGCGACGTTCTCCGTACTATGCACGATAATCCAACGTCAGGACACCTTGGGCTCATTCGCACCCTGCATCGAGTGCAGCAGCGTTTTTACTGGCCCCGAATGTGAGATTTTACTAAACAATACGTTTCGAGCTGCGAGAATTGCCAGTGCTACAAACGACCTACCAGTGCACCGCACGGCCTTCTTCATCCCGTAGAACCGCCTACTACGTCTTTCGAGCAAGTGGGCATCGACCTATTGGGTCCGTTTCCGCGATCTTCGAACAACAACCGCTGAATAATAGTGTGCGTTGACCACCTTACCAGAGACGCCGAAACCACTGCGATACCATCTTCTACAGCTGATGGCGTCGCTGCCTTTTTGTTACGCTTCGTTGTTCTTCGCTATGGTCCACCTCAAGTAATCATTAGTGACTGTGGTCGCCAATTCATCGCGGACGCTGTGGAAGAATTGCTTCGCCTCTGCACTTCACAGTTCAGACATTCGACACCATACCATCCCCAGACGAATGGTCTTGTAGAACGTACCAATCGAACTCTTACTAACATGCTCGCAATGTACGTTGTGTCCAATCACAAAAACTGGGATGAGATCTTACCATTTATTACTTATGCATACAATACAGCGAAGCACGAGACCACGGACTTCACGCCCTTCTACCTGCTCTACGCTCGATCACCACGCAGCTCCCTTGGTACAATCCTCCCATTTAAGCTCCATACCAATGAGTCCGTGGCCGAAACATTGTGCCGGGCTGAAGAAGCCCGCCAAATTGCTCGCTTGCGAACACTGGCATCACAAGATCGCTCCAAGCAATGATACGATCAACGCCATGATGCCATTTCATTCCGCAAAGGTGAATTCGTGTGGTTGTGGACCCCCCAACGAAAACCTGGTTTATGTCAGAAGTTTTTACAGCAGTACACAGGCCCCTACGTCATTGTAGATCGCTCGACTGACCTGACGTACGTTGTGGCACGCTTGACGACACCTTCTCGTCGGTCGAATCGAACGCAGTTGGTGCACGTGGCTCGCCTCAAGAAGTTTCATCCCTCCAGTGACATAATCTCGCCCAGCGGGCTTCGTCTGTGAACGGGGACTGCTGCGGTATGAGCCGGGCTGTAGTATGTGCCGGGGAGGTAGAAGAGGAAGACGACGTTGTCTGGTGCGGCCTGAGGACTCCATCTTTACCGCGACTGCCGAACTTCATCCTCACCCTGTAAATAAATCCACCTATCCTTTAATTCAACCGTAACAATATTGCTACGATACTGCGGGGACGCGTGGAAGAGGAGAACGAGGTTGGCACGAGCGGTGATCGGCCAGATCGCTGGACTCTAACATTCATCATCTCCTGTAAATAAAGGCATCTCACCGTAACAAGATTGGTGGAAGGTGTGGGGTACAATGGAGCGATCCCAGGCGAACGATCACGGAAGTGCTACCTCAAGAACTACGCCGAAGCCGCCGACTGGCTGGTCTACCACCGCTCTCTATGGATCCGATTGCTGACGGCGACACCACACACTCTTTGCCTGGCGCTACGTGGCCCCGACACATAGTACCACGAAGCTTCTCTGGGAGGGTCGGAGAAGACGTCGACGAATGGCTGAAACACTTCAACCGTGTGAGTAAATACAATTGTTGGGATGCGGCCTCCCGGTTGTCTAACGTCGGATTGTTTCTTCAAGTGATGGCGTTGGTGTGGTTTGAAAACCACGAATAAACAATAACGACCTGGGAAGCATTTGAGAAAGAAATAGCGAGCTGCTTCGGGGACCCATTGATGAAGAAGAAGCGCACTGAGCAAACTTTGATGCAGCATGCTCAAGTCCCCGGTGAAACGTGCTCAACATACATTAAAGAGATTCTGAAATTGTGCAAGTCTGTAGACCCATGCATGAAAGAAGATGACAAGGTAGGGCATCTCCTCAAAGGGGTTGCTGAGGATGTCTACGATTTCCTCATCGGCAAGGACACCTTGGCGTCTGTAGCGGACGTAATACAACACTGCCGCACGTTTGAGACCCTGAAGGCTAGGCGTATCACTCCCCAATTTGGTAGACTTGCCAACATCACCACTGTTACAAGTGTCGACGACCCTCTAACATCCTCCTGTGATCTTGCCTCAATGATCAGGCAAATCGTACGCGAAGAACTTGGACGATGTGATGCTGTCAACCCGCCGAGGGCACCTGCTATCAACACCTCCCCGCCATACGACGCAATGTGTAATGCCGTTGATGCCACGCTATATGATGTGCCTCGATCAAGAGCACCAGAGCCCCCAACCGACAACCTACATCATCGCTGTGGTTTCCAGAACGCCTCCCGCCAACCACCTACAATGGTGTCTTCGTGGGACGATCATGGGCACATGGCGCCACGTGGAAGGTTTGGCGACGTGCGTGAGGCCCCTGTGTCCTATAACTGCGGTTTCCGTGGACATGTGGCTCGATTCTGTGGTCAAAGGTGTCGCCCCCAGCAGCGCTATCATGAAGTATCATCAGCTTTTTCTCGACAAAACCGCTGGCGCGGTGGTATGCGCTCAATGCGGGACGCGTACGTTGGGAACGGCTTCCAGCAAACGACCCACAGTGATACACATGTAGGACGCAATTTCCACCAGCATTTACGCAATGACTCGCCTTCCTCTGTGCGAAGCTTGATGCCCCCCACAACACGCCGGTTCCGTTCCCCATCTCCTGGTCGATGCGTCACCTCCCCGCCTCCGGGAAACTAGGTGGTGCGGCCAATGGAGGTGAGGTCGCCGAACATTCTTCACTACATCCGCCTATGCCTCCACCCGTTTTTATGACGCAAAATAGGGTTCCCGTGCTTATTGATAGACTTCCTACGATGGCTTTGATAGATACTGGAGCAACTGTTTCAGTGATGAGTCTCAACTTCAAATTGCGGCTAGGACATAAAGTGATGTTTCGCTGGGACAGTTGTGCATCATTTCGTGCAGTGAGTGGGGAGACACTGTGTCCGATCGGTGTGTGTGTTGTTAGTGTCACTTTGGGTGACAAGGTCTTCGAGGCTGAATTCGCTGTCCTGACCAGTTCCACCCATGACATCATCTTGGAGATCGATTTTCTACGCGAGTGCGGGGCTACTGTAGATTGCGTTGCGGTGCTGGCGAGATTATGCTATCGGCATTTACTGACGATCCTAGACGCTGTCAAGGATCTATCACCGTCATTGAGGATGTTGTCTTGCCGCCCAACTCGATGAAGATTGTACGCGTTGACGCCTCTGCCTCGGACACCGGAAAGTTTGATGTTCTTGTAGAGCCCATTCCTCTCAATAGCGCCAAGAAAACTGTGCTCGTTCCACATTGTGTTCTGTCGATCAGTGATATGGGTGTCGAACTATTCAAATGAACCTGTCATGCTACCCTGCGGAATGCGACTCGCCCTCTTTGAACAAAATGCGACCAGTTTTATTGCATCTTTAATCGACGAGAGCGTAGATCATATTCGTGCAACGTATCATACAGAAGCCAACTTTCTGAGTATGGTAAACAAGTCGCTATCATCAGAAAAACGTCAAGTTTTGGTTGAAGCCCTTGCGAAGCACGCTACTATATTTGACTTCGCACAGAATGAAGAGCAAATAAGTGTACCCGAGTCGCGTACTCGCCATGGGATCGACACAGGATCTGCTCACCCTATACGGCAGAAACCATACCGTGTCTCATCTGCGGAGCACAAGGTCATTGCTGAACAGATAGAAGAGATATTAAATAAAAGGGTCATCCAAGAGTCGTGTATTCGTTGGGCTGCCCCTGTGATTCTTGTCCAAAAGAAGGATGGTACATGGCGATTCTGCGTGGATTACAGACGGCTCAACTCTGTTACTAAAAAGGATGTCTACCCGCTTCCCAGGATTGATGATGTCATCGATTGTTTACATTCGGCATCGTACTTCTCTTCCGTGGATTTGAGATCTGGTTATTGGCAAATCCCTATGCACCCGAATGACAAAGAGAAAACGGCCTTCATAACCCCAGATGGTCTATTTGAATTCAGTGTAATGCCGTTTGGCCTATGCAACGCTCAAGCCATGTGTGAGCGCTTCATGGACTCTGTGTTACGTGGACTAAAGTAGGAAGTTTTTCTTTGCTACCTGGATGACACTATAATTTTTGGCCGTACATTCGATGAACACAACCATCGTCTAGACATTGTTCTCACCTGCCTTGAGAGAGCTAAGCTCACCCTGAACTCTAAGAAGTGTCACTTTGGCAGCCGTGAGACTCTCGTTCTCGGTCACCTAGTGTACAAGCATGGCGTTCGACCCGACCCCCAGAAAGTCGCTGCAGTCAGCAGCTTCAAACAACCTCAGTCGGTACGAGAGTTGCGAAGCTTTTTGAGCCTATGCTCGTACTTCCGTCGCTTCGTGCCCAGGTTCGCCGACCTCGTTTACCCTTTGACGTCCCTACTCAACAAGAACGCACCTTTTCGGTGGTCAGCCAAATGCGAGTCGTCTTTTTCGCAACTCAAGTTTGTTCTTACGTCTGGGCCCATGCTTCGCCACTATGACCCATCTGCTGCCACAGAAGTTCATACCGACGCCAGTGGTGTAGGTATCGGCGCCGTCTTGGTCCAACGCCATGGAGCTGCTGAACACGTCGTTGCCTATGCCAGTCGCTGTTTAAGTAAACCGGAGCGAAACTGTACTGTCACAGAGCAGGAATGTCTCGCGGTCATATTCGCCCTTATATCTAAGGACGCCGATTCTCGATTGTCGCGGACCACCATTCTTTATGTTGGCTCACTGGACTACGGGACCCATCTGGTGGTCTTGGTCGATGGGTGTTACGATTGCAAGAACACGACTTTGAAGTCTGTTACAAGAGCGGTCGTCATCATGCCGACGCCGATTGCCTTTCACGACTTCCCTTTCCGACAATTGAGTGTGACGCTGACAACTTTGATGAATATTTGACTGCAGTGGATACTCCGTTTCCTGACCTAACAACTTTTCGAGCAGAGCAATGCAATGATAACAGTCTTGCTTCTTTCTTTGTTTCCGAAACGAACGGTCAACGTGGTTTCGTCGTAAAGGGTGGCGTTCTTTACAAAAAGAATTATTCCGGCGTAGGCCCTCGCCTACTTCTAGATGTGTCTACAAGTCTACGACAACACATACTTCGAGCAATGCACGACGACCCAACATCTGGCCATATGAGTTTTTCTAGGACATTTTATCGCACGCAAGAACGCTTCTTCTGGCCAAAGATGGGTAAAAGTGTGACTGCATACGCTGCGAGCTGTGAGCAATGTCAACGCCACAAGCGTCCTACAACTCCGCCAGCCGGACTAGTTCATCCCATAGCACCCCCGAGTTCACCATTTGACGTCGTAGGTGTTGACCTGCTCGGTCCTTTTCTACGATCAACGAACGGCAACCGAAGGATTATTGTGGGCGTTGACCACCTAACACGTTACGCCGAAACTGCGGCGATTCCTGCGGCAACGGCCGCTCAAGTTTCACAGTTCATGCTGACGTACGCTATATTACGCCATGGATCCCCCCATGTCATCATCAGTGATCGCGGGCGGCAATTTGTTGCCGATGTAGTTGAAGACCTCCTTCGTCTTGCTCCGTGCCATTTTCGTCACACTACCCCGTATCACCCGCAGGCTAATGGTTTGACGGAATGAACTAATGGGACTCTCCTCAACATGATTTCCATGTATGTTGATTCTGGACACAAAACATGGGACGCAATTTTGCCATTTATAACTTTCGCCTACAACACTGCACAGCACGAAACAATGAGATACAGTCCATTTTGTCTGCCCCGCTGCGGTGGTCTAGTGGCTAAGGTACTCGGCTGCTGACCCGCAGGTCGCGGGTTCGATTCCCGGCTGCGGCAGCTGCATTTCCGATGGAGGCGGAAATGTTGTAGGCCCGTGTACTCAGATTTGGGTGCACGTTAAAGAACCCCAGGTGGTCAAAATTTCCGGAGCCCTCCACTACGGCGTCTCTCATAATCAAATGGTGGTTTTGGGACGTTAAACCCCACAAATCAACAGTCCATTTTGTCTGCTCTACGCACGCCAACCCCGCACAGCTCTTGACACTATCCTTCCTTTTTCCGAGACTGATCAACCTACTCTCGCCAAAACCATTTGCCGCGCAGAAGAGGCCCGGCAGATCGCCTGTCTTCGAACTTTCGTCTCCTAGAAACGCTCCAAGAACCGTTACAACAGAAGTCACCGGCACGTATTCTTTGAGAAAGGGGATTTGATGTGGCTTTGGATGCCGCTTCGCAAGCGCGGCCTCTGCCAAAAGTTTCTGGCCAACTACACCGGTCCGTTTGTTGTCCTGGAACGTCTCAGCGATGTCACGTACGTGATATCTCAGCTGTTGTCAACTGGCCGCCGCTCAAGCAAGACCAACGTCTTTCATGTTGCCCGTTTAAAACACTATCATCATCGCAACGAAGCCTAACTCGCCCGGTGGGCATCGTCTGCAAAGGGGGAATTGCTACGATACTGAGGGGACGCGTGGAATAAGAGGAGAACGAGGTTGGCACGAGCGGTGATCGGCCAGATCGCTGTACTTTCGCATTCATCATCTCCTGTAAATAAAGGCATCTCACCGTAACATTATTATAACTTTTTGCCAAAATTGATCGACGAGTTTGAATTCAGGTAGGTTCAGCCTACGTGAATTCCTGCCTAGAACAGGCCTTTCTAGAGAAGAAACAAAAACTTGCCAAACCGGCAGCGCAGGGCTCACCATTAAAGGTAAGCATATTTGACTGAGATTTGTCTGGCTTCGTAAAATTATTTGAAAAACAGACTCTCCCGCTACATTTAGACCTTAGTTTTTCGATACTTAGTTTTTCGATATTAAGAACTGGCCCTAGGTTTCGAGGCCCATTCAGTCTCTCCTTTAGAGCCGGCTGGACAGTCACACCCCCCCCCCCCCCCCTTCCCCCCCGCCCTGAAGAAAAGACTGAATGGGTCTTGCAATAAAGGATCAATTTTCAATATTAAAAACTAAATACTAAACATAACGAGACAGCCTTTACTTATGCTGACAATTACAGTATGCATTCAAACAGACCAGAAGGCACGCTTCAAGCAATGCATGAGAGATAAGAAGCACTCTTAAGTAGAAAAGTGCAAGGTCCCACAGTTATGGGATACGAAAAGGAAAGACAGAAAAAAAAAAGAGGACCCACATCGTTTTCACCCATTGAATGTACGTGTATTACGCAATCTCAAACTCCCATAAGTGAGAAACTCGTGAGGGCTTGCCATTTATTTGTGGGCACAGCATGTTGTTCCGGAAGCTTTATCTAAACAAATCAATAAAATGTAGGCTCACTGGCAATGACAGACATGTGAAAATGAACCATCTCCTCAAAGGTAATTCTGATGGAATTCGAAGCAGTAGCGGTGCGCACGGCATTGACCCAGTTGAAACGGGCGTCGACGTGGGTTCTGGCAGAACGATTTGAAGCGAAACTCGGTGTAGGGTTTACTCAAGTAAACGTTTGTTTGAAACGCAAAGTAACGGGAGGCGGGTTGGGTTTTGTGTAAATTTCATCGCAAGTAAACGAACTGAAAGAGTAGACAGATTTAGTCACGCGTCTGTGCGGTGGATGTGAACGCGAAACTAAATCTGTGCAGTGTTTGCACTCAACGTGCAGTCAAACTTAGTGGGTGGTAAAGAGGGTGAAGCGAGAGAGAAGTATGTTGCGAGTGGTTGGAGGAGCCGGCAGCTACTGCTGGTGAGAGAGAGATTAATGTCACAGCTGCGACATGACCTACTTGGCACCTCTCCAACACTTATGGCGAGGGGGTTTGTGCGGACTCATGGAACAGCGTTACACATGATAGTCAAAAATTTGCTTCACATCTAAAAAGGATCAATATGACTAATGATATGGTTCAGTAAAAATTAGGCTAACAAAGACCACATAGCAGCCACCTTCGGCATCTGCCTAGTAAGTGAACTACAAAAAAAAGTGGCATATAAGGACCAAGAACATTCACTAAATTGTGGGGGGAATAAATATGCATTTTATCTGGCTAAATAATTTTAAATGAAATATAATGCACTTTTATATATGTCTTTTCGTAGTTTGATTATGGCAACACGCTATGGCAATATTGAATAGGCATCCTGTGAACAAGAGTAGATTACTATTTATGTTTAAGAGATATGGGGTGCAAACACAGACACGAGAACGAAATCGAAGACACCATAAACACCGACTGATTGCTGTGAAGGTGCACAATGGCCGAGAAAAAGGAAGGCATGGAAGCTTATCTTCGGATGCCCATGTAATAGGCAAACCCATCAATCCAGAATGCGTGCTATGTGAAAGACAACTCTTTAGTACGTTTGTGCGAATAGTGAATTTTAGGTTCGAAGCGAATGCGAAGCAAATAGTTATTTTTATCGAATAATTTTGAATCAAATTCGAATGCTATGTATGACATATAAAAAAAGGGAATATTTATCATGACCTAACTGACCTGCACAATATTTCTTTTGAAATAAAAATAGGGGCTCTATGCAAATGCCTTTTTTTTTTTTCGTTCAAAGGAAGGCGAAACAACCTTGAGTAGTAGTTTCGGTAGGATGCGAGTGATAACCTGTAACATAAGGTTTTAAAATGTATTATACTTGGATCATATAAGCTGTCATAACAAGCTTAATAAAATAAAGAATTGATTTGAGGATAACCTGTTCCTTTAAAGGGGCCCTGCAACACTTTTTCAAGTAGCCATGGAGCCAGTAAACATGCTTGTTGCCTCACAAATTTACTGCTGCAAAGTTTCTAGAATCAGTCCTTTACGAGCGGAGCTTCAAAAATTTGTTGCATGTTGCCATTGCATTTAATCTTTTTCATCCCGACGAAATAGCTGGAAGCTAAGCAGGGAGGAATGGCATGGCAAAAGAAAATACGTCACGTGCATCTCGTGACCTTGATCATCCTTTTTTTTTTCCTTGAATACGCGGTTTTTCAGTGCGATTGCGCACATATTCGTGGACAAGCGGCGGCCCCGTTAACGGCGAACGCGCCATGCTCAAATCAGGCAATGGCTGTGACCAGAGCCGTATATTCCATCTTGGCTGTGACAAGTGATTTTTGAGCTTGTAGTGTCGTTTGCCGATGGAAGGAAGCAATTTTTAGCTTTGAAAATTTATTGTTAATTACAGGCCGTGTGCTGTGCTACAATATTTGCCTCGCGTGTTCTCGGTAGCCGCGACTACCGACTGGCAGTGTTTTCTGACTATGTTCAGTAAGTGTTGCAGGGTCCCTTTAAAATTGAAGAGGGGCTTCGCGGCAAAGCGAATTTTTCCTGGGTAGGTACTTTCACTGTTAAGCACTTTCACATTGCAGTGAAATCACCTTAACGAGCGGTGACATGCGGATTTATTCATACACTTATTCGTTCATTATGAATACTTCGAAAGTATTCTAAAATTTAAATTCGAATATTCGAAGCATTTGAATATTCGCACAAGCTATTCGATTTCCTTTAGGCATTCCATTTCCTCATTTTGCAAGGTAACGACGGTTGATCATGCATGCGCTAGCACTGTTATCAATATTGTCACTGGATCGTGACACAGATGAATTGAGCAAGCTGGATGGTCTGATGAAGCTGTCCATTCGGCCGAAGTTGTGGACGCGTAAAAGGATAGTCAGGTTACGGCAGACACTAATGCTGATAGCAGCGACCAAAGCGTCGGCCATCGATCAACTGACAAACAGTAAAACCTGTCTGCATTTATGCATCGCCCGTCGAATATTCTAGAGTTATCACTAAGTTCCAAAGAGATCACGTAAGAGATCACGCAAGTTCCAAAACAATCTGTTATGTTCACGAAGTGGGGGCAGTCTAAACAAAATGATCTACTACAGTCCTGAAGCTTCTTAAACAGGACAGATGCGGTTTGTGCTAAGTGTTGTTTTTGCTAACAGTGTAAAAGGGCAATAACGTATATTAAGGAAGAAATGTGGCACTATGCCATGGCTCAGTCTTTATTTATTTCATTTATTTAATAAATCTTATTTATTCTTTATTATTACTTATGAAAACAAGTGCATCTTTAGATACGCTTGTTTATTTCTGGGATAATACAAAATCACACATTCATAGAATATTGGCGGGCACGTGCACTCTCAACAGTTTTAAGGCAGATTAGATGGTGAGCCTCCAGTTAGGGATCTCTTATATTCTAATAATTTCCTGTTAACAAAGTGACTCGTGCGCCCTGCGTAGAAGTTGACTCAGCTATATCGAATCTTATACACCACACGTGTCCAGCAATCAGGAAGTTTGTTAGTGTGTATCACAAAACAAATGTCAGTTCGCTTCTTGTTTATCACTCGTTCACTCTTTTTCTGCACAGTGGCACAAATCTTGCCTAGCCTATTGGCAGCTGTAAAAGCTGTAAAAACGTTATTTACGCTATCCCCACTTTATTTCGCCTATGGGGTATGCAATGACTGTAAGGAATACCAAGGACGTGCTTTTTCCTATTGCTTTCTGCCGCCATGCTCAAGCTTGAAGGACCCCTGACACCAAATTTGGAATCACGAGATGTTCATGTTGTTTGAGATTCCTGTATGCGGAAGCGCTTCTGACCGCTTATTAGTGGCGAGCGTTGCTTATAAGGTATTATATTATAACTTGGTTTTAATGTAAGGGTGTGTGCTCGTCCGACTATTGTGGTGCAATCAAAATTTTTTGTGGTTTGATGTAGACAGGGCACTCCTTCATGACATTGCAGAGGTCAAGGAAGTATTGTTGGCGTCAGGGAACATTGTGGGGCGCACACCCGGCAAGGATTGCTGTTCATCACCGCTCTTGCTCTGTTGTCAGGTTGCTTTCAAAGTGGTTTTGGCTGTTTAAGCCAGGATTTTTTTTTTTTTTCTGAGGGGACACGCTCAAAGCATACACAAGGTTTTATTTTTCACCACCCATGGGCCTCTCTATTTTAAACGAGCATGTTCAGCGTCATTAAAGCTTGAGTGCTTGTAGTCTCAGGAGCTGCCCTGCTGCGGGGAGCTTGTTTTATATGGTATTTAGGCGTATGTTTCGAACTGATGCGAAATTTTCAGTTAACGACCATAGCACAAATTATACAATGCATTAGAGCATTTACATACCAATTTCGACATTACCATAAGCAAAGTTATTCATTATTGTAAAAGAAGTCACAAACAAAATTTTCGCTGTCAGGGACCATCTCTGCCCTGACATCGTCTATTGACGACACCACAAAAAAAAATTCTCCTGGCACCTCCAAAACAAAACGAGACCTGCTAATTCTTGGAGGAATATTTGTTCAACTGTTCCTACTGCGATTGACACCACAGTTGTGGCATTTTTGCGTAGTTCAAAGTCGTGAAAAAGGAGCTTGACTCAACACCTCCTCTATTTAATCAAAAGATTTCTTTTTGGGTGAGTTGGTGCTTATCTTCCTCAGGTACGAATGACTGAGACGCAAAAAACACGTGAAAAAAAAAGGAGCAAAAGAGAAGAAAGAGTGGCGGGCTGGCTGAGGCAGGAAGGTGGTGTTTTCCGGATGAAGTCCTCAAGTTGTTTTAAGAGCTTCCACACTGCCAAATACTACGTTGGTTCACATTTTGTGTGCTCTAGTGAGTAGCAAGAATAAAGGAATAATTTTTGTCATTTCATGACAATTGGGCCATGACGTGATTTCATTACATGTCTGTAAATTCATAAATTCTTACACCACTGGCTCAATTTTTTGTTAGTGGTCTTCTGAGGTCCATACTATCAGAAAAATACGCAACAAAAATATCTCCAACAAAAATAAAATTCCAAGGCTGAGAGGGTTAACAGAACGGCTTTCTTCAAGCGTTCAGCAACAGTGGCCCCTGCCATGAGAGGGTTACCTGCTTCTAAAGGATGTGTCATCTGCACAATAAAGCTGCTGTCATTTTGTTACTTAGTAAGAGAAGACTGAAGGCATGGCATGGCTGCATGATTTTTTACAATCTTAGATTGTTTCAAGAAGAAGTTTCAACAACAGTGTTGAAAGTCTAGGAGAACACTGTCAGGGAACGTGGTTCTTCTGAAACGTTAAGGAAATGTCTCAAAGTTGTATTCCATTATTCTGAGGCACTTGTAACGTTTTCTCCCCCCAAACATGAATACCTATCAACTACCTCAGCTCACTGTCATTCGGAGATTACATGATTTACTATGTTTCTCTTTTTCACAGAACTGAAGGGCTATTGTAATGTGTCTGAAAATGTTAGACAATTTAGTGTGCAAACTATGTGAATATTGTCGCGGTAAATAAAGGAAATTGATTAGCAACACGGCAAACAGAAAAAGAGATCTAATCGAGCAGCACACCTTCATCTTTCTCTGTCACAAGCAATTTCCCTGCCATGCACAAATAATGGTGAAATGAGCCATGCAACAGCCAGATAGCAATTATATGCCCGGATCAATATGCTTGAGTAGTAATGATAGTGTTGCCTGGCTGCTGTGACCATGTGTAGTCAAGGTGCAGTGCCAGACTATCTGCTGCTCTATTGTGACCAGACAGTGCTCTGAAAAAGAGCATAGCATAAACGCGTCATGTCGTACAGAGTCGGGAAGAAGGTGTGAGTGCTTTACCTTGTGAATGAATGAGAATTGGTGTTCAGAAAACTTGTGTACCACTAACATCTTTTACGGAAAGGATAAGGCACAAACAAGAACAACACAAGAAGAGACTTGGACGAACACCTGGGCCTTGAAGAGACATCTATGTCTTTTCTATTGTTTGTCTCATTTCCCCCTTATTCTTTCTGTAAAAGATGCACCAACTAGCCCACCAAAAAACTCTACTTGAACATGTATATTTGCTAGAGTAAAGATTATGCACACATGCGAAGAATTTTTTTAATTGCTCGAGTGCGTTGTCCAACAGGTCCAGCTGAAACGTAAGTGAATTAACAGCTACTTTACACTGTACATTTCCTTACAGGCTGTCAGAGGCTGTCCATGAAGAGTTTGAATGAACCAAACCCACAGACTTACAACAATTAAGCAGGGTCTATGCGAAGCAACAAGGCCTAGAAAGCCACCGCAAAGGACAGCTTAGGCACTCTGCAAGGCAAGATGGAAGAGCTGGAAAAGAAAAGCGTAGCTTGTCACGAAGAAAAATGCAGCTGCTCGATCTGCTACAGCTAAACCTGGATATAGCGAAATCACCAAATTCTAGGAAAAATTTTTTATAAGGAGAATTTCTTTATATGTAGGTACAGTACGAAAATTCAAAAAATAAATGCACAAATTAAACAAAAGAAGAAACGAAAGCACAGCTAACCCAAACACTTATTTAGTGGTAAAAAACTGCGTTATTATTGTGATAGCAATTATGTGTGCACCCTTTGGCGAGTTTTGCCGTTTGCCGCCATGTTTTATAACAAGTGCAAATTTAGAACATGCCCCATGCATCGTAACTTTTACGAGCTTGGTAAAAGCGTGTGAGCGCTGCTGAAGCAGAGATCAAATAAGCTGGCCCATCTCTATCGCCTGAAGGGCACATATGATACATCCCTCGACGTTCTACATCTGTTATTGAATGCTCAAACAGAAAGGAAACCACCCATCTTGAACAAGCATGAAAAAAACTTGAGGGCGGGTTAGCTCATGTAGCAACGGTGAACTTTGAGTTTAAGGGTGCGCTCTTGATCGCTGGCCCACGTGCTATCTGGCAAGCATCAGTCTGCTTTCAAGGTGAAGAGACTGTGTGAAAAGAGCACTTCTCCCTGGAGCAGCTGTAATTGCTTAGACAAGTCTTTTGTTGGAATGCCGCAATATTGGATCCATTAGAGGACTTTCTTCATCATTGCTCTCTCAGCTTCATAACGGTGTATAGAAGTGATAATATGGCAACAGGCGAAGGTTTTTCTGCTACACGTTTTTTATGCAATGATGCAGGTACAGCAGTGCCCTTTATTGAAAAACAGAAAAAGAATAAGACTGGATAGCACTGAAAGTACACTGTACTTGCACCACATTTACGCCACAGTGGCATCATCTGTGCTTTCAGAGTATTGGTTCTGTGTACCACACCAGAATTGGTCACATCTAAGAAGCGTGTCTGATGCAAACATTGCTCTTGGTATAATGTCCGCTATTGACCAATAGCAGCAATCTGCTGTTTGCCAACATACAACTGCGGTCCCGCCCACCGTGAAGAGTGAGAACGAGCCTTTTTATGATGAGAGCAGGCTTGAAGAAGTAGCAAGTTTGTGCTCTAGTTGTTAACGATCTTTTCCGTACACAACTGTGAGATCTGGCGAAGTTGTTCGCTACAGGAACAGTATTCCACTTTATGTCTTTCACAAAGCTGCTTGATAGTTCACGACCCTTTAATTAATTATATACACTGAGCTACAACAGTGAGTCTGTGAATGAATATTGCGCACTACTGGATTTTGTGTAATATCTGGGTACTAGATTTTTGAAGTTAAACTGGCCCCATAGATCTTTTCTTTCAACCTATGGCAATTCAGATGCAGCGAGTTTGCACTAGAACAACCCGGGAATGATGGCTTTAGTTTGAGCAGGGTCCTGTGGCATTTGGAATAACACCGCTTTAATGGCCAAGGAAAAGACGTTGACCACCCGACTGGCATTTGGATTATCTTTGAAATTATTTTATAATAATTGCTATTCTCTTCGACTATGCTTCAAACAAAGAAACCGATACAAGCCTTACACGCTGAGAAATTGAAAAGAACTCAGAAGGTATTGGGTATCGCAGACAAAAGTGCCCCACATACTGTCAAGCAGAAGGTAGATTTGAGGTTGTGGCAAATGAGTCACCTACGTTTTTGATGGTTTTGAAAATACTGCTCTCTTTAATGTATTAGTTGCTCTTATATGAAGACATGTGTGAAGGATTACGTTACTTTGCTTGTTGCATTCTGAAGCTGAGCACAATATAGTATTTGCTTCCTCTCCTAGCTGTAATCAGATGGCATTGAGTGTGACTCAACCAAGACACGGATTGTGCCTATACGTCCTACTAGGAATAGCAAGAAGGGGAAGGTGAAAATCTGCAAGCAGGGGGGTGGGTGCTGGAGTCGACGTTTTGACAAGCAGAGTTGTCTTTCTCAAGGCTGCAAGTGATTCCCTCGGCGGTTTGGGCGTTTGTGTGCCTCACACCTTCTCCCCCAATCCGAACAAAGGAGGGAGAGAAAGCAACAGCGAGAAGGGAGGGGGGGGGGACAAAACGAGTCAGAAGGAAGAAGGTATTTTATGAAAAAGAAAAAAGAAAATTTAAACAAATAGAGAAAAGGGGGTGTTGGTGTAAGGAGGGAGGAGGGGGTTGTACACGTGTTGCTAAGTTAGAATTGTCAAAAGAAAGCATCATTTAACAGTGCTCAGTTAGGAAGACTTAGCACTTATCGTTTTCCGTAGTGTATGTACCATATCGGGTGGACTCAAAAGCCCCTTTTGAAACATTTATACCTGCTGGCTAAAGTGTACTAATGTTGTGAATAAGGTTCGACTCTGTATATTTTCTGCCTTTTGCAGGCTGGAAGTTTTACTGAAGGATGTAATGTTTGAGGTTGTCCAAGTTGTGACCTGATACATTAAAATGCTGTGCCACTGCTTTCGGTATTTTCCTTGGTGTGTCCACGCGATGCCCGTATAGCCGAACATTTACAGGCTGTTCTGTTTTAGTCACTGTATTGTTTGTGACAAAATGAACCTTCGATCATGTAGACAACATTTAAAATAGTGCAGGCAAAGCCTTATTTTATATGGTGCACACAATCATTTTTGGTGCATTTAACTGCAACAGTGTCTTGTAGGAGTTTGCAAGTCTTACACCTTAAACGAGAACAAGGTATTACGTGGGCAGTGGAATGAGTGTTTATTTTAGCATGCACTAACATGTCCCTAAATTTCTGTTTAAGTGATAAAAGACCTTTGACACTTTAGAGAATGCTTTTCTAAGGTGTTTGCTGCTGGATAATTCTTGCGGAGGGTATTGTTTATGCTTGGAAGCACATATAAATATTTGTTTTGAAGTGCTAGTGGCTGGTTTGGCTGTGCTATGGGGCTCTTTTAGTTAGGGTTGATTTCCTGTCTAAGTTACATGCCTCATTGTAGGCCTTGTTTAGGGTGTTGTATAGGTAATTTCAACTAATGTTTCTTTTAGGTTGTTTTAGTGGTGAACGTAGTCACTGTCATCACTACAGATCTCGTTTGTCATTTTGTGCATACCAGTTTTGAGTATAAGATCCTCATAGCTATACTTAGAGCATTCCACTTTGATATCTCTCATAGTGCCTGTGTTGTTTTGACTAAATAAATGTATTTATTACTTGTTTATGGGTCTATATGTATTCACAACATGAGCTCTGACCACAAGTGGTCATCACCAATTACTTTCATGCATGGCGGGCACTAATATCGTTAGGCCTACACAGAACATGCAGCACAGTGCAGTCGGTATTTCGTCCTCTTTTGCAACACATCACAGCCACAGTGAAAGCCAGAAGAGCGATCTTTTCAGAGCCTGTTGTAGACTTTCTTGTGGCAAATAATACACATGCAAGATACCCATTACGTCATAAATTGTCTTGATTTTCATGCAGTACAGAAGCACCCACCGTGTCATTTGTCGTCATTCTGCTATAAGGCATTATGTGCACTTTGTGCTGTCTGTGGCTGATGACGATGTAGAATTATGGCTCAGCCCTTTGGAAGAGGTCAACAACCAACTTGTTCTTCAATTGCCTGGTTGCTATTTTGCTCTTATATGATGCTCAATTACATTTTGAACATCATTTCTTGCCCGACAAGATGCCTGTCCAAGGTATTTTTACAAAGGCATTTCAAACACCAGCGCTGCTCTGTGGCAGAATACTCAACTGCCATGCATAGAGTCTAGGTTAAAATCCCATCTGACTCTAGAAATTTTTTTTCTTATTTCCTATGATAGCGGTTACGGACAGTGACAGCAGCTGACAACAATGTTCCCCAGCTGCGGTGGTCTAGTGGCTAAGGTACTCGGCTGCTGATCCGCAGGTCGCAGGATCAAATCCCGGCTGCGGCGGCTGCATTTTCGATGGAGGCAGAAGTGCTGTTGGCCCGTGTGCACAGATTTGGGTGCACGTTAAAGAAGCGCAGGTGGTCGAAATTTTCGGAGTCCTCCACTACGGCGTCCCTCATATTCGTATTGTAGGGAACTATGCGAACGATGACAAAGCAGCATAAAACGGCAAGCCACAGCGTTGGTGCACGCGCGCGACCTGAGCTTGCGTATGTTTTGTATTTTCAGCCTGTTGGCGTTCCTCGCTCTTCTGGCGTTCCTCGGCCTTCCAGTAGGTCTGTACGTAAATAAACTGCGTGACATCTGGTGGAGGTGTGTGGACTCCCGTATAAACCTGGAACTTCGCTCCCGTACGCTTCCCCCTCTACGTGACTCGAACATGGCCACCGAGACGCCTCTCCAGGTGGGACCTTCGACCGTCCATGTCACTTGCGGTGCCGTGTATCCTCAACGAGACCCTCCTATCTTCACGGGCTCCACTGAGTCGGACGTCGAAGATTGGTTGGCGAGATACGACAAAGTCGGTTCAAGTAACAAATGGGACGACCCAAGTAAGCTGGGCTACGTCACATTCTACCTTGCGGACACCGCGCAACTGTGGTTTAATAACCACGCAGCTGACATTACTACGTGGTCTGCATTCAAGACGGCTATTACGGATGTCTTTGGAGGACCTGCGGCACGCAAGCTTCAAGCCGAGCACCGTTTACGTCACCGTGCGCAGCAACCAGGCGAGACCTACACGGGCTACATTGAAGATGTGTTGCATCTATGCAACCGCATCAACTCTACCATGCCTGAGGAAGAAAAAATCAGGCACATATTGAAAGGCACTGACGACGGCGCCTTTCAGATGTTGCTCGCGAGAAATCCCCCCACAATTGCTGTCCTCGTTTCCCTCTGTCAAAGCTTCGATGAATTGCGTAGGCAGCGCGCAATTGCTCGTCAAGCCCTCACGACGCCAGACACGCTCGCAAGCTTGCACCTAGCTGCCCATCCTACCGATCAGCAGCCGCTGCTTTCGACAATCAAGGACTTCGTCGGCGAAGAGGTAGCTCGCCAGCTGTCACTGCTGCCACTGACACATGAGCCCACGCAAGCTTTGGCACCGGACCTCCAACACGTCATTTGGACCCAAGTCACTGAAGCCCTTCCGCCGGTGCATCAGCAACCACCAGTCACTACGCCTCTCACGTACGCTGCCGTCGCTGCTCGTCCTACGCAACAGCGTATGCCATATGCTCAACCTGCCACGCCACCCTATGTCGTGCCTACAACCCCAATTGCTGCGCTGTATCCCTACGCGAGATCTTCAGCTCCGTTTTATCGTCGCTCAGACGCTTGGAGGACGCCGGATAATAGGCCCATCTGTTTCGCCTGTGGTATCGCTGGACACGTCCCGCGTCACTGTCGCCGAGATCCCCCTCCAGTCGACACCGTGGGCAGGCCAATGGCGTCGTCTAGGACGCCATCAAGGTACACCACTGACGGTCCTCGACCCTACGCAAACCATCGGTCACCATCGCCCCGACGACGCTCCCTGTCACCTATGCGTCGCCGACCTGCTACGGAAGAGGGAAACTGATCGCTGCAGCTCCGGAGGCAACAGCTGCATACAATTCGAACTGCTTAAGGCCTCCATCTTTCTTGCCGCAAAACGTTATTGACTTCAATGTTGAGGGGACCGCCACACAAGCGCTTATCGACACAGGGGCCGCCGTTTCCATAATCTGTAAGACCTTATGCCGCAAGTTGAAAAAGGTGACGACGCCTCTTTCGGGCCTGATGCTCCACACGGCCAACTCGCAGCGCATAGAACTTACAGCTGTGTGCACTGCACGTGTAATTATCCAAGGTGAACTTTATGCCATTGAATTTTTTGTGCTGGCATCCTGTTCCCACGAAGTCATTTTTGGATGGGACTTTCTTTCGCGTCATCGGGACATCATAGATTGCTCATGTGCAGAAGTTGCCCTTACACCGCTGCCAACCTCTTGTTTGGTGGATTCTCTTCCTGAACCTTACAAACTTGTCGTTGTTGCAGACACGGAAATAGCACCGAGAACATCCACCCTTGTAGCCCTGACCTGTACGGCCGCTCCTGCCGGAACTGTTTTGTTCACTCCGTCTGACGTATTTACCCGCCGCCGTAGCCTACACCTGCCCTTTGCCGTACTCACCGTGGAATCCGGTGCTACCGCCATGCTCGTCGCGAACTCGCTATGGTCGCCAGTTACCTTACTTCGCGGAGAATGTTTGGGTAACATACAAGACGTTGACCTCTTGCGCCCTCTAGAGTTCGCCGAACACGCACCTCACCTCCAGCTCAATGCTATGACGCCACCTGTGGCCACACTGCCCGCGCCAGACTCATTCCAGCCCTCTGTTGCCGCTGAGCTATCGCCGACACAAAGAAGGGAACTCTTGTCCCTTCTTCGAGAGTTCCGTTCTGCCTTCGATTGCGCTCAACCATCTTTGGGTCGCACAGCGAACATCACGCACCACATTGACACCGGTACTCATGCTCCCTTACGCCAACGACCATATCGAGTTTCAGCGGAAGAGCGCCGTATTATCAACGAACAAGTCGACGATATGCTCAAGCGTGGTGTCACCCAGCCATCGCAGAGCCCTTGGTCGTCCCCCGTTGTACTTGTGCGCAAAAAGGATGGGTCTATCCGATTCTGTGTCGACTACCGCCGGCTCAATAAGATAACTTGGAAGGATGTGTACCCGTTGCCACGCATCGACGATGCTCTCGATTGCTTGCAAGGGGCAGAATATTTCTCCTCTTTAGATTTACGCTCAGGATATTGGCAAGTTCCAATGGCTGATCCTGACCGATCGAAGACTGCATTTGTAACACCTGATGGGCTGTATGAGTTTAACGTCATGCCGTTTGGACTCTGCAACGCCCCAGCTACCTTCGAACGGATGATGGACACCATCCTTCAGGGCTACAAGTGGAGCACGTTCTCGTGACTTTTCGACCCACCTTGTTCGTCTTCGTGCTATTCTCACGTATCTCACCTCTGCTGGCCTTCAACTTAACATCAAGAAGTGCCATTTTGCCGCACGTCAGCTCACTATACTGGGTCACGTTGTCTGCAAAAAGGGTGTTCTCCCGGATCCGGCGAAACTCCGCGCCGTGGCTGACTTTTCGAAGCCCAATTCCATCAAGACGCTTCGAAGTTTTATCGGCCTGTGCTCATACTTTCGTCGATTTGTGCGCAACTTCTCTTCCATCATCGCTCCTCTTACCAACCTGTTGAAAACTTCCAAAGGCATTTCTGCTTGGTCAAAAGAGTGCGACGAATCCTTCACCGCGCTTCGGCGGTTATTACTATCACCTCCAATACTACGTCATTTTGACCCTGATGCGCCTACGGAGGTCCACACTGACGCCAGTGGTGTCGGTCTTGGTGCTGTATTGGCTCAACGAAAACCAGAGTACCAAGAATACGTGGTCGCTTACGCGAGTCGAACCCTCAAGAAAGCCGAGTGTAATTATTCCGTCACGGAGAAAGTGTGCCTCGCAATTGTCTGGGCTTTGACGAAGTTCCGCCCATACCTTTATGGCCGCCCTTTCGAAGTCGTCACGGACCACCACGCTCTATGCTGGCTATCATCGCTCAAAGACCTGTCGGGGCACCTTGGTCATTGGGCGCTTCACCTACAGGAATACGACATTCGTGTTGCATACCGATCCGGCCGCAAGCACTCCGACGCTGATGCGCTATCCCGCTCGCCGCTACCGTCAGACCCAACCCCCTCGTCACCTTCTTCAGCTGTCACAACACCAATCGACTTCACAGACATGGCATCGGAACAATGCAAAGATGTGTGGATTTCCCAACTCCTCACCTTTCTGACTGATCCGTTAGCTAATTGGGTCTCAAGAACTATCCGCCGTCAAGCCACACATTTCGCTGTTCGAGACGACCTACTCTATCGGCGGAATTACACGACTGAAGGTCGGAGGTGGCTGTTACTGATACCCAACCACATGCGCTCGGAAATCTGTAATGCTTTCCACAACGACCCGCAAAGCGTTCACGCTGGCGCTCTCAAAACGTACAACCGTCTACGTCAGCGGTACTACTGGCGCGGCATGTACACATTTGTCCGCAAGTACGTACGTGCTTGTACTGCATGCCAGCGACGTAAAGTCCCACCTCAACGCCCTGCCGGTACACTTCAGCCTCTGCCTTGTCCAGCGCGTCCGTTTGACCGCGTCGGTATCGACTTATACGGACCACTTCCAACGTCGTCTTCTGGAAATAGGTGGATAATTGTCGGCGTGGACCACCTCTCGCGTTACGCGGAGACGGCAGCACTACCCGCAGCAACCACGAGGGAAGTTGCATTTTTCATCCTGCACAACTTTGTTCTTCGCCATGGTGCTCCCCGCGAACTTTTGAGCGACCGGGGGCGTGTTTTCTTGTCTGACGCCATTCAAGCGTTGCTCGCTCAGTGCAACATGGTTCATCGCATGACGACAGCATATCACCCGCAGACGAATGGCCTCACAGAACGATTCAATCGCACTCTCGGTGATATGTTGACGATGTACACAGCTTCAGACCAGACCAATTGGGACACTGTCCTTCCATTCGTCATGTATGCGTATAACACCGCTGCGCACGCGACAACAGGGTTCTCTCCTTTTTTTCTGTTGTACGGACGCGAACCATCGTGCACGCTGGACACTATCCTCCCATACACGCCCGACTCCTCCGAGTACACTGCAATTTCTGATGTTGCCAGGTACGCAGAAGATTGCAGACGATTGGCCTGTTCACTGACAACCGAGGACCAAGGCCACCAGAAGCTACGGCATGACACCGACCGACATCTCTCTACTTTCACGACTGGTGCTCTCGTTTGGCTCTGGATTCCACCGAGCACTCCTGGCCTTTCGTCGAAATTACTGGCACGATACCACGGGCCCTACCGCATTCTCGCCCGTACGTCACCAGTCAATTATGAGATTGAGCCTTTGACACAGTCTCATGACTTACGCCGTCGTGGCCGAGAAATTGTGCATGTGAGTCGCCTGAAGCCGTATTACGACCCCGCTATAGTGACTACGCCTTAAGTCGCCAGGTTGGCTACGCTATTCACCGGGGGCCAATGTAGGGAACTATGCGAACGACGACGAAGCAGCATGAAACGGCAAGCCACAGCGTTGGTGCACGCGCGTGACCCGAGCTTGCGTTTGTTTTGTATTTTCGGCCTGTTGGCGTTCCTCGCTCTTCTGGCGTTCCTCGGCCTTCCAGTAGGTCTGTACGTAAATAAACTGCGTGACAGTATGGTGGTTTTCGGGCGTTAAACCCTACATATTAATCAATGACAACAATCTACAAAGACCAGTTATTGTCTCATAACAGCTTTCGCTGTAAAATACTGGTCATTTAGGAAATGCTCTTATGAAACAGTATTCTACTCGATTTGAACCCGCTCACAAAACTTATTAACTATTGCAGCCATCATTTGAACCGCTCACTGTCATTGGCAGCGACAAATGTGGAAACAATTGGACTTGTGCTTGTCCGTGTGTCTCCTTTCTTCGTCCCCATTTGTTGCACACAAAATACTTCCGTGGATTTCATCGATTGTTATATGTGAAATTCTTGTGGATTCGTTTTATGCTCTGCAGGTCCAGCTGTCTGGCCCGACGAGCTTTGCGCCCTTGGTGCAGAAAGCACAGCAGATTGCTGTTGACAGCCGCGAGTTTCACGTGCTGCTCATGCTGACTGATGGACAGCTTAACCCTGCTGGAGAGATCGCTTCCAGAAAAGCAATCATTGCAGCTTCTCAGGTACTCATCTGCACCTTCAGTACTTGTAGGCTTAATCTCCAGGACACTGAAGAGCAATAAAGCGCCCGTTCACTTGAGTCTATATCCAACCTGAATAGTAGTCTAGTGCGTCAAGTTGGGCTGGTTGGTGAAAGTTCATTTTGAGAAAGTTTTCACTTTCTGCTAGAAACATGCTGTAGAAACCTTTTACTGTGTTTCTAGTGCAATAAAACATTTTTTTCGAGATAAGTAGTGCACAATCCGTCTTGCTATTTCTAGTGTAGTAAAACAACTTTATCAACATGTCAAGAGCCCCAAGCCATCATGGAGTGTGTGGGGTGTATTTATTCCTTGTCCTTCGTAAATTGTGCTAATTTTCATCAGCATACTAGCTTATCCAAATTTTCTTAGTATTTGTTCTTAGTGCCCTTATACTTTCTAAATATACCTTCAAAGGGGCACTGAACCGTCTAGGACAGCAAAAGCTGCCATGGTCACTATCATGCATCTTAACCGAGAGCTTAACCGTGAGCTTAACAAATACTTTACAAATACTTAACAAATACACCACTGGTAATGGCGAGTGGTGTATTTCCCTCCCCCCCCAAAAAAAGGGGGGTGCACATACCAATTGCTACTCATTTCCAGTGTTCACTTCAGTGTGCACTTTGAGTCAAATTCAGTGAATATGAACTTATCACAATGTGGGCATTCCTTTAATCTTGCCCACCTTTGTTGGTTTCATGGAATCAGTACACTCTGAAAGGGTGTGTTCAATTAATTCTTCATTCTTTTTCATAATCCATCATTCCAAGTGGCTGATGCGAACACTATCATACCGTAGTGCATCAACACCAAAGTGAATGACAAAACGTGAAAAAAAGAGATCTTGCAAGGGGTCATTACTCAAACCAAAGGCCATGCTCTGATACAAAAGTGGTCGAGCCACACTGCAGCCCTTACTGCTCATGATTTGCCTTGACATTGGTGAGAGAAGATATTCATTTGGGTTGCATCTGTATTTATGCCATTTCCTACATGTGTGAAGAATCATGCTGAACAAGCTTGTCAAACTTTTGTTGAAGACGGTGTTTCTCTCTGCCAATGGTTGTTGCAGAGGTACAGTGATTACAGTACTTGGCTGCTCACTAGTGCCAGCTATGGCATCTGCATGTAGGTGAAATGCTTAAGGCCAGTGTTCTGTGTGATGTCAGTGCACATTAGAGAATCGCAGGGGATCGAAATCATCAGAAGCCCTCCACTTCACAGTTACTAAGACTCGAAACAATGCAAGATAACCAATAGAGCCACCAAGCAGTTATTCAGATCAGATAAAATAACTTGATTGAGCACCCCGTGAATTGGTAGGATGAGTCTAGATCATCCCACCTAGGCTTCGCGGCCAAGGATTGTTAACCCAACAGAGTTACCTACACTATTTACTAGATGGAACGCTGCTGGTGCTACGATCAGCCACCATGGAATTTGCCTGATCTTTGTTTTTGTGGCTTCCAATGCACTTGCAACATTGTTTATTGATGTGTTTTGCTGTTTGCTTCGTATAAAACGTTGAATTGTTGTGAACTTTGAGAGATGATTGTGAGCCTACAAAGGTTATGGTGGCGAAGTGGAACTTGCGAAAGACTACCGTATAAACCGGAATATGAGTCGAGATTTTTTCAATAAAATACTAAGCTAAAGTCGCCCCTCGTCTTATGTAGCGGTGTCTAGCCGAAAGTGCAACGCTGTCTGGCAACATATGGCTTGCCTGTGCTTGTGAAGCCAGACGCGGCCATATCCGCATCCAAATCCAATCGCAGTCTGTTTTTTTTGTGTTCGTGATTTGCTTCTGATCTGTTCCGAGTTTTCGCTCCGCTTGACATTGCGCTGCATTTTTAGTGGCCTTTTTTTTTTTCGTTCGCTGAATATGTCTAGCCATAGCCTCCTATATTTTTTTGTGCCCGCGCATTAGCGCTAAATACATACGCGCCATCCGTCCCTTATAGTTTTGGCGCTCGCCGCCAGATGCCGCACCGATCCCATAATAACAGCAGACGACGCGGCCTATGCACGCTTGCGTTTATGACGGTCTAGAAACCGTCTACATTGCATTGGATTATGCGTATACGTTAAGAAGTGCGCACACACCAAATTTTTAACACAAGCACTGTATGCAGAATGCAATGTGAGCTTTGTTATTTGATTTCGCGCTCAAAGCTTGAGCACTTTTCGAGACAATGGTTTGACATGAAAATCTTTTGCCAAGTCGTGTTTGTCAGTCACACTCGTCGCGAAGTTCAGAAAAAGTGGGCGGAGAAACTTCACGAGCACAACCTCCAAAAGTTTTTTATGATGTCCCGGGGTCGAGCACTTGAGTTTGTCACGTTTCTGTAGTATTTGCGCGGCGTTGTCAACGGCAGCCTTCAGTGGCTGATTCATCTTTCTCGCTCTTGCGAGGAAAACTTCCGCGTAATTCTTTAGAGAATTTAGAACCATTACGAGCTCAGTTGACGGATACAGGAGTCCACCTCTGTCCTGGTGCCTAATTAATGCATCCGATGGCGCAGAGGTGTTTGGTTTAGTCACCAAAGTGAAGCATTCATCACAGGAAATGGTTTCGTGGACTGTTCTTGCAATATAGCCACCAACCATTGCTAGTGCAGCAACATCTGGCGTTGGAAGCAACGTCTTCCCCCTGTCGAGGCTCTCCCAAGGCTTCCTGTAGGCTCGTGCCCAAACGTACACCTGGGTGGATATCTCCACATTCAATCAGAACATGCTCCGCCGTTTCCTTATCTTTCCCGCAGCATGTGCATTGTTCTTCTTCTTTACTGAATCTTGCTTTATAACTACGCGTTCTAAGGCAACCCGATCTCGCTTCAAACAGTAAAGCGCTTCCCCTTGAATTATCGTAAAATGCCTCCCTCCTTATTTCATTTTTGCCCTTTCGGTAGTTACTCAAAGCCGGTTTTTTCTCCATAGCTGCCATCCATTCTCTCGTTTTGCGCCTCGGCGCTCCGCCAGGAGCGCTCGCATCCCATAATAGCTCGGGGGACGGCGCTGAGGGACCGACCGCTCGGGCACAAAGTTATAGAGGAGGCTATGGTCTAGCGGTGCGAGGAGGCAGTACTCAGCTGTGTTTAAACTAGATGTTAAGTTCACAGAAGCGAACGGGAATATGGCTGCTCAGCGCCGCTTTGGTGTATCAGAAAAAAGCGTGCGCTATTGGAGGGCGCAGAAAGGGAAGCTGCAGATGTGCAATCCTCGAAAAATGTCGTTTCGTGGACGAAGTGCCGTTCATCCGCAGCTGGAGGATAAGCTAGCGGACTTTGTGCGGGAAGGTCGTGCGCGCTCGCTGCCAGTGACCGTGGATACCATTCGCAAGAAAGCCGTGGAACTCGCTCGGCAAGCTGGGCTCACGAGAGAAGAGTTTCGTGCACCGAACTCTTGGGTGCGCCGATTTATGCGACGCAAAGGATTTTCTCTCCGGCGGCGCACATCCATCTGTCAAAAGTTGCTGGAGGAGTTCGAGGACAAGCTCATAAACTTTCAGCGCTTCGTAAAGCGGCTTCGGGAGCAGACCGACTACATGATGGGGCAGATTGACAATGCCGATGAGACCCCCGTGTTGTTTGACATGCCTTCGTCGACCACGATCACGCAGCGCGGCGCCAAGGATGTGAAGCTGTTGTCCGCTGGCAACGAGCACTCGCGCTTCACCGTCATGCTGGCATGCACGGCAGATGGTAGAAAGCTTCCGCCCGTCGTCATTTTCAAACGCAAGACAATGCGATGGTGCGACAATGCGACAGTTGCGATGGTGGTAGAGGGGAGCTCCGACGATCGGGATGGGGTGTGCCCAATTCGCAAATAAATGTGGTTTGGCAGTTTTGGGTTGTTTTCCTTTTTTTTTTCTTTTTTGGTAACCTGAACTTGGGGGGTCGACCTATATTCCCACTCGACCTATAGTCCGGTTTATACGGTATGTGAAGCGAAACAGAGCCGAAAGAATAAAGATTAGACAAACCCCCAGCATTTTGATGCTGGCAAAAGTGTCTTGCATTGCAGCTCCCACAGCACTAGTGCCAGAGTTACCTGTAGTGTACTTATGAAAAGCTCTATGGCTGGCCCTTGGCGGCTTTTTCAGCTTGCTGGACTGCAACTTTGAGTGATGAGTGCATTGTGCGAAGAATTCACGAAGTTGTAGTGCGAGTTACAATGATTTTAGTGAACAGTGTTTCATTTGTTCATCATGGATAGCATAGTAGAGCAGATTGCAGCTATCAAGTTTTGCATAAACCTTGGCAAAACAGGCACAGAAACCACGGACCTGATTTAAACTGCTTGTAGCACTGGGGCTCTCGTTGAGCGAACATTTTTGCACGACATGGGCGGTTTCGTGAGGGTTGGGAGGTGGTGTGTGCGGCATGCCTAATAAATGTACAGCATACCTAATAATTCTATCTTCTTGTAAAAGCCCAAAAATGATTATATCTCTCTCTCCATCTGTTGCAGGTGGCACCACTGTCACTGGTCGTGGTAGTGCTGGGCGACGGGCCGTGTGGAGCTCTGGTGCGCTGGGACGATGGCGTCCCCGAGCGCCGCTTCGACAACCTGCAGGTGGTAAGGCATGCCGAGGTGACACGTGGGTGCCGACACCCAGATGCCGCATTGGCCCTGCACGCGCTGATGGAGGTGCCTGACCAGTACCATGCAGCCGTGCAACTGGGTCTGCTCAAAGTTGGCATGTCGTCTTGATTGCGTTGAGCAAAAAAAAGAAAGACCACTGCTCCGGCCAACTCATGAGTAGAAAGAAAGCTGTCACGTGTCTTTATTGGATGTTATTGTGGTCCGTCCACACACATTATGCCAAGCAGATTTCTAAACATGATGCCCCAAAGATGTGGCCGTGCTATCGCCACGACCTATATAGGCAAAAACATGCCATGAATGCCACTATAAACTGAATGGCGATGCATGAAGGGACGTAAGCAGCTTTCTAGAAGACAGCTGAGAAATGCAAATCGGGGCAGCAAACACCAGAGAAGGATGGACAGCTTGGCACAGTCACCCACTAGGCCTTTTTGTCTGCACTGGAGCAGCTTAATTTATGAGCCCGCAGCTTTTTGTATAATTTAGCCCAAAATGCTTTCAAACGCTTTCATGTGGCCACACAAAACTGTTTCCAGTGGCTTTAAAGGGTGGCCAACTGATTCAAGTGCCCGATGAAAGTTTCAAGGAAAATTAACTTTTGTGTGGTTTAACATTTTGTGTTTAGCAGACTTTCCTGGTAACTATGTAAGTAACAGTCTGCAAGTGCTGTGCTTTCTTTTAGAGGTGGTCTCGCAAAACCATTAGCTGTGTTTTACATTTCTATATAAATGTTGCCCTCAGTAGCCTTGTTGTTATTAGTGCGAGCTGTGAAGAAGCAGAATAAGCATTTTCCACCCAGCACTTCTACCACCCACGAAGAGGTTTATTGGCCGAGCATTCCTTTGGTAGCTCCAGGAAAAAATCCGATCAGTTAAAGCAGAGCACTGTCCAGAAAGACACCAGTGACCAGCAGCAAGTGAACCGAACAAGCACTTGTGATGTTGCTGATGTGTCTTCTCTTTTGCAGCGCTCATTACATCCATCGTAAAGAATAAGAGAACACTAAATTGTGCAGCTTAGGAAACGGGTGAAGTATGCTTGCGTGCATTCACCTGTTATCACTTGTCTTGAGGTACCTAGCAGTAAGTCAGTGACATCATCATGATTATGTTGGTTCCTTTTTGATGGTTCATGCATAGATCATTACTAAACCGTTCTGAAGTTCTTTGGCAGGTTTCGTTGCAGCTGTGCGCTTTCTAAGTAGTGCCAATCATCTTCTTTACATCGTTCAGCAATGCGACATGCGTCAAATCATCCTGCACAATTTTTCATGAAACAGTACTGTGCAGTGTAGAAAGAAAGAGAGGGAATGAAAGTTTCACAATTATTATTGCTTCATGGCAGTATCGTAATTTAAAGGGTGCCCTGTAGATCCCGCAGTTCTGGTTGTCCTTGCCGTAGGAATGGCTGCATCTGCCAACAGCACTCCATACCTCCATACAAGGGAGTCTCATTTGAGCACCCACCCAAAATTTACAGGCCTTGTTTGGAAAAATAAGGAGAAAGGGGGTGGTGAGGAGATGCTTGCTGTGTTGCACAGCAGCTGCCCAATGTTTTACTTCATCATCGTCATTTATTTGACCCTTAAGGGCCCCTTAGGGGCATTACAAAAGGGGGGGAGGGGGACATTTTTCTAAATACAAAAACAAAGAAAAAAATAGAAAGTTGTACAAACACACGAGCAATACTTTTGCAGGATCCGAGAACAGGCGCACAGAAAATGTACTTATACAAGTATAAAAAACATGCGCGCACAAAATTTACACATACAAGAGCGCAAAATACAGTGGCAGTGGTAGAGTTTTAATGGGCTTCCAAGTTTAAGTGAGCTGTTAGTAGTTGTTTGAATGCGCACGAGTCACGCTCTAAGACGATGGCTTCCGGTAAGTTATTCCATTCCTCGATGGCGACAGGAAGAAATGACTTATTGAATGCAACGGTCATACCGAAAAGACGTTGGAGGCTTCTGGAATTGAATTGCAGGCGGGAGAAAGCAAGAGAAAACCATGCAAGTGAGGAAAATAATAGTATAATTTGTGAAATAAACAAAGTCGAGAAAGTATACGTCTGTCAGCTAGATTCTGCAAGTCTAAAGACTCCTTTATAAAAGTGATGCTTGATGAGTGATCGTAATTGGACATAATGAACCGGGCAGCCCTATTCTGAACGGATTCCAACAGATTAATCAGATAGGTTTGGTGAGGGCTCCAAATGGACGAGGTGTATTCGAGCTTCGTACGAACGAAAGTTACGTACGCAATTTTACGGACTGTAGGAGGTGATAGGCATAACGTTCTTCGGATGTAACCAAGCTTCTTTGATGCGTCAGCAATTAAGTGTGTGATGTGATCCGACCACGTGAGAGTGTTAGAAATAAGCACGCCAAGGTATCAGTAACTATCAACATACGCCAAGGTCGTTGAGTTTAAATTGTAGACGTGTTCCGAGTTAGATTGTTTGCGAGATACGCGCTTGACTTTGCATTTGGAAACATTGGTCTGCATCATCCAGAGTGAACACCAGTTTTCAATTAAGGATAGGTCATTTTGTAGAATTTCGTGGTCGTCAGGGGTGGTTATTCGGCGATAAAGGACGCAATCGTCCGCAAATAATCGAATGGATGATGAAATTCCTGATGGTAGATCGTTCACATATATGAGGAAGAGTAAGGGGCCGAGTACTGACCCCTAAGGGACACCGGATTTAACCGGAGCAGCAGTGGAGTGAAGACCGGCAATGTCAGTGAACTGAGATCGGTGTGATAGAAAGCATCAGATCCATGACAGGGCTAAAGGGTCCAAGTTCAGACAGCAGAGTTTGTTTATTAGTCGTTGATGAGCGACACGATCAAAGGCTTTAGAGAAGTCTATGTATATGACGTCAGTTTGAAATAGAGAATCTAAATTTAGGTGGAGGTCGGCAGTGAATTCAAAGAGCTGAGTTTCGCAGGACAAACCAGGTCGGACGCCATGCTGATTTTTGAAGAAAAACCCGTTGTTATCGAGGTGGTGGGCAACATGGGAATAAATAATGTGCTCGAGGCATTTGCAGGCAATGCATGTCAGCGAAATAGGACGATAATTAGATGGGTTAGAACGGTCACCTGATTTGAATACTGGGGTTACCTTGGCTACCCTCCAGTCCGCAGGTATGATACCTTCGGAGAGGGACTGAGAGAATATGATTTGCAGAATGTGGCTAGAAATAGCTCCAGTGGATTTTAGTAGCTTTGCCGGTATGTTATCAGGACCAGGGGCACTCGATGTTTTTAGTTGGTTTATAATTTTTAGGATACCTTCAGCATTTATGGTGATGGATGGCATCTGGGGAAAGTTATACCCGGAGGCAAAGGGGATATTGCCCGACGGCTCATTAGTAAAGACTGGGGAAAAATAAGAATTCATCAAGTCAGAGCGCTGCTGAGCTGGAACCTGTGAGCTATCAGGATTGCACAGTGAAATGTTATGCGCTAAATTGTTGGGGTTGATAATGTTCCAAAATTTTTTAGGTTTGTCGCGGATGATTTTTAAGAGATCTTCATGGTAATACTTCTTTTTGGCTTTTTTCAGCGCGCTAGTATATTCCCGAAGGCAAGTGAAATATTTGTCCCATTTCGATGGAGAAATGCTACGTTTTGCCTCGCGGAAAAGGCATTTCTTCTTTTGTGAGAGTTTTTTTATAGAAGTTGTATATCAAGGACTGTCGTCGTCACAGCGAACAGACACTGGTGGAACGTATTCTTCGGTTAGCGTCAAGACCTTTTGTTTATACAGTAACCAGTTCTGTTCAACGCTTCTGGAGATGGCCGTTTGAGAGAAGAAACTATAAAAGCTTTCCAATTCGGTAATGATTGCGTGAATGTTGGCTTTATTGTAGTCGCGTATGAGCTTCTTCCGTGAATTATGCCTAGGTACTGGAATAGAGAGGTTGAATAGTATGGTACAGTGATCCCTCAGGCCTTCTATACACGTAGGTGAGTGAATAAGGTCGGGGTGGGAAGCGAAGACAAGATCAAGGATGTTGTCACCACGAGTCGGAGTATTAATTGTCTGCGTGAGGTTGAATAGGAGGGACAGTTGAATGAAGTCATTTGATAGCCATGAAGGGGCCTTAAGGTTGGCCCAGTCTATATCGGGAAGATTAAAGTCCCCGCAGAGAAAGAATTTTGCACGAGGAATCGGGAGTTCAAATCAACTAACACCGAGTGCAGGTCCTTAATAAAAGCATAGTCACAGTCTGGAGGTCGATAGCAGGTGACCAGTATGTGATTACCCGAGGCAACTGGCAGATTAATACAGAGGATTTCATAGCTGCTGTTTATATCTACCTTATAGGAGTGCAAGTGGGATTTGACTAGAACCAGCATTCCCCCTCCCCTTCTCTCAACCCTATCTCGTCTGTAAATTGTGAAGGACCCAAAATCACGTAGAATTTCGTTGCTCTGTATGTTTTAATTTAGCCACGATTCAGTAAAAATTGCTACTTCGGTGTTGTTGTCAAGTAGGAGTGCCTCTATAGCTTCTTTTTTTGGCAGGTAACTGCGCACATTCGCAAGTAGGACCGACAAAGTATGAGGTGAACGGGGCGGAGAAGGCACAGGTGCAGCTTTATTAGATACTGAATTCGTGGAAGCATGTAGCAATTGCTACTTTACTTCGAAAACAGATGCTGTATCAGCATTGTACGTGAACTGTTTATTTTCCATGAAAAGCTTATCAAACCTAATTTTAAATGGGCGTTTCTTTTCTTGAGCAAACAAGTAAAGATTCTTACGGGCTAGACGAACACGAGAAGAATAGTCTTCACGAATTTGGAAATTAGAGCCTTTAAGTTTGGATCCAGCCACAAGTATTCTAGTTTTATCTTTAAATGTCCAAGTTTTACGATTATCGGACGGTTCTTAGTGCCTTGAAAATGGCCCAGCCGGTGGGCCCTTTCGATTGCGTCTCTGTCAAGCGTTACGCCGAGACTTTCCGAGCAAAAAGCCATTACTCGCGATTTGGCTACTCGGCCCATGTTTCACCTTCCGTGTCTGGCATTCCAAAGAAAATTAGATTACAGCGACGCTGGCGATTTTCCGAGTCGTCACACTTTGCAGCTAGTTCCCTTACTTCAGAAGCAAGTTTAGTGATTGTGGAGCTAGTGTTAGAGTCTGATACAGGCTCACTGGTCTGAGCCACTCTTTCCAGTGCATCAACTCGAGCGGCGAGGTTGCTAACCATACTTTTTATGTTTGAGTTATCAGCATGAATAAGGGTTAGCTCCGCCAGTACAGCATTTTGACCTTATTCAAGGCGGGAAATAGCACTGGCTATAGTTTCAAGGGACGTGGAGGAGTTTTTGCTAGTAGGACCAGGGTTGAGTTCGACGTCTCCTGACATCAGAAGCAAAAGACTAGCTAGGTGAAAATCGATACATAACAAGTACAACGACTGGCATAACGATTCACATAGGTAACCACACAGGCCGATTGAAGGGCACGGCACCGCAAGAACATAACGATCATCAAAATGAACGCTCATGGCGTACGGTAAATAACTAACCTGCGCAAACAGGGGAAGTCTCATGACCGTGATCGTTACGGTGGCGTGCCCCAGCTGATTCCAGAGTGACAGAGGCTTTTGTAGGAGGGGCGTATTACCCGCACGCCTGGTAGCACTATGTTGCCCGCCGAAATTGCAATCAGTCACCAAACGTGGAGGGTAGCTTTTGGTTCCAGTATTCAGCTGTGATCCGAGGGTCGCTGCGTCGAAGGTTTCAGGCATTGGAGTCATCGCAGGAAACCCAAGATCGGGCCAGGGTAGATTCCGTGCAGAAGTAGGAACCGTGGTGACGACGAGTGGGCCAGCCATGATCGCAAGGGCAAAAACCTGCACAAACAGGAGAAGTCTCATGACCGTGATCGTTGCGGTGGCGTGCCCCAGCTGATTCCAGAGTGACAGAGGCTTTTGTAGGAGGGGCGTATCACCCGCACGCCTGGTAGCACGATGTTGCCCGCCGAAATCGCAGTCACCAAACGTGGAGGGTAGCTTTTGGTTCCGGTATTCAGCTGTGATCCGAGGGTCGCTGCGTTGAAGGTTTCAGGCATTGGAGTCATCGCAGGAAACCCAAGATCGGGCCAGGGTAGATTCCGTGCAGAAGTAGGAACTGTGGTGACGACGAGTGGGCCAGCCATGATCGCAAGGGCAAAAACCTGCGCAAACAGGGGAAGTCTCATGACCGTGATCGTTGCGGTGGCATGCCCCAGCTGATTCCAGAGTCAAGTGTTACAGCTGTTATAGCTGATCAGCTGTTACAGCTGATTGAAGCAAGTGTTACAGCTGTTAACCAACTCCAAGACCACCCATTGCCCTATGCATTTCTGAGGGGAGAAAAAACAAAACCATAATCCTGCAGCTGAGAACACTGTCGAAGGGCACCTGCAAGTCGAGTGCCCGATTCCCTTTGTTGTCACAGAGGGTGTCGAATGAAGTAAGTCTTGTGGGTGGGAACAAAAGGGCACATGCGACATTATGCCCCATTTGCTCATCACCGCATTCATATTAAGGGAATTTCATTTAGCCATTTTAGCATTGGTTTGTTGCTTGCCATGCAAAGATGAAATCGTCGAGATAATTGAATTGGGTGCTTGCTTCAGTCATAGGTACTTTGCGTATTTGGTGCAGCATCCGCCCTGACGAATTTTTCAGCTGCACACCTGGTTCTGCATTTTGGTGTGAAATGGGGAAGACAGCATAGGAAAAGGGTTCAGCCTGGCTGGACTCCACCGGAGCGCATTGCTGCCTGCTGATTGTCAGCAAGATATTTGGCACAAGGGACGTTCCTCGGTGATCTTTGGAGCTGGACTGAACATCACTTGAGTGGCTATTTCGGCAGAGAAGTGCCTGCCGCTTCTTGATCATGTCGCTTGAGAATTTCAGAGCTGCAACAATGGCAATGTGGGGAGAATGGATTTGCCTGCATGAACCCAAGACGTGCACAGTGTCTAAAGGTCACCCTGCAGGCTTCTGCCGCTGGCAGGCTCAAGTGTTCTGGCAGCTGTCTCGCCATGCACTCTGCATGGACTTCTCTTGCAAAGCTACTGTAAACAGTGTGTAATGTGACCCTCGGAAAACCTCGGGCTAGTTGTTTTGGAGCACAGCAAGTGAGCAAGCACTGTGGTGAACAGTTTCATTGCTTTGGGCATTTTTATGGGTCATACAAATAGCATCATTCGAATGAAAAGAAGTCCTCGTCAAGGTGACCGAGTAACAGATTTAATTGAGAGCTGCTTCTTGCAGGGCAAGTTGTTGGATGTCTGGGTTGGAAGAAAAACAAGACACATAGAGTGCAAACTGGGAACTGAATTTATTGATTTGGTTGTCGCATATATACAGTTGAGCCCCTTCATAAGAAACTCTTAGTGGGCACGGCGAAAACGCTGGAAGCAGATCACTGTTTCGTTTTCTTTGTTCAAACTTTGTTCCTGACATCTGCCCCCTTCTTCGATTCGCCCGCATTCAAGCCGATTCCAGCAGCGACAACATGTGACATCGACGGCAAGGCTGCATGGCTCCTTCCAACGCTTTTTGACGCAAGGAGCAAGAGTCACGGGTTCGTGACGTCGACAGAACCAGCCCCTATAAAGGTGGCATTGCGGGACACACTTGCCAGTGGGCACGGCGAAAACGCTGGGAGCAGATCACTGTCCATGTGTCTCGTTTTCTTTGTTCAGGTTAGTTACAATAGCACAATATGCAGTGATGACAGATACCTGATTTTATTGCCGTGCCCACGTGTGTGCTTGAGTATTGCTTATGATTGCTTATTTTCAAGCAAGCTTTTAATTTGTGGTGATGTCGAAGAGAATCCGGGCCCCTCTGTCGAGGAAATGTTCCAATCGTTAGTAATTGGCCAGCAGGCAATTAGAGAAGACATTGCTTCCTTGAAGGAGAGACTGGAATCCACAGAGAAAGCTGTACAAGGCTTTGAAAAGCGTCTAAGCAACTTGGAATATAGCATGGTTAAATCAAAAGCGAGAAATTGCGAACACGAGGGAGTAAATGCGGCTGTGGATGCAGTGCAAAAATTACTCAAAGTTCAACAGGAAAAACCTGTCGATCTAGAAAACCGCAGTCGCCGTTCGAATTTGATTGTTTTTGGAATTCCGGACGAGCCAAATGAAACTGAGGTGAAGCTATGGGATAAGGTTGTTCACGGCGTCTTTCGTTACAAACTGGGGATAAATTGCATATCCGTGGCGCGAATTCACCGGTTTGGAAAAGCACACCGAGGAAGGGCAGTCATTGCGCTCATTCAAAGTTACTCTGAGAAAGAAGCACTGCTAAAGAATGCACACAAGCTAAAGGGAACAGGTATATCATTGCAAAATGACTATTGTGCAGACACATTGCGCAGGTGCCGACTTCTGTGGAGCAGTACACAAGACGAAAGAGCAAGCGGTAAAAAAGTCAAGCTCGTTCATGATAAGATTCGCATTGACGGTGCTCTATACTTTTTGGATGACGCACACAATATGCGGAAAGAAATTCTAAAGAAAAAGGAAAACTCTGAGACACGAACGCGACATACAGAATAGCAGTCACAGTATCGGCAGTTGCGACTGCTTTCACTAAATGTCCTAAGTGTTGTCAACAAAATAGAAAAACTGCATGATACCTTGCTGGCATACGATCCTCATGTGTGCGTTATTTGTGAAACTTGGTTGCACGACGGGATGCGTGATGATGAAATTGTTTCACCGAACCATCAATTGTTCAGAAAAGATAGATGTTCCTGAGGTGGTGGTGTTGCAGTCATTTCAAAAAATAGTGTTGATGTAAGAGTACTAGATCAGATTGACAAACATAAATGTTTATTCTTGAGTGTCACTGTTCAAAGCGTGCAATTCATATTATGTTCCATGTATCGAGCCCCAAATGCTGATGATCAGTACATGCAGAAGTTATATGATCTCATTTTGAAGGTTAAAGGAAAAAAACCTAATAATTACTGGTGATTTTAATCTGCCACAAATAGATTGGTATCATTGGAGACGTGGACATAGCCTGTCATGTGACTTGCTCATTGATATTCTACTAAACATGAATCTCCATCAAGTTGTACATGCACCTACCCGTGGTAGCAATATTCTTGACTTGTTATTTGTTAGTGACATTTTCAGCAAAGGAGTTGTTGAGATTGAGAATGGCATTTCTGATCATCAGCTGAATTCCTTCATGGTATCAATGAGTGAGAGTCATGTACGGTTACCCCATGAAAAAACGGAAGTTAGAGATTATCATAAAGCGGATGATGAATCTATTATTGATTATTTAGATTTGCACCTAAATATTGTTGACAGAGATGTAGAGCTTTCTTGGCAAGCATTTACGGGCACCATTACTTATTGTACTGACAAATTTATTCCTTTGAAGAGCATTAAGAAACCCTTGTCCAACCCTTGGTTAAGCAGAGACATTATCCAAACTAGGCGCAGACTCAAGAAAATGAAAAAGAAACATAAATTCAAGAGTCCAATGGTCATAGAATTAATAAATAATTTGCTGGCTAAAGTGGAAAAGGCGCAAGATAGATTTTTCAATCATAGCGTTTCTGATTTTATCATAAACTCTCCCCAAAAGTTTTGGCGCTATCTAGGTCAGTCAAAAAAGCCGCACAAAAAGTAAACATTAACGGTAAAATTATTGAAGACCCTCAAGATATTCCAGAACATTTCAATGATTACTTCTGGAGTGTGTTTTCTGAATTAGACTGTTATGAACTAAGCAATGCAAAACCTGTAGTGCACGAGTTTACAGTTTCTCGACAAGGTGTTTTGGAAATGCTTCTTAATCTTGATGTACGTAAATCTGCAGGCCCTGACGGTATACCGAATGTTTTTTTACGACGTTACACGGAATAAATTTGTGTCTTTTTAACAGAGTTTTTCAAGTTATGTTTACGCTTTGAGAATATTCCATCCGACTGGCGCAAAGCCAGAGTTGTCCCAATTTATAAAAAGGGAGACTATCTTGCAGTTTCTAATTATCAACCACTTTCTAATACAAGTACTTGTAGTAAATTATTAGAACACATTGTGGCAGGTTTTATTCGCCAGTATTTGAGTGATCACAAGGTCCTCTCTCAACAACAGCATGGATTTCGAAAGGGGTTATCGGCTACAACTCGGCTTGTGTCAGTTGTTCATCATATTTCTGAGGTACTTGACTCGTTAGGACAAGTCGACATGCTATTTTTCGATTTCAGTAAAGCCTTCGATAGGGTGCCTCACGGAAAATTAATCTACCAGCTTGAGTGCATTGGTCTCCCTTCAAACATTATATCATGGATCCAGGCATACCTACGGCACAGGCAACAGTTCGTAGAAATTAAGCAATGCTCGTCCGTTGCGCGCCATGTAACCTCGGGCGTGCCGCAAGGCAGCGTACTGGGACCACTCCTATTCTTGATCTATATAAATGATATCTCGGAAAAACTCCCTAGTGACGTGCATGTAAATTTATTTGCGGATGACTGTGTCATATTTAAAGAAGTTACCTCGTAGAATGATCACCAAAGCTTGCAGCAATCAGTCACAGCTATTTCAGAGTGGTGTAGACTTGGGGAATCGAAATAAATGTACAAAAAACAGTTTTGATGCGAGTAACAAGAAAAAAAGAACCTAGCATATTTTCTTACGTTCTTAACGACACCATAATAACCAAGGTTGACCTGTATAAATACTTAGGCATCGCGTTTGATAACAAACTTACTTGGTCAGGTCATATATCTCTAACATGCTCTTCGGCCTTGCGCAAATACTGGTTTTTGAAAAGAAAACTTAGCAAAGCTCCGGCGAGTACAAAGCTTTTGGCATACAACGCAATTGTGCGCTCAAAACTTGAATATGCAGCGGTTGTATGGGATCCTCACACCAAAAAAGACATCATGAATTTGGAGCGTGTGCAGAGGAAGGCTGTTAGATTTATTTTCGGAAAATACAAAAGAGAACATTCCCCTTTACTTCTAATGCTTATCAATAAAATAAGTTCACTAGAACATCGCCGTAAACTTAGTCGCCTACAGTTTCTGCACAACATAATAAAAGGAAAAATTGGCCTTCAGAAGCCTCACTTTTTAATACCCCTAAACACACGGTTGACTAGACAGGCACAGCTTTTTTCTCATGCCTGTATTCGCCAAAACCAAATCTCACATGAACAGTTTTTTTCCGCGCACCATAAAAGAATGGAACTCTTTACCTGTTCATGTCATAGAATCGGAAAACTTTACAAAGAATTGGAAAACCACTTCTCCTAATGTTTAGTATAAATATGATCAGTGTTAAACATTTCGTACAATTGTGTCGTGAATACCATGCTCTGTGTAGTGCTCTATTATTGTCTTAAGATTTTTTTTTTTTCGTTGCTATCACTTGTGTAAATTGTTTTGCGAAGCAAGCGTCTTGCACTGTATGTTTTTCTTCTTGCATTGTTAGTCTTTTTGTGAATGCCTTGTTATTGTATTTTGTATTTGCCCCTCCTGCATGGGCCAGCATATTGGCCTGCAGTAGCGATAAATAAAATAAATAAATAAATGTAAGAGACAAATGGGTATAAGAAATGCCAGTGTGCCTACAGCAAAATAAGGGGTGGATAAGAAAATGCATACAAGGTACCCTGCTTATTAGAGACATCTTATATAAAATTCAAGAATTATATACAGAGCATGCCTCTTAACTGTATATCCCAAATAATTGGAAAGAGCCCCCGGGAAAGGAAGACGGAAGATGCACATGTCACCTCACATCTTTCAGTCTACTTTGTTTTTTTCCTGTGTTCGTCCTATGGTATGTGCTACTATTCCCATCACCAGGAGTGACGGATGTTTGAGAGAAATGTAGACAGTCGCCAAAATGCCATTTGACAGGCTAAATGGCAGGATACTTTGATTAAGACTGCTTCCTGGTATCTGCTCAATGCTTGTTGTTGGAACAAGGGCTGTCTGCATGTACCAACATTTTGACAAAAGGGGCTTGTATTTATCAGGCTTGTCTGGTCACTAAATTTGGCCCATTAAAAGACATTTCAATGCTTGTGTCATTTCAGTGACCAGTCTGTGGGCTGCGTGGTATGTCTCGAGCTGAAGCCCATGTTGTGCTCTTCAATATGCTATCCCAAAAGTGTGCCTTCTTTTTAACCAGCATTGCTGGAGAAAGACACATTTGTAGCCAGTTCATTTAATAATTTTGTGCAACACCTGTGCAAAACAGACGTGGCATGTCAATATGTGATCACATCAATGAAGAGAGGTGAGGCACTTGGACAGTGCATCTCGATGCATGCAACGTTTTTGCGCGGAAGAGTTCTAGTCAGGGCCGTGGCCGAAAGCACTTGGGCCCCTCAAGCGTGATGAGAGTGGACGTGCAGTCTTTGCCGTTCAGTGCCCAAAGGCATGCCCACGGGGGGGGGGCACAAAGTTTGTTCCTTGCATCGATTTAATTAGGAGGGGACGCTGCTGTGAACCCTCTGAGCATCTCTGTGCGCGCCCAAAGGAGATGACTTAGCACAAGGTCAACGCATTGCCCAAGCTGTGGCCTAGAAACTTTGGGACAACACTGCGGCAACAGATCTATTCAGGCTGGTATAGACTATCATTATAATTAGAAGCATCTGTGGAGACTCGAGGCTGTAGATCCACTACTTCTCGTCATTGTTAGGACTTTTTTTTTTTCTCTACTGCTTTCGTGCACATCAACCAGTGAGAAGGTTGAATTATAGCCTCTTTCAGGTGTGTGCCTAATAATATCATCTGACATTTTAAGTTGAATGCAGCATTCCTTGTTAGCCACCACGTGGCACATCCTTACATCGTATACTCAGCACCTACTCAGTAGTCCTTGTGAATCAACTCTAATGAAAGCATTCCTGGCATGTTTGGCATTGTGTTCATGATCATTGATTTCTCAAGACTTCTGTTTGAGTGTGTATTATTTGCTGTAAATAGGTGCTGTGAATGGAATGGAGAATTTTTCATTGTCTCTACACTTCAACCTCATAACAAAATCGCATCTGACATAAAAATGGCTTCCCTGTATTCTAAAACTTGTTATAAGCATACATATACGAGGTCTGTTAGAAAAGTATCCAAACTTTGGTGGAAGAAAAAAAAACTGGCGTAATTGGAGCATTGAAAACGTAATCCCACTCAACGCCGTCCCCTTGGGACTCCACGCATTTCTCCAGGTGGTGCAGCCATTGTTGGGAGCATTCTGAGGGAGGCCTCTTTTGGAATGGAGTTTAGCTCAGCTGTGATTGCAGCCATAATGTCCTCCCTTTTCTGAAATCGCTCTCCTTTGAATGTTCTCTTGAGTTTGGGAAACAGCCAGAAGTAGCAGCGGGCCATGTCAGGAGAGTAAGGAGCCTGCTGAACTTCAGAAGTCTGACTTTTTGCATAAAAAGTCATCACGCAGTCATCGCAGCGTTACGTAGGCGACGGAGGACATCCTTGTAGCACTCTTTGGTGATTGTTTAACCCTGTGGTGCATATACTTGTGGTATACCACACATCAGAAGTCAAACAAAGCGCACAGCATCACCTTGACGTTGCTGCGCACTGGCAGGCCTTCTTCTGTCTTGGTGACGTGGAATGTTCCTACTGTTACTGGGATTCGGTTTCCGGGTCGTACCCGTACACCGAAGGCTCGTCACCAGTGATAATGGTGTTCATGAAGTTAGCGTCACTGCTTGTGAAATCCAGCCTGTCCTGTAAGACAGGCTGGATTTCACGATTTCAAGAGACTTAAACACGAAGTTGCTTTTGCTGCACCGTGAGCTGTTTCAACACGAGTTTCGCTGCAACTCTCTTCATCCAAATTTTGGCCAAATCTTCTGTCATAACAGAATGTGCAGAGAAAGTCCTGATGCCCACCTCTTCCGCAATTTTCCATATAGTCAAAGAACGGTCCTGCATCACCACAGCGTTCACTTCGACAATGACCTGGTCATTTCGGCATGTTAATGGGCGACTGGAGCGTGGCTCGCTCTTTATCGATGTGTGGCCGGTTATTTAAACCGGTTGTACCACTTCTTGATCTTTGTACGGCTCATAGCGTCGTCAGTGAAAGCTGTCTTAATCTTCCGAATAGACGAGGCCAGGATTCCGGCTCACGAGGGGCTAGTTCGTTAAACGTCCACCACGTGCCGCATGAAGTAGAACCCTCCCCCTCGTTCCCTCTTTTCTCCTCCCACCATGACGCTGACGAGTTCCCTACGGAAATGGCTTCGCTCTTCAACTTGTTCTCGCCCAACCCTCATTGTGGGAACCAAAGAATAGCGCCCCGCTGCCAGTGCACTCTTACTCGCGTCGTTTAAGAGCCGGCCGGTATAGAGTACGCGAACAGGTTCCGGACCGGCCCTGAACAATTTTTCAGACTGAGGACTTCTTTCTTTCTTTGGCTTGGTTGAATTCGAGTCCTCACAGTTTTGATATAGTTATAGATAATTTATATACGAAGAAGCTACGACCAACTGCATTACATTCTTTAGTTTTTTTCTCGTCGTAGGTAATCTATTGTATTTATAATATCAGGTTCAATACTTAATTTGTGGCTAAGTCATAATATTGTCCGACCCAAACTTTTTGTAGGGCAGAACAAGGATTTTAATCTTGTTTTTTTGGCTATTGGGCTATTGAAAAGCACGCAAAAAATTAAGAAAGATGTTAGCAGAACGATTTTCACAGGAGAAGCATGTCCAGTATATTGGACACTGGGATTAATTTATTTTTATTTATTTATTTACAAATACTGCTGGCCAGAGGCCAAAGCAGGAGGGGCAAGATAATACAGTTGTCATACACATTTCAAAACAACATCAACAATAAAGAGAGTAAAAAGTGGAAAGCGTGACATATTTATACAATAGCAACAAAAGGAAAGAGTGGGGAGGGAAAAGAGGAAATAGTTGGAATAGTTAGAAAAACAACTTCAAATTTCAGCGTAAATAAGATCGGGAGAGTGTAAACTGCTTGCAGGCAAATCGTTCCACTCCTCAATGGTACGAGGAAAGAAGGAAAATTTGAACAAGTTAGTACGAGCAAAGAAAAAAGCAAAGAGTAAAGAAAACATTAGAATTCAATCAACCAAAGGAACAAGCAGGATTTCGAACAGGCTACTCAACAATTGACCACATTCATACTATCAATCAGGTAATAGAGAAATGCTCAGAGTATAACCAACCACTATACATAGCCTTCATAGATTACGAGAAGGCGTTTGATTCAGTAGAAATATCAGCCGTCATGCAAACACTGCGGCCGTCATGCAAACACTGCGGAATCAGGGCGTAGATGAAGTATATATAAACATTCTGGAAGAAATTTACAGGGGATCAACTGCTACTATAGTGCTTCATAAAGAAAGCAACAGAATACCAATCAAGAAGGGTGTAATGCAGGGGGACACAATTTCCCCAATGCTATTTACCGCGTGCTTACAGGAGGTTTTCAGAAGCCTAGAATGGGAACAGTTAGGGATAAGAGTCAATGTAGAATACCTTAGTAACCTGCGCTTCGCCGATGACATTGCATTGCTGAGTAACTCGGGGGACGAATTGCAACTCATGATTACGGAGTTAGACAAGGAGAGCAGAAAGGTGGGTCTTAAAATTAATCTGCAGAAAACGAAAGTAATGTACAACAATTTCGGCAAGGAGCAGCGCTTCGAGATAGGTAATAGTGCACTTGAAGTTGTAAAAGACTATGTCTACTTAGGGCAGGTAATAACCGTAGAGCCGAACCACGAGATTGAAGTAACTAGAAGAATAAGAATGGGGTGGAGCACATTCGGCAAGCACTCTCAAATTATGACAGGTAGATTGCCACTATCCCTCAAGAGGAAGGTATATAACAGCTGTATCTTGCCGGTACTTAGCTACGGAGCAGAAACCTGGAGACTTACAAAGAGGGTTCAGCTTAAATTGAGGACGACGCAGCGAGCAATGGAAAGAAAAATGGTAGGTGTAACCTTAAGAGACAAGAAGAGAGCAGAGTGGATTAGGGAACAAACGGGAGTTCAGGATATCATAGCTGAAATTGCGAAGAAGAAATGGACATGGGCAGGGCATGTAGCGCGTAGACAGGATAACCGCTGGTCATTAAGGGTAACTGACTGGATTCCCAGAGAAGGGAAGCGGGTTAGGGGGAGACAGAAGGTTAGGTGGGCAGATGAGATTAAGAAGTTTGCGGGTATAAATTGGCAGCAGCAAGCACAGGACCGGGTTAACTGGCGGAACATGGGAGAGGCCTTTGTCCTGCAGTGGACTTAGTCAGGCTGATGATGATGATGAGTACGAGCAAAATATGGTGTTAAAGAAAGTGCGTGTGAATGCCGAGTCTGGCGTGTTCTTAGTGGTGTGAGGTAGGGGTCAGGCTTCAGAGCGAATTTGCGGTTAGAAAGTTGGTACAAAAATTTGAGACGTAAGAATCTGCGTCTCGACTGCAAAAATGTGATACCATTTGAAAGCATTACACTAGTTACAGAACTACCAGGCTTGTAAAGAGAATAAATGAAACGAACTGCCCTCCGCTGAATTTTTTCTAATGCATCAATGTTAGTTTTAGTATAAGGATCCCAGGCAACGCATGCATATTCTAATTTAGGGAGAATCAAGGATTGGTAAGCTAAAAATTTCACTTTCGCAGGAGCATCCTTAAGTTTGTGCTTTAGCATGCATAATTTGCGGAAAGCTGCGGAAGAAACTTGTTTAATGAGGGAATTCCAACTTAAATTATTCGTTAGAGTGACACCAAGATACTTGTATTCCTTAACTTCTTTAAGAGGTTGGTTAGAGAGCGTGTAGTCAGTTAGTACTGGCTTTTTCTTGTTAGTGACACGGAGCAGAACTGATTTATCCAAGTTTAGTTTCATCCCCCATTGATTGCACCATAGACATATATTGTTTAGAGTGGACTGGAGAGCTGCTTGGTCATTAGAACTAGTTATTGAGTTAAACAGAATACAATCATCTGCAAAAAGTCGAACGTCAACAGGTGGGTTTACACAATTTACTACATCATTAAAGTATATCAAAAATAGTAGGGGACCGAGTACACTGCCCTGTGGGACACCTGAAGTAACCGGCAGAAGAATTGAGTTCTGATTATTAATGCACACAAACTGGGAGCGATCAGACAGGTAGTTACAAATCCAGGCTAATAGAAAATTTGGAAGTCCAATAAGCTGTAATTTAACCATAAGTTTATCATGGGTGATGCAGTCGAAAGCTTTGCAGAAATCTAGGAATATGATGTCTACTTGGCCACCCTTATCAATCACAGATGCAAGAGAATGAATGACTGTACATAACTGAGTTGTTGTCGACAAGCCCTTTCGAAAACCATGCTGATACGGAGATAAAAAGTTATGCTCAACTAGGTGTTTTGGTATGAATGTTGTGACAATGTGTTCTAACATTTTGCTACAAGACGATATAATCGAAATTGGCCGATAATTGAAGACAAGAAGAGGGTCTCCCTTTTTGGGAGTTGGCTTGACACGAGCCATTTTCAATTCTTTAGGTAACGTTGCAGTATGGATTGAAGCTTCAAAAATTGTAACAAGGTATTTGGACAAGGACTCGGCATACCGTCGAAAAAATTCGTTCGGTATTCCTTCTGGCCCACCGGAGGATTTTACTTTTATTCGAAGAACCATGTTTAAAACTCCTTCATATGAAATTAAATTTCCTGGTGGAGTATCTGCGGAATCATGTACAAAAGCCACAGGCTGAGATGACTGACAGAAAACACTATGAAAAAAAAAGTTAAAATGATCAGCAATCGCTTTCGCATCCGATACCAGAGAACCGTTCACAGAAATTTGTTCTACGTTCTTTTTGCGATCGCTAATGTAGGCCCAAAACTTCTGCGGGTCATCTTTAATAAAATTAGCCAGTGTGGTATTGAAATAAAAGCTTTTCTCGCGTTGAATCGCTTCGTGTAAAGCAGACCGGACTTCACCTTGGCGCTGGAAAGCTGCCCTTTTTTTCCTGAGACGTTCAGCCTTTCGTTTTAGATGCATTATAGATCTCGTGACCCACGGAGTGAGCTTAGTGCGTTTTTTTAGTTTATTGGGAATGAATTTATCTAAACAAAATGTACAGATGTTCTTGAATTTCTCCCAAAGGTGTTCCACATTGTCACCACAAAACTCAGCCACGTGATCATCCAAAAACTCAAAAATACGCGAATCTTTAGCGTGCGCAAAGTTTTTAACAGCTTTTGTGGTATTCACATCCCCAGAACGGTTTATATTCAAGGGGAACGAAACACTAATCAAACTGTGGTCCGATATGCCAGGGATTAGGGACACGTCGCACTGAGCAATTGATAGGTGTAAAAATACCAAATCAAGCAATGAAGATGTAGACACTGTAACACGCGTGGGTTCAACCACAACTTGCACAAGATTGTGGTCAATTATAATATCAAACATACAAGAAATATTGACAGAGTCAGAGCCTGCTTCTAATCTTTCCCAGTCAATACCTGGAAGATTGAAGTCTCCTGCCAATATTACTTTTCTCTCGTTTAATTGTAGCATGTGCGCATGCAGCTTTGTCAGATAATCGCTTGTTGCATCAGGAGCCCGGTAGGCTGCGTACAACACAAAATTCTGGCAGCCAAGTGTCGCATTTAAACACAAGCACTCGAGATCGGGCACATCAGGTAGCAACGTAGCTTTTATGCAGTCTTTCAGAATAACTGCCACACCACCCCCCCTAGTTGCCCTGTCCTTCCGGAAAATTTTGAAACCCGGCGGCACCACATCGTCATCACTGACGAAAGTATGAAGCCACGTCTCGGTAAGGACAACTAGGTGAGGATCATGTGCCAGAAGTATAGCTTCAAGATGCTCAGTTTTGTTTGTAATACCGTACTACGAGCGTTTATATTTAGTAGTCCTACACGTTGGTTGTTCAGGTGTCATGCGCTTCCATTATCACTACCTTCATGAGCATTGCTCAGAACACCTTCTGCGTTCACTGCATGCGTATGCCGTTTCTTTTGAGTGATTTTTCTACGTTCGTTCGCCGTTTCGTTCCAAACAAAAACTTCTTTGTCAACATGCAGTTTATCGTGAACTAGATAAACGTTTTTCCCTTGGGATTTTTCATCTTTTGCACTGTCCAAAAGCATTTTTCTTTTTTTTTAAGGTTTGCTTGGAATAGTCGTTTTGAACGAATATTTTAGATCCCTTGAGTTTTTTTGCATTTATTAGTACATCAGATTTTTCGTTGAAATCTTGGAAGAACAAGATGACGGGTCTTTTCGTACCGGGTTTTCCAATTCTATGAATACGCCCTATCGATTTGCACGTGATACCAAGCTTATCTTTAAACATCGCGTCAATTACTTTCTGCTTTAATTCCGCTTCAGTCTCTTTGGGGCTTTCAGAGATACCAAAAACCACTAAATTCGAGCGCCTACTTCTATCCTTAAGGTCCGTAAGCTTATGCGTCTGAAAGCTAACTGATTTTTGGTATGTTGAAACAAAATTTGTTGAACGTATAGGTACACACATTCTGCTATTCTCTTGGAAGGAGCGCTGATTTTGGCCCTGTTAGGTTAATAGTCTTATAAAACACAAGCGGGGTTTGTTTTGACCCGACAAAAAGTTTCCCGTGGTAGAAGAGAGCGTGCCTATGTTGTCCACAATTCAACTTCATCATGCGCTGATCCTCCTCATGCTTCATGCTGTTGATAGATTCTCAGCATGCCCCAGTTTTATTTTTCTATGATTGGGCTTGAAGAGTGTCGCGTCAAGCCACCTCCTGTTTGCTTTTTTCGTTCTAAATTGAGCACGATGTGCACCAATTGCATCTTGGTGTGAGTGTACTCGCATTGCCAGCAAAGTTTTTATTAGAAAAACTACATTTTTTGCAACAATGTACAGAAAAGACATGACAGAGCTCGTACAATTTAAATGATATCAATGGTGCAAAGATATGTCCTGAAATACTTTTGTATACTTGACCGCATCATGCGCACGCATTTTCTCGTAGATTACGCAATTACTTATGGTGCCCGATAAATAGGTGGGGCTGAAAGGTGAACTACGCCTAAAAACATGTTACTCGACTCTTACAGAAGCTACCAAAGTGGTTTCAGTTCCGACTGTAGCTGTGCTTACTTTTATGCATCACTTTTACCGTCATGTTTTTGCCAGCGACTAAGTATATGTACCACCCTGCTGAAATCACCAAATGGTGATTGCAGTAACTGTAAATAAATAGTAATAATAAATAATGTGTCCAGATGGAGCAGGAAAGGAATGTGCTTGTTAACTACATGGTAAACACTCCGAGATTGTACTGTTCAGTTATCTCTTGCGGAAGCTCTTTCGCTTTCTTATTTCTTCGTAGCGCTTATTCTTTGCGTCAATGTGCGTAAGGAGCTAAGTATAGTTTCATAGAGAAAACAGCACCAGATGCTCAGGACGGACAGCGCAGTTACAGTGTAAGCTGGAGGAGCGGCTTTTGTAGACCTTTTTGTAATTTAGTGTTAACATCTCATTTGCTGGCATCCCTTGTTAACTACATAGTAAACACTCCGAGATTGTACTGTTCAGTTATCCCTTGCGGAAGCTCTTTCGCTTTCTTATTTCTTCGTAGCGCTTATTCTTTGCGTCAATGTGCGTAATGAGCTAAGTATAGTTCCATAGAGAAAAGAGCACTAGATGCTCGGGACGGACAGCGCAGTTACAGTGTAAGCTGGAGGAGCGGCTTTTGTAGACCTTTTTGTAGTTTAGTGTTAACATCTCATTTGCTGGCATCTCATTGCAGGTGTCTTATTTTATAAGGTACTCAGCATAGTTCCGTAAACTGTACTTCAAACAATGCCTGCTTCAAGGGACAGCGTGTCCCTGGTTGTTTTTGCACTACTACGTGACAACATTTAATTAACGAGCTTCGCCACTCCAGATTATGCAGCATCATGTGTTTAACAAAAGATTTGCTACACCTAGAACTATTGTGTCTTTATGTTTTTGGCTCATTTCAATCGCCTTGATATATTACAAATAGTAGAAGATAAATTATTTATATAACACTTCATCTGGCGAGATTTCGTTGCAACATGTGAAAGGAAATTTTATGGTGTTATTGTGCACATTACAAGTGCTTTATGCAACAGATAGTCGAATGTGCAACGATCTCCGCATTGTTGATATATGTGTTGAAGGCCTGCGGAGCAATAAAGCAGCTATCGAATGGGGTCCTTGGCGTACGATGTAAGGGATAACATGCTTAATTTTAAACCCACACTGTTTATTTACGTGTACATCTCAAGTACGTAGTGCTTCCTCTCGCGTCCAGATGTTGTCAGAATTCAGAGCTTGATTTTGCGATAGAAGAGTGAATGCACCATAAATATTGCCTATATTAAATTGGAAAATATTGATGATAATCCACCTTTCTACTCAATGGTCTCGCTGATGTATGTGTAAACATGGCAACGGCAGGAACACTAATCATGCTGTAGCCAAGAAAAAAAGTGATGCAGAACATTTTGTATTAGTCTATAAAACGGGTATCTATTGAGAATATTCCAGTAGTTGCTAACGTGAGGTCATTACTGGCAGCAATATGCTTTTATTTTTCTTTCCGGGAAAAAAGGAAACTGATGGTCACGTTTGGTGCCATCGTATACAGTGTTACACCTTCAACCCTCCCACAGTTCAGACAAGAGCGTAGGATGAAAATCTAGGTGAATTACACGCTTGATACATGTAGCATTTTATTTTCGACAGCAGAGTGTTTAAGCTTCATTTCCAGCCTGGCCGACGGCCTCTCCGAACTCGGAACACATGTGTCAAGCCCAGCGGAAACAAAGCATTGTGCCATATATATATATATATATATATAAAAAAATATATATATATGTATCGAGTCGATAGACTGATATAGCAAGAAGGGAGAAAGAAAACTGAGGAAGAGGTAAAGTAAATAAAAGGAGTTGGGGTAGGCCAACAGCATCGTTGCTTCCACAGTCTTCTCGTGTGCGCAAGTAAAATCTGCATTTTTTTCTTCAGCTAAGCAATAACATTCGTTTATATATTAATGCTATACAATTTGCATTTCTTCGCACAGTGCTAAAGCACCCAAAGTGGTATAGTTTGTAAATGTTACAAAGGGAGTGACAATAAAATGCATCACGGAACTAGAATAGCATTCTGTTGATAAGCCTGCCTTTTTTTTTTCTTTTTAAACTGTTCACCGTATAGGTAGGTTTGTTTCGTGGAATCTGTCGTTGTCAGCTTTTGAGCCTGAGTCACCAGAGCTCCCTCTAATTTGCCTGCCCTAATAAAAAGACTAGCGTAGTTGCAAAGTACCAGAGCTTTTGCGAAAGATATAGAAATTTTAAGTGGCTTTTGCCCCACTAAATGCTCATATTAAATTATTCATCACAGATGGTAGGGTTACATTCTTGGTGCTGAGGTGTACGTGATGAACTACTGAAGCAACAGCTGAGTTTTAGTGCCGGAAAGCAACACAGTAACACAATAGCTACCTACGGCATTTTTTTTTCAATTATGTTGTACAACAGCATAAATCACTCCTGACATTTTTTTTTCGGTTAGCTTGCCACTAATAATACATCTCAGCAACCTGGTTTTACATTTATCAACGAAAACGTTCACTCTTTACACTTTTGTGAAACCCCCTCGAGAGGTACAAACTGACAAAAATATTTCCCAGCGTTGAGCATTTAGATGGCTTTTGTTTTCTTTTCGTTTTTGCCTGCATTTTTATTATTATAAGCAGGCATCACCATGTGTAGAAAATGATCTCTGTACCGTGTAGAGGGACCCGTGAAAGACACACTACGCGACAACCTTCCCTCGCTGGTCACCCCACTGGCAAAAAAAAGCCAGCCAAGTGCATTGTCATCCCATATGTGCCGGGCGCCAGGGAATGCGTCAGCGATGGAAGAGAGTATAAATCGCTTGGACCGGGCCATCTTCACCAGTGGGCACGGCGGAAGCTCTGCGAATATGTTGCTCAGGAATCCGTTCCTGTTTTTCGTACAGGCCGTGGTCTTCGCTTCATCCACCAGTCACGGGCAGGCGGAGTGCAGCGCTCTCCCGGACAACAACGAAGATTGGCACCGTGGCAGCTGGAACATGAATTCTTCAAAATGCTGCTTCAGCGACGAAATCCTGGGCATGCGCTCTTGGCTAACCCAACCAGCTGCGCAGCTCAGCACGACGTCGATTACGTCAGCGATGGAAGAGAGTATAAATCGCTTGGACCGGGCCATCTTCACCAGTGGGCACGGCGGAAGCCGTTCCTGTTTTTCGTACAGGTGAGAGACGATCGCAATCTTTCATGTTATCGAGGCGACAATGTTTGCCTTGTGCTTCTGCCGTGCCCACGGTCATTGCTTCTTGCGTACTGTGCCGTTTATGAATGCCTGGTTGACTTATTGTCGTCGTGTGGTGATGTTGAGCCTAATCCGGGCCCCACAACAGAAGCAATGCTGAAAACGATTATCAATGATATTCGCGAGCTGAAAGACAGTTCGAGCGCAGTCAACCAACAATTAAGTAAAACGGTTGATACGCTGACCAGTATCGAAAAAAAACTGGACGACCTTTCTCAAACTGTCGCTTCTAACACAACCAAGGTAGATGACCTACAAAAACAAGTAGACGGGCTGACAAAAAAAATTGACGACCTTGAAAACCGCAGTCGACGAAATAACTTGCTTATTTTTGGCGTGACAGAAGAGAACGATGCTGATCAGCCTCTTGGTGAACAAGTGGCAAAGGGCATCTTGGAAGACATAATTCAGGTGCCAAATGTCGCCATTGAGCGCATTCACAGGATTGGCAAGCCAGTGGCAAACAAGTGCCGGCCAGTCATTCTGAAGCTAGTTGACGGAAGAGACAAAACTAGGATTCTAAAGAACTGCGGTAATCTAAAAGGCACAGAGTTCAGCACTTCGGAGGATTTTTCGCCTCGAGTTCAACAAATACGAAAAAAGCTATGGGCGAGCGCACGAGAAGAACGGAGTAGTGGAGCAAAAGTTGCTTTGATCTTTGACAAGATCAAAGTTAACGGCAAGCTTTATCGGTGGGATGACTCACTGAACTCAAGGGTCCCGGTAGCTGTGCAGTGACAGCAACACAGCAGCAATCTGGAGCATCAACGAACGCTACCGGCTCCACTTTCTCACGCGGTCCCGTCAACATTTTCTGTAATAAACATAAATGCTCGAAGTGTCGTCAATAAATCAGTCGATCTAGAAAGCGTCCTCATTGCTTATGATCCCGACGTCACAATCCTTACTGAAACATGGCTTCCAAATGACATTCCCGACTCGGCAGTAATTCCTAGCTCTCATGAAATCGTTCGTCACGACCGAGGTGCAAAGGGGGGCGGTGTAGCGATAGTGCTGAAAAAGGGCATGGATTTTAAGGTTTTGTCGCACGGGACGTGCGTCGAAATGACTTGGATAGTTCTTCGGCATAAAAATTTGAGCATGCTCATTGGCGCTGTCTACAGGCCGCCCAATTCCGATATAGCGGTACTCGAAGCTTTGCAAGATTTTTTGCTCGAACAAAGCAAACGTTATACCCACATTCTTGTAGGAGGTGATTTAAATCTGCCAAAAATAAACTGGGATCACTTTTGCGTTACAACACCCTGCCAGCACTCCGAATTGCTACTTGATATAGAGTTTTCCTGTAGCATGACGCAACTTGTAAAGACTCCTACGCGTGTCACTGCAGGCACGAGTTCGATTCTGGACCTTATTTTTGTTTCTGAGTCTATTTGCAAGTTTAACAACACAATTGAAGTTGTATCAGGTATATCGGACCACGAACTAGTAATATTTAAAACCAACATGTTGTGTACTCCCTCGGCTACCCAAGTATGTAGATTCCTCAATTTTAATACTGCTTCGGACGAAAGTATTTTGGACCTCCTAGAGGAGGAGTATGACAAAATACCGTATTTACACGATTGTAAGACGACTCGAATGTAAGACGACCCCCCCAAAATCGCATCTCAAAAAAAAAAAAAAAAAGAACGCGCGCATTTTACACAAGGGAAATTTATTCACGTGGTTGCGGAGGATTATTCATCGTCGCTGGAGTCGTCCTCGCTGGTGCTGCTGCCGTCATAGCGTAGACACGGGCTTGCTGCGTGACCATTTCGCAGGTGACCAACAACGATCGATCGCGTAGGTCAGTCACGTAGGCCGCAAGCTTCGCCTCTAGTTCCGAAAAGCGGCCAGACTTCGGCCCGCGAAAGCTACGGCGCTTGGAGTCGCACGAGAAAATTTCCTCGCGCTGAAGCCGCCACTTCCGCACCACACATTCACCGATTCCGAACTTCCGTCCTGCTGCACAGTTGTTGGTTTCCTCCGCATGAAGAATAGCAGCCCGCTTAAACGCTGCCGTAAACGAGCGCCGAGTGTTCTTCGAGCCTACGGCACTCATGTCAGACAGAAGTGACTCGAGAGAGCCGGTCGTGGACACAAGCGACAGGAGCACGCGGCAACGCGCCCGCTTAGAAAATTGTATCCCAAAGAGGAGCTCTTCCGTCAACTACCAATACCCCCCTACGGCGGCTCTTCCATCGATTACCGGTGCTCCCTCAAAAGCCGTGCGCTCGTCATAAAGGCACTCGCAATGCGCGCAGTAGATGCTAAAAAAAGAAAAGCTTTTGTTTAAGCACGCGGAAAACTATGCGCTTTGGGTTGAGCGGGAAACTATTCCAGATGACAATAGATGGTTCGATTTCGATTCTAAGGTACATGGTTCGATTTCGATTCTAAGACGACCCCCCAACATTGGATTGTCAAATTTGAAAAAAAGGGTCGTCTTACAATCGTGTAAATACGGTACTAACAAACATCTTCATAATCGCTGTGACGTTAACCAGCTATGGTAGCACTTTAAGACAACCGTTCACAAATGTACAAGTTCGTTCGTTCCGGAGAAAGTGAAAAAAATACGGCCGTAGTCCTTGGATTACGCGCGAAATACTCCATCTAAAACGCAAGATAAAACGCCTGTCATGCTCAAAAACACAACTACGTAGTGCTGCTCTGACGAGTCTCCGCGCCGAACTGCGCAACAAGATTAAAAGCTCCAAATTTCATTTCTTCAACGTAAAAATGCACAACTTTCTCACAACCAATCCAAGAAAATTTTGGATGCACCTCTCCGACAAAAAAGTGAAAGTGACAGAAATTAAAACCAAGGACGCGGACGTGACTGATGCCAGCTGCATAGCGACAGCATTTAACGACTACTTCTCTTCTGTTTTTTTGCGAACGGGTGACACCCCTCCTGATTTCCACGCAAACAATCTCGAACTGCCAGACTTGATTATAACAGATGAAGGCATCTTGTCAGCTCTACTTCATCTTGACACAAAAAAATCGGCTGGGCCGGATGAAATACCTAATGCTTTTCTTTATTGGTACACCGAGTGGTGTTCCAAATACTTAGGCTTAATATTTAGGGAAAGCCTGTTACAAGGCGAAGTTCCAGTAGATTGGAAGAAGGGTAAGTTGGTACCCATTCATAAATCAGGTGATAAATATGACGTGAAAAACTACCGCCCTATTTCGTTGTTATGTACAGCCGGCAAGGTTATGGAACACTTCCTTTTCAAACACTTAAGTTCATTTCTGGAGAGTAACCATTTTTTTTCCCCAAATCAACACGGTTTCCGGCAAGGCTTTTCAACCACCACACAGTTAATTCACACTACTGATGACTTTCTAAAAACACTTGACAAAGGCGGACAAATTGATGCGATTTTTTGAGACTTCGAAAAAGCTTTCGACCGAGTTTCCCATTCCCATTTGATGTTTAAAATTCGCCGAATCCTAACCAATGAAAGAATTCTTCGATGGCTTGATTGTTATCTATCCCACCGACACCAACACGTTCGGATAGCAGATAAAAATTCTTCTGCCGCTCCCGTACATTCTGGGGTACCGCAGGGCTCTGTCCTAGGACCACTTTTATTTTTAGTTTATCTAAATGACATGTCATCCGAATCTACTGTGCAGTGTCGTTTTTTCGCAGATGACTACGTTGCGTACCTGCCCATTCAATCAAGAACAGATCACGCCACCCTAAATGAATACTTATCGGTTATTACAGCATGGTGTAACTCCTGGAAAATGAGCCTCAACATAGCAAAGTGCGTCAAGATGACCATAATACGTAAAAAAAATCCCTCGGAATTCACTTACATGTTAAACAACACTGCTATAACAACCGTTACAGATCACGCCACCCTAAATGAGTACTTATCGGTTATTACAGCATGGTGTAACTCCTGGAAAATGAGCTTCAACATAGCAAAGTGCGTCAAGATGACCATAATACGTGAAAAAAATCCCTCGGAATTCACTTACATGTTAAACAACAATGCTATAACAACCGTTAACCAGTACAAATACCTTGGTCTGACAATCACTTCTAATTTGAGCTGGAAAACTCATATCGAAGGTATAACATCAGCAGCACTGCGGCGATTGTGGTTCTTAAAGCATCGCATGAGGCACTGCACCAGCAAAACAAAACTAGTCGCTTACACTACATTGGTACGCTCATTGTTGGAATATGCTGACGTTGTATGGGATCCTCACACACAAACAGAAATATACTTACTAGAACGAGTCCAAAATAAATCCCTTCGGTTTATTTACCACGCGTACAGTAGACGCTGTTCAGTCACTGAACTCCGTAATGGATCCGCTCTTCCCACATTGGAGTCCCGTAGAAAGCTACATCGCTTAAAATTCCTTTATAACATAGTCAACGGACACTCAGGACTCGCCTTTAACACTTACATGCAGTACAATACATCGCGAAAAACTCGGAACAAGCATGATAACACCATAGTGGTGCCGCTTACAAAAACAATTTCTCGGCGATATTCATTCTTTCCACGAACAATTTCCGACTGGAATGAACTACCTCATGACGTCACCAACATCGCAGCGCCCGACGCATTCTTATCAGCTGCCACTGCCTGTTTGTAGTAAAAGCTGTCTGGTCGTATGTGCAGATTTCAATTCTTCTAATGATGTTTTTACACTTCGTGTTAGGAACGAAAATTTGGATTGTATTTTCGATACCGCTCTTGTGTTGCTCCTGTAACCCGAGTATTCATGTTCCACGCAAACCTGTTATGTGGTGATTTCATTTCTGCGCCGTGGAGTGTAGTGTTATATGTGGCTGCAAGTATGAAAGTTTGTGTCACTCCTGCCTTGGCCACCAAGAGGTGGCTGGCAGTATGCAATAAATAAAAATAAAATAAATAAAAGAGCTCTCCGCGATTCTCGGAAAATCAGGGGTCGAGGTGGTTCGCAAGCCTGCTTCGATGCTCACCTGCTTGCTACCACGGTCGAAGGAAGAAGCAACACCAGCGAGTAGTCTGCAAGTTGCCGTGTTCAGAGTGTCCAGCCAGCTACGTGGGCAAAAGCGAATATTTCCGTTCAGAAAGCCCGTGGAGCGGCCGACAGGCTTGGACTGGCGTTTATGACATGGGAGTCAGCCGCTGAGCGCTAACGTGCACCTTGCCGGGCAGCAATAAACTTTCCCGCCCACTCGTTAAGATTACGCCAACTTAAGAACGGCACCAGGAAGGCAGAAGTGCAACGCGGCGCTTTCGCAGAGCCCTTGAGAAGCCCGACAATATGATTGATTTCTACAGCTTTTCTGTTCTAGAAACAGGGGGGAATTTCGGAAGGAGGTCCTCGCGCGAATCCTGGCACACTTACAACATGCCAACAAACTTGAACCGCTTTCTAGGAACAATCTCGTCAGTATACGTTCACGGCTTTTGAAACGTGTTGGAAAGGGGAAGCCGCCGCTTTGGCAAAACAAGACATGGAGATGCTTTTATGACAAACACAGACAGATCCCGAGGAAGTTACCAAGTCGTTCCTCACACCCCAGGCCCGCTACGAACTTCCCAACTTCTTAAATCTTCTACCGAGCCCAACAGATTCTGTCAAAATGCTTATATTTAAGCTTATAGAATTCACACTCCACAAATTAACGACCTCCAAAAAATCAAAAATAAACAAAAAATGTTGTGTGTAGTGCTGGCTGCTAAAATGTTGCTTGTACTGTGCAGGTCATGGAGCTTGGTGTCCACGACTTTCACAATCGATTTTTATCAATGTTGAATTGCGAATATTTACTTAAACGTTGTATATATATATGTGTGTGTGTGTGTGCGTGTGTGTGCATGTGTGTGTCTCAATATCTGCATGTGTTTCGCTTTGCTAATGAGCACCTCAAGTAGCAGATATATATTTTGTGTAATCGAATTGCTGCTTTGGTCTGCGTTCGTGCCATCATCATTCATCGAGCATGCTTGTCTTGGAAGGTGATACTACGAAGAAATAATTGAACGAATTCAAGCACACCCGCCTGGGTTTTCATAAATCGGCTAACTTTGGCAACCTTGATCGATGTGAAGGCGTGGAGATACTTTTGTATCACCCGAAAAGCTAAAGCATTACAAAAAAATCTGGTGGTGGTCAGAACCCCCTCATCCACATATAGTTACCATCCTGAACGTCACCAAAGTGCACGTTGAAGGCCTTGAGGAATCTACTAGAGCACTGTGTGCTTTGTAAAACTCTTGGCGCACACAAAATATCCTAAATGTGAAGATGTTATCACTCAGTGTGGGAACTATGTATCCTTCTTTTACCGACATTGTCCAAGTCCCGTCCCTCTGAGGCTATGCTTCTGAATCATGGTGCAGTATAATACTGAGCAAACACTTGTACTCGAGCAAATATAGGAATAGACGGCAGTGATGTTGTCAATCGTATGTTTTCATGAGTCTTTCTGTCGTCGGAGTTTTATAGATGCCACCACAAACCGAATCATAGTAACCAAACTTGTAGTCAATTTGTAGTAATTCAATTAGTACTCAATTTGTAGTCAATTTGTAGAATTGAGTCATGTAAAATACTCCGAAAATCTGCCATTGATAGAGTGGTGGCCTTTAGCAAGAAACATACCTGCAAAATAAGACGCAGTTCATTTGTAATGAAACATGCACTGAAAATCAATATTATGATATATTTTGTAATGTGTCTAAAAATATAAACATCTTTGGATAATTATTGTGTGCTCTTAATGAATCAATAAAAAATAAGTTTTCTTTAATAACACAAACACCTCAATATATTGTGTGAAACGTATGTGCATGTCCCGATTAAAATGTACAAAATTATGCTGTGCAAATCTGCAAACTTTACCTGCAAACAAATGCGGATGTCAAGATCATAAGGCACGTATATGCATGCGCAATATAATGTTATATTCACTGTTGAGATATTCAAAACAAAGAACGAAAAAATGAAATAATTACATTGAAAGTACTTTTGTTTTTTGTCCTTATCAAGCCTCAACACTTTTCTTGGTGTGAAAAAGATCCTATCACCGTTTCGGGGCCATAAATTAATAAAGCTACATCTTTCAGTTCTCTCAAGCATAGAACCATGGTAGTGCTATGAACACCTCATTACTATCGAAACTAACTACAGCTGCGAAAATTGTACGGACGTCTGGCCAAGGCAGGAGTGCGTGGATGCATGTGTTTATGTGGTGGTGGTAGTGGTTAGAAGATGAGAAAAGGCACCTAATTTCTGCAACCCGGTCGGGAGCACGGCGCAGTGCCTCGCACACATACAAACTACACGCATGAACATAATGAAGTATGGTTAAACACCTGCTCCCCCTCCCCCTCTAGAAAAAAAGTTCCGTACATTGTGCTGCCCCAGACAAATTGAAAAAATCAACCTATAAAAAAACACGAATATTTTATATAAGCAGACGCTTACGGCAATGACGTAAATACGAATATGATAAAAAAAAGTGTCATCAGCAATACTCATATTCTTAGTAGCCTATGCTACGTAACAGTTTATTACGTGCTTTTGAACGACCCCATAACCACAGTATACCTCAAGAAAAGCAAGAAAATCATGATCGGTAATGCGCTCAGTAAGAGTTAGAAGCTCTTGAATTGGATTCGCGGCACTTTAATAATATTAAAGAAGTAAAACGAAAACAAAATAATAATGCTTAATGTATAATATCTTTGTTATTTCAGTTCTGCGTACAGTATCGCGCTTTTTAGTAATGCCGGCAATGGTTCACGAAAAAAATAATTTGGAGATGTAAAACAAATACTCGTTAAAGTCTGACTAAAGAGGGTCCCAAAGAAAACAAAAATAATGTTAGGCGGTGCGGCGAAAACGCTGAATTAAGGGACTAACAGTAAAGCCACCCATCCCACTATGTTTCTCTCATTCGCTAAAAAATAAGGTTAGGTTGATTCGCAATTAACGTTAGTCATTTGCAACACATGCACGGCAATCACAATGCCGAAAAGCTTCAAGCAGAAATTCAAAATAATTCGGTAATAACTTACGGACCTAAAACACGAATAAACTACTGCAAGCGGCCTGAAAAGCATCACGAGGCTTGAGTGGGCGTGCAAGTGGGCGTGTGAGCATCACACGCCCACTTGCACGCATTGCAGAAGTTGTCCCTGCAAGATGTGTTACCATCAGCTTTAGGACTGACCACTCCACGGCATCTACAGCAACGGAACAAGCTGCTTTGCGTGCTGCACTTTGTGTGTCAATCAGAAACCACCGCAACAATGGTCGATTTTCAGCGACTCAAGGGCTGCCTTACAATCTAATCTCTCAGCATTGCGTCTCGGTCTGTACGAACAGCTTGTTTTCAAAATTCGATGCCTCCTCCACACTTCACAAGAAGGAAGGAAAGGAAGAAAAAACTTTATTTGCAAGGGTGTGGGACAGGGGTCATGAGCTTGATGAGTGGGGCCCCAAGTCCAGGGCTCCACTGGCTGCCGCTGCCTGCCTGACGTGACGCAGAAGTGCAAGCTGCACCTCTGGGTCAGAGCTGGCGAGCTGTGCCTCCCATTGCTCGAAAGTATTACAAAGCTTGTACTGACCTAAAAAGGTACCTAATTTGGTGGTCGTTTTAGGCATCCCCACGAAATGTGGTAGAGCGATGGCGAGCCACCACACCACGGACACGCATGCCCATACAGCGTTGGAAAAATTTTGTGTAATCTTTGAAGATTGGGAAAAACTCCCGTTTGAATTTGGCGGAGGTCAATCGCGTCCTCCCCTTCTAATGATTTGTGGGGGGCGCTATATTTTTGTCGCATGCCTCGCTGGTTAGCAAGTATTTCGCGAGGGGCCATTCTGGATGGGTCATTATCCTCCTCAATAGCTTCCTGCTGGAGTGTTTCAAAGGATCGAATGTGCTGTCGAAGCTCTGCTCGGTTCGTCAGCCCTCGAGCACAAGCGTCGGCACTTTCGTTCCCCTCCAGGCCTGCGTGTCCTGGACACCAGATCAGCCTGTATTTGTTCTTCAATCTCCCGCCTAAGAATTTGCTTATATTTATTGGAAAGCGGCCTCTTAAAAAGAAACGGCACGCTTCCTGTGAGTCGGAAATGATAGTTGTCAGCGGCTCATCTCTCTGTTCCTGCGCTCTGATTGCAAGGGCAATGGCAAAGCATTCCGCCTTGGCGATCGAGGACGTGTACAGCGATGCACATGTCACCATGTCGTTGTCGTTGCTAAGTACTGATGCAACTGACCGTTTAAAATTGAACCTCGAAGCGTCCACATACAAAACATTTGATTTGTGTTTTTCGGAGCCATCGCACTCTCTCCTCTCGGCACTTTCTGTTTGTTTTTACGTCCATGTTCTTAGGCAGCGGTGAGATTGAGACATTGCTGCGGACCGGGATTTCTACAAGAACCTCGTCCAGGTTCTGGTGGTATGGCGGAAAGCCCACCCTAGCAAGTATCTCTCTCCCCGCTTTCGTTTGACTTAGACGGTTTCTCTGCGCAGTCAGTACCGCTGTCTTTAGCTCAGGGTTTGTATTATATATACCGAGGTCCAAAAGCTTTTGGGTTGGTGTGCTTACCGGTAGCCCTATGGTCACTTTGTAGGCGCCCCTAATTATAGACTCGATGGTTTCTTTTTCTGATTTAACACGTGGAAAGGTAGACTATACGTAACCTTACACAGTACAAGTGCCTGTACTAATCTAATTGTGTCTCCTTCCTTCATTCCCTGTTTGTGGTATGTTATTCTATGGATCATTCGTGCAACTTGTTTCATGGCTGATTTTAATATGTTTATTGTATGGTTCGCTCGTCCATTACTTTGAACCCAGTAACCCAGAATACGTGCGACGGTCACCTCACGTACTTTGACACCTTCAATGTGTATGTCGATGCTTCTGTTACTTTTGTATCTTTTTTCATGTAGCCTGATAATTTCAGATTTTTCTGGGGCACAGCTGAGCCCGCTTGCCTTCGCAAAGTTTTCAACTGCTGTTGCAGCCTCTTGAACTGTCTGCTCTTTGTTAGCCAGAGATCCGCGCGTTGCCCATAGGGTGATATCATCCGCATAGAGAGTGTATCCTAACTGCGGAACTTCATCCAGAGCTTGTGTGAGTCCTAACATGGCGATATTAAAGAGCAGGGGAGAGAGGATGGCTCCTTGAGGGGTACCTTTGTTTGGCATCTCAAAAGCGTCTGACGTGACTTGTGCTAGGCTTATCGAAGCCTGCCTTTCTGTGAGGAATGCCTTGATGTAATTGTAGGTGTTTGTCCCACATCCGATGTTGTTTAGTTCTGTTAGGATGGCTTCATGCGAGGTAGTGTCGAATGCTCCTTTTAAATCAAGGGCTAGTATTAGATGTTCTCCTCCTGTAGGTATATAGCTCAAAACTTCCTCTTGTAATAGAAGAAATGCGTCTTGTGTGGAGAGGCCATTGCGGAAACCCAGCATAGTGGCTGGAAAAAGGCTGTTGTCCTCTATAAAGTTTTGGAGCCGATTATGAATAACCCTTTCGAAAAGCTTTCCCATGCATGACGTCAAAGATATGGGCCTGAGTGCCTGCAGGGATGGCTTTTTCCCGGGTTTCGGTATCGTAATAATTTTGGCTACTTTCCTTTTTTCGGGTATCTTCCCCTTGAGCCAATAGTCGTCATTAAAATGGTTTGTCAGTGCCTCTATAACCATATTGCTGAGGTTCCTTATCATAGCATTTGTGATTTGATGTGAACCAGGGGTAGAATTTCTCTTGGCTGCTTGGGCAGCCGCAAAGACCTCTTCCTTGGTGATTGGGGCGTCGAGTCTCTCGTTTTTCGCACCAGTGTACTGCATTTCAATACTGCATCTATCGGTATTCTCTCCTATGTATCTGTCCTTAAGTGCTTGTATTAACTCCTCCTCTGTGCCCGGAAAATCATGCATTATTCGTTGTAGTGTTCTGTTCGTGGCCGATTTTGATTTTTCTGGGTCAAGCATGTTCCTTAGGATGGCCCAAGTTTTTGCAGTGCTCAAAGTGTCCTGTAGTGAACTGCAGAACTAGATCCATCCCTCAGTTGCAATTTTGTTAGCGTATTGATTTGCCTTCTCTCCTAAAGCAGCGATTCTGCGGAGAAGGTTCCGGTTGAGTCGCTGGTTTTTCCATCTTTTTAGCATACGGCGCCTGCTCTCCCACAGGTGGAGCAGGTGCCTGTCGACTGCAGGAGTCTCTGCTGTTCTTGCAATACGTTTAGATGTTTGTTTGTGAACTGAGATTATGTACTCTGACCATTCCCCAATCGACTCCGGTACAGAGTCGGGTGGGGGATCGCGTCGTCTTTACCTTTCCCAGTCAGTGATCACCACGTCTCCTATGACCCTACGTAGTTTTGGAGTTGACAGGGAAACGCTGATTATGTAGTGATCGCTGCCGAGGTTCTCTTCCAGGTTTGTCCAGTTAGGATCGTTAATATTACGTGTGAATGTCAGATCTGGGAACGTGTCTCGACTTACGCTGTTACCCAGCCTCGTAGGTGTTGTGGGTAGAGTAATTAGGCTCAATCCTAGTTTGGATACGGCGTGTTCGAGACGTGTTTCCTTAGGGGAATCTCTCGAATACCCCCAGGTGGTGCTGGGTGCGTTAAAGTCGTCCAATACTACAAGTTGATCTCTCGCCCCTGCAATGCCGACGACATCTTCAAGCAGTGCACCAAAGTCCTCGTGTTTATCTTTGGGAGGGCTGTATATATTTAATATTACCGTTTTCACTTTGCCTCTCTTCAGAGGAAAGAGGGTGATTATCTGATGATTTATCCGCAAACTTTCTATGTGCTCAACCTTTGCTGCGATACTTTTGCTGACCAGCGAGGCTACGCGGGGATAATATGGATCTTGTAAACAATAATATCCCTGCAGTTTTACCATCTTGGGCCCAACCTCCTGCAGGTGTATTACGTCTGGCTGAATTGGTACCGAGTTCATGTAATTTTGGAGTGCTGCGGTGCGCTTGTGAAAAGTGCGACAGTTCCACTGGCAAATCTCTAAATGTTCTACACTTTTTATATTATTTTTGGCCATGCTGCATGGTCGTATCCATGCTGTCGCGGCCCGTTTTGGATGGTTTGTCAATAACTGAGGCAGACAGACAGCGTTTGTTTAGTGCCCTCTGCAAGCCTCCCACAGCATCGTTAACATACTGCCTCTGAATTTTTAGTTCTTCTACAACAAACGTTTTCATTTCCGTCATGAAATCAGCTAGAAGTTTATGTAAAGTACCTATGCTTTCCCTGTTTGCTTGAACCTGCGTCTGCACTTGCTTTACTAGTTCACTGCTTTCTGATTGAGTAGCGAACGAGTTTTCGTCTATCGTTTCCACGCTCATTTCTGCGCTATCCTTCATGTCGGCTAGACGCTCTCGCGCCTCTTTATTGCCCTCGGTGGGGTTGCCTACCGACCCTGGGTTTTGTATTTTCTTAATCGCATTTTCTAATTTGCTTTCCATTGACGAGATGGCCAGTTTATACTCTTTCCGCTCCGCAGCCATTTGATTTCTAAGCTGTTTAATTTCCTGTGTTAATGTTTTGTTCTCCTCTAGAATTTTCCTATACTGGGGGCTATCATTTACCGGAACATTGGGAGGCACTGGACTTGCCCAGCTCACCTTGTTTGGTTGGTTGTTTCGTACGTCCTCCGTACTAAGGCCAGTGGTTGATGCTGCTGCTTCTTCTTTCCTGGCATGGGCGGAGCTTGTTTCCCAGCTGCTGTTCGGTGTTTTCTTCAAGTTTGGCTTGCCAGGAGCCTCCGCAGGCTTGCTGATGTTTCGCTCTTGCGGGGTCTTTGATGTTGATCTCGATCTTGATCGAGATCTGGAGCTGGATCTAGATGTCTGCCGCTTCTGGAGCGTCGCTTCCTCTCAGTCTGAACTGAACCAACGAGGAGGTTTCTGCTGGTGTTGCTCAAGTTGCGGGAAATCCTTCTCGGCGTAAGTACACTCTGTTTGTCTTCGAGGCATCTCCACTCGTGATTTTCGGGGAGCCACATTTTTCAGTTTCTTTCTGCACGATTTGTCTCCTGTAGCGTGCTCTTCACCGCATATGGTGCAGTTCAGGGCACATTCCTGTCCTTGAGTAGGATCACACGTCCCACACTTGGAGCACACGTTGGCGTTCGGAGTCGGGCACACATCGGTACGGTGTCCAGTTGATCGACAAATCTTGCAAACCTGTACGGTAGGCTTGTATGGATAACAGATCGCCTCTGCACCCATAAAATAGACACACCTGGGGAGCACGTCACCCGTAAAAGTTATTATTGCTGACTTCGAAGAGCCCAGCATCCTGGCTCTCTCTATCTTCACCCCTTGTGTCCGTATTCGTAGGTTTGCCATCAGGTCGGCCTGAGTGGTTCCAGGCGGTAGTCCGTGAACGATGCCTTGCAGCACGTCATTGGGTCGGCCACGTACGCATTGAAGGGGTGAATCCGTCCTCTGACTTTTAATTGGTTGATCTCTCTCAGCATGCCCGCCACTTGTTCGTGTGGCGTGGACAATATTATGATGTTCGATCTGGGGTGGACCCGCAGCAAAAAACTTTCTCCTTCAAAGCTGTTCCGGCAGGCCTCTATCACTGCCATAGAGAGCTCTGATCCAAATAGATTTTTCACTGTGAGGCCCTTGTGCGGTCTCAGGATAACCTTTATGTCTTCCTTTGGAAGGGGCGTCGGACCTCGGCGTTTTCGGCGCTGGAACTCCAGCTTGACTTGGCTGTCCAGTGCTGCGTCGACAGGCGGATGGGCTGCTGACTTTTCGTTTTTCTTCTCTAGTCCCGTCTCGGGTTCTTTCTGGCTTTGTTTATGGTTCTTTTTTCTTCTGCGGGAAAGGACGGTGTGCCAGCCGTCCACCGTTCATGTAAGATCCAGACCCGCGTCGTCATCGTTCTTTTAATCTCGATCTTGATCGAGATCTGGAGCTGGATCTAGATGTCTGCCGCTTCTGGAGCGTCGCTTCCTCTCAGTCTGAACTGAACCAACGAGGAGGTTTCTGCTGGTGTTGCTCAAGTTGCGGGAAATCCTTCTCGGCGTAAGTACACTCTGTTTGTCTTCGAGGCATCTCCACTCGTGATTTTCGGGGAGCCACATTTTTCAGTTTCTTTCTGCACGATTTGTCTCCTGTAGCGTGCTCTTCACCGCATATGGTGCAGTTCAGGGCACATTCCTGTCCTTGAGTAGGATCACACGTCCCACACTTGGAGCACACGTTGGCGTTCGGAGTCGGGCACACATCGGTACGGTGTCCAGTTGATCGACAAATCTTGCAAACCTGTACGGTAGGCTTGTATGGATAACAGATCGCCTCTGCACCCATAAAATAGACACACCTGGGGAGCACGTCACCCGTAAAAGTTATTATTGCTGACTTCGAAGAGCCCAGCATCCTGGCTCTCTCTATCTTCACCCCTTGTGTCCGTATTCGTAGGTTTGCCATCAGGTCGGCCTGAGTGGTTCCAGGCGGTAGTCCGTGAACGATGCCTTGCAGCACGTCATTGGGTCGGCCACGTACGCATTGAAGGGGTGAATCCGTCCTCTGACTTTTAATTGGTTGATCTCTCTCAGCATGCCCGCCACTTGTTCGTGTGGCGTGGACAATATTATGATGTTCGATCTGGGGTGGACCCGCAGCAAAAAACTTTCTCCTTCAAAGCTGTTCCGGCAGGCCTCTATCACTGCCATAGAGAGCTCTGATCCAAATAGATTTTTCACTGTGAGGCCCTTGTGCGGTCTCAGGATAACCTTTATGTCTTCCTTTGGAAGGGGCGTCGGACCTCGGCGTTTTCGGCGCTGGAACTCCAGCTTGACTTGGCTGTCCAGTGCTGCGTCGACAGGCGGATGGGCTGCTGACTTTTCGTTTTTCTTCTCTAGTCCCGTCTCGGGTTCTTTCTGGCTTTGTTTATGGTTCTTTTTTCTTCTGCGGGAAAGGACGGTGTGCCAGCCGTTTACCGTTCATGTAAGATCCAGACCCGCGTCGTCATCGTTCTTGTTATCGAGAGACGCGGCGCTGGGCGCTCGCGCGTCGTTGCTTGGTTCCTCATTTGACAGGACGCTACTCGCGCCGTTCGGTTGATTCTCCGACACCAGAAATGCGTCGGGAGGGTCTTCGTCGACGTCCATCTAGACGAAGAATCTCTAGGCGTCCTTATGCATTCATGCTCAGTAGATACAGGGGAATGGGCCGACCTCCGTTTTCCCCTGCGCAAGGCGTATAGTCCGAAAGGGAGGTTAAATGGCACTCGCCATCGACTTCTAACTCGGTCAGAAAATGTCGGATAAATTCGGTCGAATGGTGTTGAGCCAGTCGACGCACACAGACCCGTCGCCGCACCTCGCAAGATTTAGCGTCCCGGCGCCGCCAACCGAAGCCAGTGATACGGTGAGCTGCGTTCATGCATGTCGTGTCTTCCGATGTTGATTGTTTTTCGTGAAGCTGGTCCAGGTCCCAGATTTTGGTGTCCTTCGAATCCTCGCAACTTCACGAAAAAGACGACGCAAACTTCAAGTAGACTTGAATGAAATTTCCGCCTGAAAGCGTTTCATAAAGCGGAGAGTGATGTGAGCACATCCTCACCGCCCTACGCCACTTAGCGGACCCCCTTCACAAGAGAAAGGGCATCATCTGACGTTTCAGTAGCTGCCAAGTCACTGCGGCGCCATAGGGAACGAACATGCTGATACTGCCGCGCGGGCAGCTCTTGAAGGAACACGAGAAGAAGCCATACCACTTTAGCGGACCGATGCTGCCAGTAATCTTCGACGACTTGCGCGTGAAATCACGTTTTCACTATGGTGCCCACCAAGCAACGAGACGAATCGTCAACAACACCTTTCCTCTTTGATGGCTCTCCGCATGCACACTAGGCTGGACCGAAGAGAAGCCACCCTTCTTCATGGCTTATGGCTAGGAGTGGCATTTACAAGATCTTATTCCTTTGTCATAGGAATGGCCGACAAAGCTCTCTGCGATGCCTGTCATTGCGAAGAGATGCTACACCACATCCTGTGCGACTGTCCGCTGTATGACATACAGAGACAGTCACTGGCGTCCGTTTTTGCCCGCATCGACAACAGCCAAATGTCTGTGGACACTATTCTGTCAAGTGCCCGGAGAAGACATTGCAATAGAAGGCGACAAAAGCTCTGTTGACATTCCTACGCGACACGGACTTTAACAAGCGGCTGTAACAGCAATGCCACACACCGCGAAAGACAAGACTGGACTATGACTGAGTGTGCGCGTCTGTGCTGCCGAATGTAATGTGTTTATCTCTCTTCCCTCTCTGCTCTATCTTTCATCTCCACCACCCCCCTCCCATGCGCAGGGTAGCAAACCAGCTGCCTATAGGCTGGTTAACCTCCCTGCAGTTCTCTTCCTCCTATTTTCCTTCCTTCATTTCTTAGCGAACTTCGGCGACTTTCAGCGTATCTATCTATCTAGCCGCCTACGACTTTTAGCTCTCCTGGCCGTTTCAATAATGGTATCAATACCAAACTTGGTATGGCATAACATGACGGTATGAAGAACATATTTGACTGGTCATAACATGAAAATCATGACATGTATGTCATGAATGTCATGATTTACATTTCATGGTCTCGTTGCTCATGCGGTGTTCGTTCACATGGCATGTTGCAAAACTGGTATCGTATAGTATGATTGCATGGCGAACACAAGCGACACGCTTAACATGAAAATCATAACACGCGTGTCATGCAACAACATGACTACATGCCACGCTCATGATGTGCACGCAGCCGTTTCGGAAGCGTCACATATACCAAATTTGGTATTACGAGACGTGAATGGATGAAGAAGGTATGATACTGGTGCAAGAATGATAAACATGACATGCATGTCATGTAACAACATGACTACATGCTACACTCATGATGCGCTCGTGGCCGTTTCGCTAGCTTCACATGTACCGAACTCGGTATTACGTGACGCGAACGGACAACAAAGGTAAATGACACATCCAAACATGATAATCACAACATGCGTGTCATGTAACACCATGACTACATGCCACACTGATGATGCGCTCGCGGCCGTTTCGCTAGCTTCACATATGCCAAGTTTGGTATTACGTGAAGCCAATGGATGACGAAGGTATGTGACTGGTACAAACATGATAATCATAACATGCGTGTCATGTGAGAACATGACTACATGCCTAAGTCAAGGCGGCAATACATTTTGACGCGACGTGGTGCGCATTAGAATTCAATCAACCAAAGGAACAAGCAGGATTTCGAACAGGCTACTCAACAATTGACCACATTCATACTATCAATCAGGTAATAGAGAAATGCTCAGAGTATAACCAACCACTATACATAGCCTTCATAGATTACGAGAAGGCGTTTGATTCAGTAGAAATATCAGCCGTCATGCAAACACTGCGGAATCAGGGCGTAGATGAAGTATATATAAACATTCTGGAAGAAATCTACAGGGGATCAACTGCTACCATAGTGCTTCATAGAGAAAGCAACAGAATACCAATCAAGAAGGGTGTAAGGCAGGGGGACACAATTTCCCCAATGCTGTTTACCGCGTGCTTACAGGAGGTTTTCAGAAGCCTAGAATGGGAACAGTTAGGGATAAGAGTCAATGGAGAATACCTTAGTAACCTGCGCTTCGCCGATGACATTGCATTGCTGAGTAACTCGGGGGACGAATTGCAACTCATGATTACGGAGTTAGACAAGGAGAGCAGAAAAGTGGGTCTTAAAATTAATCTGCAGAAAACGAAAGTAATGTACAACAACCTCGGCAAAGAGCAGCGCTTCGAGATAGGTAATAGTGCACTTGAAGTTGTAAAAGACTATGTCTACTTAGGGCAGGTAATAACCGCAGAGCCGAACCACGAGATTGAAGTAACTAGAAGAATAAGAATGGGGTGGAGCACATTCGGCAAGCACTCTCAAATTATGACAGGTAGATTGCCACTATCCCTCAAGAGGAAGGTATATAACAGCTGTATCTTGCCGGTACTTAGCTACGGAGCAGAAACCTGGAGACTTACAAAGAGGGTTCAGCTTAAATTGAGGACGACGCAGCGAGCAATGGAAAGAAAAATGGTAGGTGTAACCTTAAGAGACAAGAAGAGAGCAGAGTGGATTAGGGAACAAACGGGGGTTAAGGATATCATAGCTGAAATCAAGAAGAAGAAATGGACATGGGCAGGGCATGTAGCGCGTAGACAGGATAACCGCTGGTCATTAAGGGTAACTGACTGGATTCCCAGAGAAGGGAAGCGGGTTAGGGGGAGACAGAAGGTTAGGTGGGCAGATGAGATTAAGAAGTTTGCGGGTATAAATTGGAAGCAGCAAGCACAGGACCGGGTTAACTGGCGGAACATGGGAGAGGCCTTTGTCCTGCAGTGGACGTAGTCAGGCTGATGATGATGATGGTGCGCCTGCTCGCCGGCATTAATTTCGTCCCGTCATGCTGGCGTTGCCACGCCAGGTGCCAGTCCTGCCATATACTCACAGGCGCGCTGCGTTGCTTTGACGCATGCGCGTTTCAGTGCGTCCGGCGACTCTCCATAATGAAAAGAGGGAGACGCAGTATTGTCTTAGTAACGCATCGGCACTAAATGCAACATGTCGCATTTCACGCCAGTTGCCATCGGGCGGCGCCGACTCACGCTGGTCGCGCCTGGCATCAGACTATACAGTGCTCGCGTTTTGCTAACGTAGCGTCACTGTGCCCAGTGTGCTTGAGCGTCAACGCTAAATGGGAGTATATTGGGCCCTTCATGATGCGCTCGCCACCGTTTTGCTAGCTTCACGGATTCCAAATTCTGTGTTACGTGACGTTAATAGATGACGAAGGTATATGACTGGTGGAAACATGATAACCCTGACACGCATGTCATGTAGGAACATATCAACATACCATGCTCATAATGTGCTCACGGCCGGTTTGCCAGCTCCACATATACTAAATTTGATATCACGCGACATGAACAGATGACGAAGGTGAACGACACATCCAAACATGATAATCATGACACGGAAGTCATGTACGGCATCATTTTCTTCCACCTCGTAACGTTGTGCTGATTTTAAAGAGACATATCAACATTTCTCATTCGTGCATGGTTCGCATATCGATTCCCACTGTACGTGCGATCTGCCAATTTTTATTGACACAAGAGGACAGAGCGCTATCTTTTAGCGCTCTGTCCTCTTGTGTCGGTCTGCTCGGCCGTTTCTTTTTCCCCGTAATGCGCTATACCAGTCCAAGTACGACGAACCAACTCGCCCAATCTTGTATACTCGTGGCGTTCTCATCCGTTGCTACGTGAATGCTCCCGTGCTGTCACAGGCCGCGCGTGTTATTCAGCAAGGCAGACAAGCTGTTTTGTAGTTAGATGGGCTAACGCCGTCGGCATTTGCCCTTGGGCATTGTTTATCAAGTGCTGATCGTTTGTTGATCATTGTTTATCGAGTGCTGGTTTTAAATAACGGAATGAACCGCGCCTAGCAGAAGTCGAGCGCGGCGCTGCTGTGCAATTAAGAGGCCGTTTTGTTCGGCAAGGTTCCTTTTATCTTGATTCTTGACTTGCCACGTAATATATCATCCAGAATGCGCTTATTTGTGGATGACTGTATTGTTTACCGCGCCATCACGAACGACGGTGACTATGTAGCTCTTCAAAACGACCTTAACGCTATTTTGCATTGGTGTGAAATCTGGCTTATGTCCCTTAACCTGTACAAATGCAAGTTTGTATCATTCACTCGCAAGTGTACCGTATTTACTCGATTCTACCGCGCCCTCGATTGTAACGCGCACCCGATTTCCACCGTGAAAAAAAAAAAAAAAAAAACGTAAGACATCGACTGAAACGCGCACCCATTTTTTCTTGCTAGCCCGCACAATCACACCACTTGAAAAAACGACTCCTTTCGGGAGGGTCTTCCATTTAAATATGAGGTACAGGCGAAGCTTGTGCCCATCTGACGTGTAACAGAGCATTGCCGTCACTGTAGTTTTACCGTGGACCGATGTCAGCACACGAACTTGCCTCGTCCCCTTCTTCCCGACGGTTGTGGTGCCAGGCATGTCGAAGTCAAGAGGCGTCTGATCAGCATTCTCGATTTGCCCAAGCAGGTAGCCGTTGTTGCGCCGCAAGTTTAGGACGAACCTCTGAAAACTGTGAAGCTTTTCATCGTACTCCTCCGCAAATTTTTTCGCATATGCATGTTCCCCTTCGGAGGAAAAAGCCTTCCCTCTTCATAAAGTTAGTTAGCCAGCACCTGCTCGCTTTAAACTGGCTCCGCATAAGACCTTTTTCTAAGACTAATTACATAGCCCGCACTTGGAGCAGTTCTGTGGTCATGGGCCGCTGTGCCACTCGCTGCTCAAGCACATACTCGCCGAGCAGCTCTTTAATTTGCGGAAACCGACCCTGCTGTGGTCCACTGAAGCCTTTGCGTGAAGCTTTGCTGTCGACAATCTTCTGCTTTTGTTTCCGCCGGTCCCGCACGCACGTTTCGGGAACTCCGAACGACCGCGATGCGGCCCGATTTCCGTCCGTTTCTGCACACGCGATGACTTTTCTTTTAAGAGCGGCATCGTGGTGCACTCGAGTTTTTTGGAGTCGGCCCTTCCACGCCGTCGATGCTAATGCACTACTAGATGACGAACTCCTCAGCACACCTACGAAGTGCCGCACATGAGACACACATAGGCAGAAATGGCCGACGCGCCATGCCGACGCACGTAGAGGGCGGCCATTTTGGATTTGCCGATGGCAATAGATTGACCGTAATTTTTTTGTTCGTACTCGATTCTAACGCGCATGCGATTTATGAACTCGCTTAAACGGAAAAAAGGTGCGCGTTAGATTCGAGTAATTACGGTAACACTTCCACCTTTAAATATATCCTAAACAACTTACCTGCCTACCATGCTTTCTCATAGAAGTATCTGGGCGTGCATCTAACTCACAATCTTTCCTGGTCCCTGCATATAACTACTGTTTGTGCAAAAGCCTCCAGAACCTTGGGATACTTACGTGGTAATTTGAAACACTGCCCTACGAATGTCCGTGAACTAGCCTATTTAACGTACGTCCGTCCTCAACTTGAATTCGCTTCGTCTGTTTGGTCCCCTTATCAAAAATACTTAATTTCTATGATCGAATCAATTAAAAACTGTGCTGCACATTTCATCTCTCAGAAATATAGCCGTCATTTTAATGCAACTCAAATAAAACTTGATAACTCTCCCGAACCCTTGGAAACACGTCACGCTGTTGCAATCGTTTGCTTACTTCACAAATATGTAAACTTCCCTTATCTATTCTCCTTCCCCTAAAACTCCCGTACGCATGTCATATCGAATAAACAACCAGCGAAGTTTAAACGCATTTATGTAAACTTCCCTTATCTATTCTCCTTCCCCTAGAAACTCCCGTACGCATGTCATATCGAATAAACAACCAGCGAAGTTTAAACGCATTTACGGCCGCACCCAAGCATTTAACTTATCAGCACTGCCCACAGTCGTTGCACCATGGAATGATCTTCCTAACACAATAGTTTCAATCACTGACCATAACCAAGTATACCGGCATTCCTTTCCATAAAAATATAGCTCTGTATACCTGTACATAACTGCAAATGTGTTCTTAGTTCCTCGTGCTCATGTTTTGGCACCAGTTATTTTGAGTACCTGCCATTTATTCAACTTTGTATTAGACACCATTATTGTAACTACATTGTTTTTGCATGCCCTTCCCCTAAACATTGTTATATTACCACATTGTAATGTTTTTGTACTCTATTGCTTCTGTTATATTTTGTTTTCTCGCCCCCCTTACTCAATGTCTCTACGGGAACCTGTAAGATAATGTGAATAAATAAATAAATGAAAATACCTCTTTTGAGAATGAGGCGGCCAGGATAGAAGAGGACTGCAGCTGCCACCCAGTCCCATGAAGAACTTGCTTCTGGGCGAGGTGGTGCCCTAGTTTGCTGAACATTTCGCGACTGGCACAATGCTAGAAACATTAAAAAAAACAAAAAAAAAACAGGGGAGGCTGTCTATTTCTTCCCTGCTTTTTTTCATGTTCCCAATAACGAAATATTCACTCCCATGACCTTACATTCCACATTGAGTCGGATGCCGATGTTAACCATGTTGCATTTAACCAAATATGAAACACGGTGGTCACATTTTTATTTCATAACACTTGTCATGAAACACCTCACTGATGTAATTTCACACTACTCTGCCATTATTATTGTAATTTTGATGGGGAGGGTCAATGCCATGCTTGTGTGAATCTCGGATTTTAAAACAGCATGTTGCAGTAAAAACAGTGCACCCTCAGAGATGGCCATGCATAAACTATGTAAATACCATTTTTAAGTGCAAATTTAAGGTGTGGCCCCTTTTCAGTGATCTGCCTACACATCTGTAACTTCACCACTGTGTGAAAGAAAAATGTTGCTAATTTTCCTTTTAGTGCATTTTGTCCTTAGAGTTGCATTTCTATGTACTTTTCCTAATTACATTTCAATGTTCTTTTCTATCCTTTGTTTTGCACTATAATATTGAGTCTTCCAAAGCTTTTATTATTTTAGTACTTGTGTTCATTTTATGCATGCATACTATAACCCCCTCCATAAAATGTGCTCGAGCCTTTAGGGTAGATGAATAAACAATGTTACCAAAATTAACGAGTGAAAACCGATTCGATATTTGCTTGTGGGTCCTTTTAATTTGAGCCTGCAAAGAATCGCAAGTCTTCACAATGCATGGGAATGTGAACCTCTTTGCAGCCCAGTGGCTTAGTCTATAAATGCACATGGTGCATTCTGTTACATGGTGCCACCCTTCATGTGCTGGACAATACAAACTAGCACTGACACCCAGTTCCGTACTGTTAAATGCACCTTATTTCAACCTGCTCACTGTACTTACTGGAATCCAAAGAAAAGAAAGCCAGCCAGTTGACTTAAGAATGCTCAAAGTTATGTAAAATACATACGCTACTGTTGCTCATATCAAAACTTGCCCTAGTTCCCAAATAATGTGAAGAAAGCAGACTGCCTTTAAGGTGACGATAAGCATATCAGCTTACAGTTCAGTTCTATAGGTTAAAGACTCGAGACTGCTAAAGCTTCCTGCAAGTTAAGTTCATCATTGGCAACGTTGTGGTTGTACCCTCGTAATGACATTAAAATAATTAAGTGCAAAAAGCCCATTTGCTAAAGAGAAGATTTGCAGCATCCCAACACATTTCTTGCTTCAGTGTAAGCATTGGCTGCTGCTCATAAAACTGATATGATAAAGATTTGCCAATTTGCAGCATCGCCACAGCACTGAATGTTCTTCATGGTAATGTAGGCAGGAACTTTTTTCAGGATGATAGGCACTCAAGCAAGGCACAGACAAGTACTGCCGCATGCCATTTTATGTGAGATATCTTTGTAAACAAAACTCAGAGGTGCCCCTCCAAAAATAAGACTCTCACTCTCTAGTCAGCTACTGAGTTTGAATTGTAGAACCGATTTTATACACTTGTTTAAGCCACACACCCAACTTTCCAGCCCAAAATTTGAAAAAGGTAAGAAAAACACAAGCAAAAATTGAGATCCTGATCAATGCATTAACAATGTACCTTCCAAAAAATGAATTTTAAGTAACATGCGAGAGCTTTTTGAACCAAAATGTCAGTGCTGGTGCTAATACTTACAGAAGTGAAGTCATGATAAAATTAATAGTATTATAATAACTGCTGTCCCAAAAGTAAAAAACGATTATGAGTGACATAGTCGTACAGGGCTCCCAGGGTTCTTCCACCTCAGGCCTAGCATTTTGCTCTCCGTCGAAATACAGCAATTTCAGCCGGGATTCCATCCCATGACCATTGGGACAGCACCACAACCACCATGGTGGATGATGTGTGATCAGAGAGGGAAGCATTAGACCAAAAGGCCTGGTTCCATGCACAAGCCACACGACGTCAGCCTGACCATGCCCAGTGCAGGGCAAGGGCTTTCCCGTGTTCCGCCGATCAACCCTGTCCTGTGCTTGCAGCTGCCCACAAACTTCTTAATCTCATCAGCCCACCGACCTTTCCGTCACCCCCTTAACGCATTTCTCTTCTCTTATGAGTCGTTGGAGGTCAGTTACCCTTAATGACCAGTAGTTATCCTGCCTACATGCTACAGCACTTGGCCCCTGTCCATTTCGTCTTCTAGATTTCAACTACGATGCCCTAAAGCCCCATTTGTTCCCTGACCCACTCCGCTCTCTGTCTCCTATTAAGCTTACAACTATCATTTTGCTTTCCATTGCTCGGTGCGCTGTCCTCCATCTAAGATGAACCCTCTGCAGGTACCTTCAATAGTTAATGCGATATTTGAACTTACCTCGTAATAAGACACAAATTCTGACGAATGCTGCAATTGTTTTTTCCAATCAAGTGACCTAGTACTGACCGTGCAGTATAGCAATAATTTTGCACCCCAAAACCACAATATATTTGAGAGACGCCGCAGTGGGGGGTTCTAGAAATTTCATATAATGTCGCAAAAGCTGAAGTTTAAAGAATGAATTATTCAGATGCAATGGCAGCCTGTCATCAACAGAATGACTAGAAACAGGTACACTCCACATAACGCAGGGTCTGAATGATAAAAAGAACAACACCTCACAATGATTTAACTTAAAACTGCGCTCAGGTAGAAGCAGACTGGACCGCATTCATCCTGTCTGCTTTTACTCAGGTGTCTCATCCCAAGCACAGTTTAAGTTTACATAACATGACTCACCACCTAGTTCCATAACACACTTACAATTGTTGTTGCTTGCACAAAAAGATTTATCAATGTCTACAAGACCATCACCCAAAATTTGGCCCGTTGTAACCCGGAATGTAATGCAAACAGCAGGCAGACATACTAAAGAATCAAGAGGTACTATGCAAAAATGATTTAAAAAGAAATTTTTAAATGTTACCTAGGACATGTATATGAAAATAACTATATATCATTTTACAAAGCATAGAACACCCTAAGGACTGTCATAGTGGCCACAAGACCATGCACGTAAAATAACACCAGCACATGACATCCCACTACCAGCAGCACTGCAACGCTACACTAAAAGTCCAGGCTCTTCAATAAAGGCCAGTAGATTGCCTAGGTCACACGCACTCTTGTACTCAAAAGATTGATAGCAAAGAACATGGGCCTGGTACAACATGGCACGATCATTTCTCAACAGTTCCACAAGACTGTGAAGCCAGCTGAATACAAGCTGTCATGGCAGCACTCTCCCCCACACTAGACGGCAACGTGTGCCAAAACAATACATGGCAAACAGAATCTTGGCAACCCCGAACGCTCACGTAGCACAGTATGAATCCGCTACTGTATTTCATGAGATGAACTAACATCATTTGACCTGTGTGCTGCTGTCACGCAATGAAATCAAATGTCATTTTAAATTGACCGTGACCTCAGCACTCCTGAGCCATCACTTCGGGTGAAGTGAAAATTTATTAGAACTTGCAAGTAATGTGCATGTATGCTCAACAGTAATTCATCACTAAAAAGGTGCTCCTAGAATACACACACACAACTTTACACAACTTGCCACAGCTGCATCACACAAAAGAAGTCAGGACAAGGGTCACTTGAAAAATAACATGGCTGATGATATGAGCGGGCATGAGTGTCCAGTGAACTAAAGTGTGAAAGCACAACTAGCTCCCAGCAGCAGCAATGAGATGGCAGCAGCTATTTTGCGAAGTCGCCACCTGATCAACACCTATGGCAACAGCGCACAAATAAAACATGGCTGGCATTAATCCACTGTAGTTGAGAATAGCTTTCTTTTATTAGAAACTTTTGCAAGTGCTATAATGTCATCAAATCAGTAACAAGTTAACCTTGAAAAGTAAAATATTTACAAATTGTCACAACAGCCATTTCACTAAAAGGTCCCTGGCGTCGAGACTACTGATTCGGTCCAAAATCGAATGCGAATACGTTTCGTGCACTCATTCGAGAAGAAGTGCCGTTTTCTACGAAAGGAGTTAGTTCCCTTATGTGGCTGCAAGCAAATAGCATTATAACCGAATGACATCAGCTGTAGATGGCATTAGACTTCCTGTGTGATTGGGGTATAACACGCTACTACTTACAATGAAAGGACTGGGCTTGTGATGGAAAAGTAATGCAAATATGTAAGAAATACAGACACACACCTCGGCTGTCTAAGCTTATTATGCAAGCCTGATAGAGCAGTTACAGGTGCAGAATTGCTTTGCACCGAGGCAACTGTGGTGATCTATCGCACACTATGATTGTCAAGAGCAGCAGAACAACACAGAATAACCTTGATGAGCAAGTTCCAGTGAAACAGCAACCTGGTTCATTGGGTACACTATAAAACATTGCCTAGTAATATAAATTCACAAGGATCCACCACAGACAAACAATATAAAGACTCATTTTTCTGTTTGTTTTTTCCAATAAGTGTCTGTGGAAAAATCCACACAAAAAAAAAAGCTATAAGTTGAACAAAGGCATTGAGATATCGGAAGGCTTGTCTAAGAACTTCACACTTGTAACAATCGCAAAGGTCACCATGAAGAAAAAAAAATGAAGCTATAAACAAACACTGCTATTGCTATTTGTTGGAATGCAAGCCTTTACGGTTGAATGCAGCACATCGGACATTCTTTAGTGCCTAAATACAATGCGCTTGCCTTTAAACAGCAAGCAATAGAGGCACTGTAGACAAGTGGTGCATATTTGGTGGACCACCCGAGTATACAGTCTGACTCAACGTGCTCAGTATGAACTTTTTGAGGCTTTTTATTAGTCCAGCACAGTCTGATGTCTAACTAAAAATGTTCCCGAACAGCCTTAACAGAGTTCAATTGCCTGCAAGCCATTTTGCATCAGAAAGTCCAGAATGGCACTGAAGTAAACTCCCCATAAATCAAGCTCAAGGAGGTCCCAGGACGAGCATAAATTATCAGAAGCTTGAATAATTGAAAGCCCTCTCGAATGCGACTCACCAACTTGTGTTGCAATGTTTTTCCTAGGGTTCACAGCAACATTATAAGATAATCTTGGATGAGTGCCGATAAAGCTTTTAGATGTCGGCAATCATATGGATGCTCGTTATATGGTGCATGCATGCATACGTGACTGTCCGAAAAAGTGTCTCGTATATCGAGACAACTCCATTACACTGTCAGTGTGCTTTTCCACAAAGCATCTGTGTTGCAGTGAAAGTAATTTAACAAATGTTTTGGCATAAGATGAGCCTAAGGCCAGACCATCATCTAGCTTTTTTTTCCCTCCATTCTGCTGTCAGTGTGCTTTTCCACAAAGCATCTGTGTGTTGCAGTGAAAGTGATTCAACAAATCTTTGGCATGAGATGGGATTAAGGCCAGACCATCATATAGCTTTTTTTTTTCCTCCTCAACATGCGAATCTTGATGCGTGAACCTGAGCTGTTATGGCTGCTTTGTAGGCAAGCAATGGACTTCATTTGCGACTGTTAGGAATATAAAAAGCAAATGCTAAGCTAAAAGTAAAAAAGTCAACACACTACAGGTTTTGCCGCTCACTTTATTCCAAGTGCCAACTTACATAATCTGCACGCCATTTAAATAATCTGAGTTCCAAGCTCTTTAATTTATGTGCAAAACATTCATTCCAAGTACCAACATATTTAATTCAAGTGCCAACTCAATGAGGCTGCGTGCCAGTGAGTTTAATCGAAGTGCCCACATGTTTAATCCCATTGCCAATGACTTTAATTCAAGTCATTTAATTCAAGTCAATTTAACTCCTGCTTGGGCCAGCACATTGGCCTGCAGTATTGTGAAAATAAATGAAATAAGTGCCAGTCAGTTTAATCCATGCACTAGAAACACATAGTTTGCCACTTTATAGAGTATAAATGTCACAATAATGTAAACATGAAGTCATAGGAAGAACTTTTTCCTCGCCTATACGTGCTAGCGCTTATGAAGTTAAGTGCGCAATGCTATTTCCCCCCAACGTTTTGATGTCATAGCTTCAAAATAAAAAAAACTGTATTATTTGCATTTATGGGTACTAAATGTATTTGCTCATAGAGTCCATCTTAGTCTATGCTTCGTCACTGCTGCAATATTCCGGCTAACCATGTACACCGTCGCATATGCATAGATTCGTGTCTGCTGAGCAGATGGCATTTGGCTACTTATTCGCTGAGGCATTCGCAGTCGTCTGCTCAGCCCGGTGATAACAAAGGTGAACGACAGATGATAATTCGTTCTTGAAATCAAAAACAACCATATAAATCTCAACCTGTGTTTATTTGGGTTCATGTGGAATTAGGTTTTTTTTTTTTATAAAAGCATCGAAGGATATACTCCTGTTCTCATGTGAAAGACAACGCTAGTGTTCCTGAAGTGTGTTTGCTTGAAACATGCATTCATCAAATACACATAATTTTGTTTGAATAAAAAGATAACTAATATGAATGTAATATATGACTTCCGCTTTCCACATCAACATCATGAGTTTGTCTTATGTGCACTGCAAAATGAAAACCTCTTCAAATTATTTCTAATTCGCTCTGCCCTGTGAGGACCCTCTTATTGAGCATGTACCTGCTTTTGACTCATCAATGGTCAAGTTTTCCATATCTTGGTATGCATTCCGGCACTCCAATAACCATATTATGACTTTCGCATTACATGACCTGGCCCGGTCATGTAAATCAAATCCAATTATGAGCTTTGTTGACGAACACAAAATATTGCTTAACATGTTCTTGCTTTTTTCTTTTCTTGCCATTGAAATGACTCCACCCGGGCCAAGCACTCATTTACAAACTTGTACATAGCAAAGTATAAGCACTCCCACCACGGCTCAAGCAAGCCGCGGCAGTAATTATTGTTTTCATGAATACTTGGGGCGAATATCAATAACAATGATTTATTCTACCTTCCAACTATTGTCTTTTATATTGTAGGAGCTGCGTTTCAAATGCACTGCCGTTTTTACGCCCCGCATTGTGCTTTTTGTGCATGGATTAAACTGACTGACACCTGAATTAAAGTCATTGGCAATTGGATTAAACACGATGGCACTTGGATTAAACTCACTGGCATGCGGCCTGATTGTGTTGGCGCTTGGATTAAATATGTTGGCACTTGGATTAAATGTTGGCACATGGGTTAAAGAGCTTGGTGCTCAGATTATTTCAATGGCGTGCAGATTATTTAGGTTGCAACTTGGATTAAAGTGAGCGGGAAAACCTGTAGTTTAGGCATAATAAGGGTAATACTATTTGAAAAAAAAAAAAAAAGTTACCCTAGAAAATTTGTGCTGTTTACATAGGCTTTCTTGGTTATTTTGAATATGTAACCATAATAACTTGCATAACTGTTTTGTAGCATCATAATGTGTAATATATTAAGCTCTTTTCTAACATACTTTTTGGCCCCAAAGCTTTCATGGTTATGAGTAGGGGTGTGCAAATAGTGAACTTCAGAACTGAATCGAATGCGAAAATGACCCTAGTATTGTACTAATAGGTTTCAAATAGAATGGCAATCATTTCAAAAGCAGTTGTTGACTGGTAACGTAACATATCCAAAAACAGCCCAGGAATTATACAGAATTTCAATTGAAACGAATGAAACAAATGTTAACAACATCTAACAAGAAGCATCGAGATTGGTTCTAAGCAACAAAAAATACCAGAATTCTTTAAACTGAGGACGGAATGTTTAGAGTTGCAGATAGAGCGTTCAAATTATTATGCAACTACAGGATAAAATACAGCAGTGACTACAGTATTCAAGGTGGCACTTTGTCAACAGCTTTTAAATAACTTATTCATACATATTGAGCAATCTTCATGAGTTAGTATTATCATGAATGTCATGGTGAAATCAGTAGATTGGTGATTCTGTCGTTTCAGCAACACTGATTTTAAGCGAAAGTGCCTAAGATTTGTGATTATTAGAGCATCGATAGTCCTATAATTGATTGATTTATTGATATGTGGGGTTTAACATCCCGAAATTACTACACGATTATGAGAAACGCCGTAGTGGAGGGCTCCGAAAATTTTGACCACCTGAGGTTCTTTAACGTGCACCCACATCTGAGCACATAGGCCTACAGCATTTTCGCCTCCATCGAAAATGCAGCCGCCTCAGCCGGGATTCAATCCCGCGACCTGTGGGTCAGCAGCAGAGTACCTTAGCTACTAGACCACCGCCGCGGAGCCGATAGTCCTGTAAGTACATGGGCTGCGTGAATCTGGGTAATTTGAATAAGATACCAAAGAAAGTTATCCATCACTCGTCAAAAGTCGAGTTATTTCGGGCATCATTTCATCGTTGCTCATGATATAAAAAGTGTACAATATTTCCAATATGTACTATGCGATTTCAGCATCGAATTGAATAAATTTTATTCGATTTATGAGCCAATAAGGGTCCGCTAATACCAAAATTGAAACCTCAAAATGTTTGAGTTGTTTGTTTGTCCTGAATATGGGATCTTTTTTTTATGATGATTAGTAGTACTGAATGGTGATGTTAAAATATTGTAATTTGATATTGAAGTGATATGAGTTGGCAGGATCTCATCACACCACCAAGACGTAGACCGAGGCCCCGTGTGATGCTCTACGACTAAGTATTGTTGACGTCGAAGAACTTTTTTGGGGTGTGCACAATGTGCGGACTGGCACCCGCAGGGGAATATTGTTCATCGCCCCTCTCGTTCCGTCATCGGGCTGCCCTCATAATGGTTTTGGCTGCTTCCGCCAGCAATGCTTTTCTTTCTTCTGAGGGGGACAGGCTCAAAGTACCGACATAATTTCATTCTTCAGCATGCAAGGGTCTTTATATTTTGATAGATTTGAGCCCGGTGCGTTGAGCATCATTGAAACATGAGCCATGGCCTTTGAGATGGGGCGTGGGCATCTCCCTGGCGAAATCCACGAGTATCGCCTCATGTGCTTGGCTATCGTGAGATGGTGCATTCATTGCGTATTACAGTGGCAGTGGAGACTGCGGCAGAAAGCATGATTGATATGCGAGGTTTAACGTCCCAAAACCACCATATGATTATGAGAGACGCCATCGCAGCAGAAAGCAGAGCGCACGGGATTCCAGCGGGCAAACTTTTTTTTTTTCACGTACGAGCAAGAATCACCAGCAGAAACTTCTGGCTGTACTGAAGGCAAGTATTTTTTACTGTTACTGCCTTTATTTTAGTTCAATTTACGAAGAAAAGGATGGCAACTGCTGAAGGTATCAGTTCGTCGGCGGCAGTATTACTTTTTTTCATTACAACTTGTTTTGTCTCGGTGCTAAATACCTCGATTTGAGAAATACAAGCCTCCTTTCTAGAGACATAGGTGAAAACTAGGTGAATTGTTGTTAAATCATATTGCCCTGCTATCGTGACACATCATTTCACTTTTTATCACGTACGGATATTTATGAGGTGTTCAACCGAACCACAGTTACACTATAGATAACAGAGTGCCCTGGTCATGTGACTGAAGTAAAATTATAAGTAATTTTCCCAAAATATTGGAGGCTTTGACTAGCCGACCTACATTCACTCCCCATGTCTTTCATGGTGAAAGTGCCATAATTGTCATCGTCTCCTCTTTCGCCATCTGAATTTTGATTATGTTTTGTTAGCACAATGGCAATGTCAGTGTCGTCTTCATTTACTGTATTCTCGACAGCATCCAAATCAAAGGGTCGGACATGTAGCACAACGGCGCCTTTCTAAGTATTCGCCGAGATAGACTACTAAAGAAAGAAAAAGCGAAGATAGTCACTGCTATGTAACACCGCAGTGTTCAATACCAGCTACATCAAGCCCTGAATGCATATTGCATAGTTCTTGAAGAAGTAAAACATTTCAATGTTCGTTTTTAAATTGCTCAACGTATCCACTGGACAACATATCAAGTACGAATGGGTGACCATAAGTGACCAAAACGTGCCTGTAACCAGCCCGCAGTCAGTAGAACTGGAAATGTTCGGTCTAGACGTAGTCTCAACGCACGACGACCGCCTCCACCCTCCTTCCTGTCTATCAGCTGCTTCTGTGGTGCGAACGGAAGATCCTTGAAACAGCGTCACAATCAAAAACAGCGCTAGTTCCATGAAAGGGAAAAAAATGCAACGCTTTTAAGTGAGTGCGACCCATGAGCGTAGAACGTGGCACTTTTCCGACGTCACTTGTTGATCGGGCTGTCAATTTTTTTTTTCTTCGCCACTGCCCTGTATACTACTATATAGCCTGCCAACTTGAAAGTACAGTGAGGCCCCGCCGTGGTGGTCTAGTGACTAGGGTACTCGGCTGCTGACCCGCAGGTCGTGGGATCGAATCCCGGCTGCAGCGGCTGCATTTCCGATGGAGGCGGAAATGTTGTAGGCCCGTGTGCTCAGATTTGGGTGCACATTAAAGAACCCCAGGTGGTCGAAATTTCCGGAACCCTCCACTGCAGCGTCTCTTATAATCATATGATGGTTTCGGGATGTTAAATCCCACAAATCAATCAATCAATCAAAGTAAAGTAAAGTATGTTTCCAGCACATGCGGATCTCCTTGCTGAGGCATCGCAATTATAAGTACTCAAATATGGGTAGCACAAATCTGCAGCAAAAAAGCTCATTTCAGAATATATACGCCCCAGAATTGACTTTGCCTCTTGTACACCTCGAGCTAACATTTACAAATGAGCGCGATGTTATATAAAAGTGCTAAACTAATTTGTGCTCGCTACATGCAAGCTGCATAACAGTGCGGCAGCTTTTCCGATCCCCTGTGAGAGCGCCGCAGAGCCGAGAAAAGAGTAGGCCATGTCCGCCTCTGGAAACGCGCTCCCTTCGCGCGATTGGGACAGCCTGAGAGAAACGCGCTGCATGCTCGCCCTCTCGAAGGCCTTGCATGAGTGCACGTAGTCTCAGATGCCCTACATGCATTAGTTTATGATATGTATGTGGTTGTTTAAAATTGACATAAAATTGCTCTCTGTTAATGATACTAGCCTTAATTATTTGATGTATTAGAGCATTTATTATTCACTTTCGGTATTAGCACACACAATGCTACAAATAACAGTAAAAAAGTCGCAAGCAAAACTTTTGTTGTCAGAGGTCTTTAGGGGGTCATATTGCTCCACCTTTACTGTAGAATGCAAATAAGTAACAGGAAGGAGTGTATAAGACATTTTAATGAAGAAAAATTGCGACGTAAAAAGTCTTAAAATCATCAGCCCATTAAGTTTGTATTACTTATATTAGTGATATCAGGTTTTGAAGGAAATAACCACTCTTAACATATTAACAAATAGATGGAAAAAACTGCGTACCAATCTGTTCATCAGAAGTACCAAAAACACAATGTCCAAACTCAAGCAGTTGCCCGATATGGTGTCTTCAAAAAAGAAAATTTTAAACGTACAAATGAAAGCTCACCTAGGAAGCAAAGATTTGCTTTTTAAGATAATTTCTTCTATCATGAGAGCTTTGGAATCATGGTCATTTTAAGCATGTTGCTCAGGTTTACTCCTCAAGCGAAATGCAATGGCAAGGTGATTATTTCCAGGACACAATGAGCTCTACATAGCTTTTAATAGCCAACTTGTGCTCCTTGAAGACTATATTGACCTGCTTAAATTTCAGTTTCCACCTTGATTTCTCGCCATGAAAGTAGAGAAACTAAACCTTCAGGGTTAAGTAAAAAAAAAAGTAATTTTGAAAAAAAAAAAGACCTGTATTTTTCAAGTAGCATTCCCCTTTACCTGAATTATGCTCAGGAGCAGTTTGATTTCAGAAACTACAGTGAGAACATAAAGGGCCAACCGAAAAATTTTAAGTCAGTCTGCATTAAGTTAATCCAAGTTGGAATTATTGAGGGTCTGCCACAAGGTATACTAATGCAAGATAGCTAAAGTAGCAAAGTACACCTTAGCTGAATGACAAGGTCTGTAGGTTCGCAAGTCATGCCGTTCCAGCTGGAATGTATGCCACAAAGCTTTATAGCAAATCATTAAAAAAAGAAGAAAGAAAACTGTTCCCAGAATATGTAACAATATGATAAATTAGTTTGTAAAAAGGCCAAAACATAAAAAATGAACAAGACAACAATGATTGCAACAGAAGAGTAAACAAAAAGCCATGCAGTCATATGGCTTATCTGAATGAAGTAATGTTGTGAGAGAGAAGTCCAATCCTACTTCAAAATGCAATAAATGAAGGCCACAAGTTATAAGTATGAACCATGGTCCCAGAATGACCAAATACAGGTGCTCACTACTAAATGGAGATATTGAAACAATAATCGCAACCATAGTAAGAGAGCAACCGAAATTATAGTGGTGGTCACAGTCGCTCACAACTGCTCAAGCTGCCACAAGCAATGACTACGTGGAACAGTCTCGAAAGAAGAAAACCTAAAAAGTTCCAATTCTCCAGAAAAGCATAATAAGAACAAAGACATGGGCACCCTGTGTGCCAAGACAACTTCCGAAATTTCCTAGATGTAGCAAAAAAAAACATTCTCGTACATGCAACACATATGCAAATTTGGCAGTAGTGCCTTCACTTTCTTGGAAAATAGTAAAGACACGAAATTCCTTTTTTTTTTTTTTTCAGGTGTCAAATGCCCAAGTGATGTCTTGATATGATCTTTAAAGCCATTATTCAGATACACAGATTATTCATCAACTTTTAATAGATCTAATGGGAATGGTATCAGCTCCTCTCACAAATGCATCGGCCACTGATGATGTGACAATGATGCAAAAATTCAAATTATAGTGTATGCCATTATTCTGTCATGCTGCTTTATGCTGCATACATGACAAATGGTGTGTACAAGGTTTGCTCCACAAGACCAGGTTAAAATAGTAACTGCAACAAAACTGTATGTGAGAAATACTGAAAAGTTTCATTTTCCAGCTTCAGCAAACACAATGCACAATGAGTCCTTGGAACCCAAGCCAAAACCTCACTAACAACGTCGCAGCCCAAATATTTTGCCTGGTTAGACTGGCCCTCGCGATGCAATAGATAATCACGGTATGTTTGCACGCTTAACAGAAAAAAAAAATATGAAAGCAGGAAATAAAAAAAAATCACCGTCCTAACAGCAACACTACACTCACGTTCCATAATAAACTTGGAAATGTCCAACTGACAACCAACCACTTAAAGCAATAAAACATCTTCCCAAAAGCATGTTCCTGTGAGCATCACCGGGGGTAAAAGAACACCAAACATCACTAGAAGCCACACTGAGGGTTCAGAACTGCCATGTCGGCCAGGTTCAAGTTGAGTGCTCGAGAGGGACTGCTTAACTCGTCTTCCAGATCTTGTTGAAGAGGTCCATGAATGAATCGTAGATCATGAACGTGATGGCTACATCGAGGCAGACGCGGCTCAGACGTGGAATCGTGCCCTTGTAGAAGCTGTGCATAAAAAGCAGGAGAAAAGGCCGCTTATCAAAATCACCATCACTGATGACAACTACTAGTTATCTATAGCCCCTACAGGACTATATGAAGTGTTGCTAACAAAATAAGGCTGCCCTTCGTGGATATTGATCGATTGATTCAAACTTTATTTCAGAGGACACCAACTTTCTCATTTCTTCATGGATCACGATGAAAACTGGCACACTCATTGGAAATGTTTTTTTAATGCTATAGGAATTTAATGAATATCAAATATACTTGGGTAATGAACAAAATTTTTTCTTTGAAAAATCTAAGCGAAGTCGAGGTGCGTTTATTCTGCGGAGCAAATTTTATGAGAACTTTTTTGGGATGAGCCTAAAATGCACTAACAAAAGAAATAAAAAGAAGAGTCTAGCAGCTTAACCTTTTGCAATTGACATACGTGCACACTGTTTGGAAATAGCTTCTTTGTTGCACTTTGCATCTTCGGTGGTTGAAGGCGCAAGCTGTCTCCGCGTCGCCTGTACACTCCGTAAAAGCATTTTGCAGCCTTTTTTGCTTGCAATCATTCCAGCGCAACAGTGGTATCAGCTGGCGTTTAGAGGAGCGCCCAGAAGCGTGTGCTACGAGGCAGTTTGCCAACTCCATGGCAACCTTGCACAATGACTGCAACGACGTCTTTGACATTGCAGTAAGTAACCAACATTGCTGTAAGCTACCATCGAAGCATCAAAATAAACCAACGATAACAAGATAAATGACGAAGTACAGCTCCCGCCTCGCTGTTCACATGAGAAGTGACTGTAGATAAGCTATCCTCTCTCTTGTGTTCCTTGACGTAGGCACGGATAACAAGCATGAAGAGCGAATTAAAACGAAAGTGAAGATCAGGGCTGCTACCACGTTGCGAAAATTGTCGCGCTCTTTTCTGGGCTACAAGCTATCTTTCTTGGTTTTTAACAAACCTGTGACATTCCTGGGGGACAAGTGGTCTTTCACTACAGCCATGGCAACACCAAACCTTGTCGTCGTTGCTTGAAAATCGCATGTATGTGGTGGGGCCTTAAGGTTTCGTATTTGCAGCAAGCGATTGTCAGTTGGTGCGGGCAGTTTTATGGCCTTCGATCGCTGTGCGCTAGTCAGCCGCAATGTCCTTACACTTGCACTACAGTCGAGCCCACATATAACGGCCCGACTTAAAACGAACAATATCCGTGTGACCGTGATAATATACATTGGTTCAATGGCACAAAATCGCACTTACAACAAACGTCTCCGAGCGCTGCTGATCAGTTGCAGCGAACGGAGTCAGTGGTCTGCCGACTTCCCGGGAAACCACTTTCGACCACCGATCAGGCATCAGAGAGGTGCCCATACATTCTTATTGTTAAAACGCCAACCCTGCCTCCGCGACCCTCTAGTTGCCGCTCTCCCCAACCCATGAAGGAAGGAAAGCTGTTTCCTTCCTCTATGCCATAACTGCTTTTTGTTATGCACCCCTCCATCCTTTGTCCCCCCGCTACTCTCAGCACCCCGCATCGCCAGACGAGGCCAGTGTTTTCACACTGCCATCGATATTTCGAAGACCGGACGGCCATCTACCCTGTTTTTGATCGCTGATACTGTCGTTGGCGTCGCCGGCCTGGAGTGACCAGACCATTTGCCAACATCGTCGGCCACCGACTGTATCTGATAGTCTGCGTCTAGTGCACGTGTGTACGCTACCCCACCGACTCTGATAATTCACGATTTGTTTCGTGCTTAGGACTTGTTCTCCCTCACTTTCACACTCGACTCAGCAGCCTTCGGTGCGAGTGCGGAAGCACGAACACAGCTTTTAATTTGTGCGGATTGAATCGCGAAATATCGAAGTTCGTGAGGCCACGCGAACCCGCCTGCGCAACAGAACGATTTTTTGAACACGGCCGCCATTTCTTCGAACACCGCCGTGCATAGGCACTCTTTCCAAGTTTTTTTTTTTACGGGCGAGTTTCGCGGACCTTTCAAGCAAGCTACCCAACCTGCCTCCCCCTGTGTTTTGGTTTTCAAGATCGCCCTCCCGCCGCATCCTCCCCTCTCTTTATCGCAACTCCTTGCCCTTCTCTCGCAAATTTGCTCTCCTCTCTTGATCACAACCTCTTCGCCAATTTTCACTGCTTCGCAACGCCTGCCACGCTGGCTCGAATTAGTTTCGTTTTAGGGGCGAAGCTCCTTATAGCGGCACTCGTTCATCCCTCGTAGTCGTAGTAGTAGTGTGTAACCAGTCTTACATTTTGACCTCCACGGTGGTGCCGATAGGAGATTTCTTCTGTGCGTTGTTGAACAATAAAAAACTCGCAACGTGTGCGTTAACTAAAAGCCGAATTCTCCTGTCTCTCATTCCCCCTTAGCAGTCGTTGGCATGTACCGTGAGCACTATCTGACAAGAAAGGGTTGCTACGTTATACTCGCTGGGCGTAACCTCCTTGGTTTTAGAAAGGTTTAGCGAGCGTTGGGCCGCAGTGCCATGAATACAGTGAACTAGTATATACCATGAGCTCGAGGTGGTTAAAGGTGGGAAGTAGACACGAAGCGCAAGCCGAAAGAAAGTGTGCGTGTGCCTCCTCTCGTTCAGTCTTTGGAATGTCCACTGAATGGCAGCGCTTCTATATGAGGAATATATGATGAAAAGATGCGAGATGGTGGTACTTGGAGTGTTGAATAGGTGGACGAACGGACACACAGACAGATGCATGAACGGACGCACGGATGGCTGCACGGACGGAGGCAGGAGTGGATGCATGGACGAACGCAGGGATGGATGCACAGATGGACGTGCAGACGCACGAACAGACACACACACGGACGGGCGGATGGACGCACGGGCGGCCACACAGACGCATGCATGGACAGACGGAAGCAAGAACGAATGGACGGATGGATGCTTCGCCCCACTCTCCATCATTCACTCTGTGGATATGCTGCCATTTTTTCTGACTAGAAATTGGCACAGAGCTATTCCACGCGCTCTGGCATGTGTGTTGCGTGTGCGCGTCTTGCTCGCTCTTGGTGTGCGTGTGTGGTCATGATGGCTGACTGGAGGAGGCTAGCACGATTTTTCCTGCCGCTCAACAAAACGTCGAAAGTGTGACCGCTTGTCTTGAGCGTAATCCATGCTTTAGGTGCCGCGTTGCGGAGCGCTTGCTCATAGCTGTTGACCACCTGGCAGCCAACTTTCCGCTTCGGGCGTCCCAATATTCAGCTGTGGAGATGGTGAATAATTCGTGGGCGGCAGTGACGGCTACATGCGCACAAAACTGTTTTCGCGAGGCCGACTTCGTCGACGTAGGGCTTGATGCCGAGCCTGAAGCTTCCGAACAGGACCACTGCGGCGGCGATTTGTGGCAGTGCGTCGTCGACTCCGACCTGGGAGAGCGGGTGGGACATCTGTTGCGATGGTTTAATTGCGGCTGATGATGATGCCGACACTGCGGAACCGTCCACGGATTGGGGCATTGTGAATGAAGTACATGGCGAAAGCGATTTGAAAGAATGGGATTGCGAGAATGACGAAACTTCGGAGCCAGCGCCTCGTGCAGCTTATGCCATGGGCCTCGGCGAACGAGCACCCTGCTGTTTTAAATGAACTCGAGACCGTTCTTATCGCTTCTGCTCTACGAAACACGTGCATCACGGACTTTTTGGGGCAAAAAAGTTTGTGTTTTCACTCGCAACTTTTTTTTAATATCTGTGTTTCATTTACTACGAACTTTGGGATACAGCGAACGCATGCTGCGTCACGCTCAGGTTCGTTATAAGCGGGCTCGACTATTCGTGAACCTCGCTGTGATGCACAGACAATTAAAAAAAACACTGGAGACACGCTTCGCTTTTTAGTTTAAAATAAAAAGACAAGCGTGCTTCGCTCGACCAACTGGCGAACTGGATCACTGCCGCGTGAAGATGACATCCTCATCACAGCCTCTAAAAAGTTTGTATTTGAAAAGCGATGTACGGAGGTGAAGACAACACCCTTTGGGAAGAACTGAGTAACAAAGAAAACAGCTATGCAGCAGATGACGACGACGTCGACGCCGAATAAACATACGTGCCTATGAAGTGTGTGCTTATGCAATAAAAATGCCGGGTTGTCTGTGAAACAGCATTTTTTTCATTCGACCTGCATCTGAGGAAAGTTTTTTTTGGAGCGAAGCCCCTCTTAGTCTAACTTTGCCCTGCATCAGGCGTAACCGGTAGTATCTCCCAAAGAGTATAATAGATGGCACTGTCTCATCACCATTTTTCATCTCATTTCCTCAATGGTGTTTGTCCAATGAAGTGTGTGCAATAGGATGGATGGATGCATGGACTGATGGAAGGACAGACGAACAGACACTTCCACCCATTCATCATCATTCACTCCGTGGATATGCTGCAATATTTTTTTTTCTTGTCTTGCGAACTCGGGGGTAAGCCTGCAATCAAGAACGATCTATATTCGAATAAATACGGCACGTCACGTTCGATCCCAAGTACAGAGAGTGGCTCCACGATTGCCTTCATCAGGAAGTTCGGAACACTGATAAGCAGAATGAATCGATCGGAGACACGCCTGCAACGTTCGCAACGAATGCGGCACTGTACTGTACTAATAATAGCGAAAGTTGGTATAGTTGATGGTTCATGCTTCGGAAGTAAAAACAGCACAAAAATTATTGACAAGGACGAAAGAAGAGACGACACCGCACTGATCTCGCAACTAAGCTTTATTGGAAGACACACGCACATATATCATGCAGCCGACCCGGTCACGTGGCAAACTAAAGGCGTCTGCGCAGCATAGCAAACAAGGTAAGGAACATGCCTAGTTATTGTGAACTGCAACACAAGTGTAACAACAGTGAAAGAGCAAAAAAAAAAAACACACCTTCATACTTGCCAAAAACATACGCAACAGTTTACAACAAACTAATAATCACTTTAACATGGCAGCGCTGAACCCAGGTACCGAACCTTCTTTTCACCCAGGGCCACAGGTGGCTTACTTACACACCTTTCCACCTCCCTTTCAATGAAACAAGCCTCCATCACTTCCCTAGTGCACTTGTCCCAATGTCCAAACAATCAAGTGGCTTTACCTGCCATAGATTGGCAGCCACACTCCCTACAATGAACTGGTAAGTGCAACCCGCCAGCAGCCGTTAAAGAGGTTAAGTGTTACCTTAGTCTCACGTTAATGCACCGCCCGGTTTGTCCTATACAATGTCCTTACACTTGCACTATTGGTGAACCGTGCTGTGATGCACAGACAATTAAAAAAACACAGACATACTGTACACTGATGTAGCTGTGAAACTACAGCATTATTATACTCTGAATGCTCACCTACCTCTGCGTACAGATAAAGTGCGCATGTGTCACTAAGTACCTTGGTTTTCGAAAACCATGACGTTGTGTCGCGCTAAGACGACACCCTTCCAGAGCGAGCGTCCGATCAATGGCGAGGCATTCTGGAGCACCATGGTGGACATGGTCATTTGGAGGGCTTGAAATGACCTTCAGACATTTGTTTTTGTGCACTTGTTTTTGAAAAGAGAAGCCAACTGAGGCATAAAATTTGAAAACACTTTTTCTGATTAGCCTTAATGGCGCTGCCGTTGCGGAGCTCACGACCTCAGCAAATTGCCCCCCCCCCCCCCCCCCCCTTCTTTTTCTGGGTTTCATCAATTTCTGGGCATTTCAAATCTTTGCTATATTTAGAATAAACAGCTCGTATACAAGATCAACAATTTGAATTGTACATTGTACGCATCAAAAAAAAAAAAAAGGCAGCAACAACTTACGCAGGAAAGCCCTCATTCTTTGCAATCTGTAGCATGCAGTCAAATGTATTCTTGTACTTGTGTGCATCCAGGCCCTGTGGACAGAGTGCGACAAAATATAACAAAAATTGAGATCATTGAAAATGTGCACAGGACGCAATAATACTAGAGTTCTAGACATGTATCGCCATGTCTGCAACTGTGATCACACCATGCTTATGAGAATAGTGTGTAGCACACTATTTCCGGAGTAAGTTAAAGAAAAGGCCGTGGAAGGCGAATGAACATCAAATGGGCATGCACGCCCCCCACCGCCAGAGAGCAGCTACTATTTGTCTAGTCAGGGTTGCCATGCCCAGGCAATTTGAGAGGAGCCCCTCCTGCTTTCTTAAATCATACACATAACTATAACTAAAATTACACATAACCCATAACTTAAATTATGCACATAACTGGGTGATTCCACGAGAGATCGACACGGGTCCGAAAGTTGATATCTTAGATTTCATTAAGTATTTTATATTTCGTGCACCTTTCACTAGGTAGCCCGAAAATCAACTTTGTTTTATGATTAACAGTATAATTTACGAGAAAAAAAAAAATATCAAACTTCACAAACACGAAGGCACCAATTTCGTCACCAGTCATTTTCGAAAATCGCAGATGCTATAAAAAGACAAATATTTTTGTTTCAAGGAAGATATTTTTTTACCTGAAATGCATGTCTAATGAAGAATGAATTCATACGGTTTCAAGTTTGTAGACCTCAAGGAAATAGCTTTTAAAAATGTCTAATTTTGCGACAGTTTAAAATAAGTTACGTATTCCCCATTTTTTTTTCTCCGAAAGTAATGCAAGCAGTGTTTTCAAACTTGACACGTTTTAAGGATGTAGTGTGTTCAATAGGTACATAAATTATTGCTGCCGTAGGGCGAACGCAAAAATTTTTATATATTGCCTCAAAATTCTCATATTGGCAAAAGTGTACTCTACTGAAATTTGAATAATAAAAAAACCCCAATCTTTGATTTTTCTTAAAATCTCGTAAATAGACAACCGAAGGCTAACATACAGTAATATAGAAAAATATGTTGCATTATTTCGTTTTTAGTGACAACATTTGTGGTACAAATCGGAGCTTTTCGAGAATGTGCTGATAAGTTGAGAAATCTAGAAATCGGAACGGAAAAGCGGCAATGAGCTTCAAACGCGAGTAAACGTGACCGCATTTGGTGAAGAAGGGCTGTTTTAGCACTGTGACAAATGCGTACCCATGAAGGCGCATTTATGCTCCTCATAACACAGCTCTAATGGAGGAAATCTTTGACACTGTAACTCAGTTGCAAAACATCCGTCTATATTTGCAGATAAACTCAAACATGAAAATGTTCCAACGTAAGTGTTGGGTCTCGCTAGAAAAAGCATATGCACTTGAAGTACTCTCACTGGTATTTTGGTGGTGACTGCGTGAAACAAGAGATGCGCTCAAAATGGCTGCATCTTTTGCAGACCACATTTAGCAGTACGTGACGCTAACAAAACACGGCCACGATCAGTGCCCTCAGATGTGCTTAGCCAAACATGCGAAGAACGTTTGCCTGGAACACGTGGCAACGATTTCCACTGGCTCTTCTTAAACTGACGGAATGTTTCTAGCTCGTCTGCATTTGCACACAGCAGCTTGACATTCTTGAGCTTCGCGCTCATTTGCGCCACCATTTGGGATGCTGACAAAATCACAGCTGAGCTTGCCACTCTGAGGTTTTAGAGCATAGCCTGATGCTTTAGTAGGCCACCAACGCCGTCACAAGAGTTCTTGCCATGTCCTGTGGCCGAAAAAATCCACTTTGTTGATATATGATTTTTCTGACATAACTCGAACAACTGGGACTTGTTTTTGAAGTGACTGCATGCACCATCAGAAACATAAGTAACATGCGTGTCAGGTTTAAGTTGTTCCTTCATATAGTTGTGGATTATTTGTAGAGCAAAACAGGCATGTGCAGCATCATGGCATGTGTCATCACTGATAACGGCAAAACTTTGAATTGATTGCTTACTTGTGACGACACACGTGAATATAGACACCTGTCTTTTGTGCCAGTGATACGACTGTACCTCATTCGGTAAAATGGCAGTCCAATTTACGGCGAAATCAAAGTGAAAAATGCAAGATTCTTTTTCTTGGTTTCCTTTCGCCTGGCATACTGCTGATTCTTGAATGTATCTTATGTAATCATGGGTAATCCACTTCACGAACCATAGACTTAGCTCTCGCAGAAAAGCACTTGCCTGGGCTGTTTTTTGACTAGATCGCCATTTTCCATACTGCATAGGCTACCTCAATATATTCAGGGATTCCTAAACATGTGGCTGTCAGAGCCTCCTCCTTAGCACAATAGTCACAATGGCCTAAAAAACAATCTCTTGTAGGGGAGCTGCAAAGACACAGTTCTTTCAAGAAGTCCGCCATTTAGGCACCATTGGTGACGTCTTGTAGGGCAGAAACACACTCCGTGACATTAGCACAGTATATACAAAGGCACACTTCGTGTGGTGCAAGAAGAACCCACTTTGGCCTCAATGAATAAAACTTTGAGAGCCCAATAGATGTGTTCGGATTAGCTTCTCTAAAGAGACGGTAAGCCTCTCGCACCGAACGGGGTCATAAACCTTTTCGAAACAAGCTCCTTTTTTCCGTCAATGATAACAGATACCACATCTTTTTTGTTGAGACTCTGCCGAAAGCAGCTATACTCATCTTTGGAATAGTAAGCCACAGCTGCGTGGACGTCCATTGGGTTCAGCCGTGTCCTTTTTACCGCGTTTGGTGCTAACCATATCCCGTCTTTTGCGCGCCAGCGTCTGGATCTGTATATCATGTAAGCTGACAAGTTTAGTATCAGCGCTTGGAGTTTTCGGCGCTCTATATCGCTCGGCGACAGTGTCAACAAAAGCATGCGATCTTGATAAGAAGAACACGCTTCATAGGCTTGCTTGAAGTTCTTGAACCACTGGGCACACACACTGCATTTTAGATCTGATGGTTGATAGTGGCGGTTACACACGTTACGATGGAATTTCACGGTTACTGTAGAATTGCTGCTAAGTTGTCTTGGCTCTGCATGAACTTTGCTCAGTAGGGTTGAGAGCTGGGCTAGTTGGTGAGACATCATTTAACCATATGGCGTAGTAGCGCAATTTTCACGGGGACGAAGAGGACAAGAACACACTTAGCAGTACCACTTAGTGTCGTGTGTTCTTGTCCTCTTCGTCCCCGTGAAAATTGCGCTACTACACCATATGGTTAAATGATGAACTTTGCTATTTTGCGCATGTAGCTTCTCCAGTCGCATATCTGAGAATGCTTCAGGCATGTTTACGCACCGCTCTTGACTTCTGCCTTTTTCTTCTTCCGGCAAAAACTCATCACCTGTTTCAGCTGAGAAGCCATTAGACGAAGACAGCATATTTCTGAGGCATCTGAAGGAGTTCTGGCAGACGTGGTCGTTGTTATGTGCAAGGCGGGCAGCTTTCGGCAAAAGCTTCTGGAGGGCAAACAGGCCGATGTCTTCGACCTTGCGGAAGTTTCTTTGATAAGGTATTTTCTTTTTATTCATGATTGAGGTAATCGGAACAAAAAACTATCCCGGCTGAAGTGGTCAGCCATCGCCACGCTCTTTGAGGCTCAAATTACTGGCAATGCAACTATGCGTGAAACCAGCAGCACGAAAGTGATCTATTTGTCTTCTGTTCCTATGTCTCTCACCTTTAATGAGAGCAGACGTAAAACAGCGTGCGCAAGTATCCGCAGTGTGAATGCAAAACTGAAGTAAAGTACGTTAAAATGAATTTCACAATGTTTTTATCGATAAAATTACGGGAGGCATAATCTTTGTCCCTACTTTGAACCATATGATCTAAAGCATTGCCTCCGAGATGCGGCGCACAGCAATTCATCTGTAGAGCAGACGACGGATGACAATTTGCCCTAAAGCGTGTTCTTCAGCCTAATGCCATCATTTCGTGCCCCAAATGATAAAAATTTGTTATGAATCGTTTATGAACTCATTCAACATTCAATTCTCTTACCCAACGTGTTGCAAACACATGGCCATCACAGCAGCTCCATCTGTGGGTCAGTAATGGAGAGGCACCACATATTAGAAGTCTCACTGCTCTACGTACAAGAGTAGAATAGAATAGTATAAGAGTAGTATAACTGTAGAATATCGTGTTCAAGATAGTTACTCCTATCTGCTAAAACAGCCTTTCTTCACCAAGTGCGGTCACGCTTACTCGCGTTTGAAGCTCATTGCCGCTTTTCCGTTCCGATTTCTAGATTTCTCAACTAATCAGCACATTCTCGAAAAGCTCCGATTTGTGCCACGAATATTGTCACTAAAAACAAAATAATGCAACATGTTTTTCTATATTACTGTATGTTGGCCTTCGGTTGTCTATTTAAGAGATTTTAAGAAAAATCGAAGATGGGGTTTTTTTATTATTCAAATTTCAGTAGAGTACACTTTTGCCAATATGAGAATTTCGAGGCAATATATAAAAATTTATGTTCGCCCTATGGCAGCAATAATTTATGTACCTATTGAACACACTACATCCTTAAAACGTGTCAAGTTTGAAAACACTGCTTGCATTACTTTCGGAGAAAAAAAAAATGGGGAATACGTAACTTATTTTAAACTGTCGCAAAATTAGACATTTTTAAAAGCTATTTCCTTAAGGTCTACAAACTTGAAACCGTATGAATTCATTCTTCATTAGACATGCATATCAGGTAAAAAATATCATCCTTGAAACATAAATATTTGTCTTTTTATAGCATCTGCAATTTTCGAAATTGACAGGTGACGAAATTGGTGCCTCCGTGTTGGTGAAGTTTGATATTTTTTTTCTCGTAAGTTATGCCGTTAATCATAAAACGAAGTTGACTTTCGGGCTACCTGGTGAGAGGTGCACGAAATATAAAATACTGAATGAAATCTAAAATATCAACTTTTGGACCCGTGTCGATCTCTCGTGGTATCACTCAACTATATAAAAAAAAAAATTATGCTATTCTGCTGCATCTAATGCTTTGCCAATCCAGGCTCTTCCAAACATCTCATATTTTGTAACATCAAGCAAGTGTTCATTTAACAAGAAGCCACAACACCTGGTAATGTATCACTGCACACATGCATGCAACCTGAAATCCAGAATTTCACAGAATTCCATCTAGCCAGGTGGAGGCACTGGAGGGAGAAAAAATGTTTTCCGATGTTTATCTGGAATCACTGATAATAAAGCAGCAAAGCGCACCCTCAACCGTAAGGACAAACATTCTTCACGTGTATGTGCGATGCTCGTAGCACCTATTTAAATGTAGGTATCCGACTTTTACACTCGTTGTGAAGAAGGCTTCCATAAGGGGGGCTAAAATGTCTTGCTTTGTTTTAAAGTGTTTTTATTATGCCAGGTGTTCATTGGTTTTTACAATGTATGTATAAAGTGTGCATCTTGCCTAAAGCCGTGGTTGTTGGTAGAGACAGTACACCATCTGGATACAGTTAGACGGCATCTCCAACAAAGGCACACTACACTTTAATCGTGATACAAACACAGATGCTTTATAATTTCATCACTGTCCAGCATGTCCTAACAGCAGTCAAAGACATCATGTGTGACAGTATCATTTCAAAATATGTCATCAGGGTGTCAACCAATTTGATATTTCTGAACTCCCTGACTTTTCCAGGTTTTCCATGATGATTAAAAGCAAATTTCATGACGACCACGTCTGCTTGGAAAACTCTGTGCACAGGAAACAAACCCTCGAGTGGAAAAAAGGAATCAAGCACTCCATATGGAATGAGTAAACATATTTAGCAGACGCACACAGAATGTTCTGAGCAGGTGCGGTAAATGTGAAAAAATATGTATATCTGGCCCAAAGAAAACCCCTGAGCCAGGCAGTGAGCAAGTCAGCTGTTTGATGTTCAGGGGCACGGCATCGCATCAAGAATGGGGCGTACACCGATGCTCTTGTTACAGGTGACGCTACATCTTGCCTTCAGTTCCTGTCCTTTCGTATCCTGGCCGGCCGATTCCACGGAACGCCAGCTTCGCCGTCATCAGATATGCTTCGGCCCGCCAGGTTTAGAAGAAAAATAGCACATAATCTGGCAACAAGCGACGTCTTCATCTGCCATCTGCGCACCGACGAGCCTATATAAACGCCCACCGGACCGCTCTTCACTTGGGCACGGCATCGCATCAAGAATGGGGCGTTCACCAATGCTCTTGTTACAGGTGACGCTACATCTTGCCTTCAATTCCTGTCCTTTCGTATCCTGGCCGGCCGTTTCCACAGAACGCCAGCTTTGCCGTCATCAGATATGCTTCGGCCCGCCAGGTTTGGAAGAAAAAGAGCACATAATCTGGCAACAAGCGACGTCTTCATCTGCCATCTGCGCACCGACGAGCCTATATAAACGCCCACCGGACCGCTCTTCACTTGGGCACGGCATTGCATCAAGAATGGGGCGTTCACCGATGCTCTTGTTACAGGTCAGTTACCTGAATAGTAGTGCTGGTGTTAAAACCAGCAATTACTGTCTGCTAGCGGTGTCGTGCCCCCCTGATTTGTGTGAAACAGAAGCGATACCTGTCTGTGCCGTCGCGAATTTGTGACAGTGTCATTAACCTGCTGCTACTCTGTTCGGGGGACGTTGAGTTAAACCCGGGACCCAATGATAAGATTCTAACGGACATCCTGGAAAGCGTGCGTGGGCTGAAAGCGGGACAGGCGACAGTATTGACTGAGCTCAAAGGAGTTAAGGAAAAGCAGGCCGAAACTGACGCTCAAATTAAACAACTGAATGATAGAGTTGCATCCTTGGAAGCGTCTATTGCATCCCGCAGTCCGGGTGAAATCAGCCTGCCCGAGAATAGCTTACAGTGTGTAAATGACCAACTGCAGCACATTACATCCCGATGCGATAGTGCAGAAAATAGGATGCGCCGCTCGAATCTTCTGTTTTTCGGCATCGAAGATGACGTTAATGAAGATTGGGAAGCTTCAGAGAAAAAACTAATTGAATTTTGCAAAAAAAATCTTCAAATCACCCTTACAAGCCAGCAGTTTGAACGCGTCCACCGCCTTGGCCGGTTTTCTCCAGATAAGTGCCGACCAATAATTGCTAAATTCGTTCTGTTTAAAGACAAACAAATCGTACAAGCATTATCAAGAAAACTTAAAGGTACAGACTATTCTATTAGTCAGGATTTCTCTGTTGCAACCCGCGAAGCGCGGAAAAAGTTGATCGAGTTTGCGAAACCAAGCAACCAGACATTTAAACTGCGAGTAGACAGGTTAGAAATGAATGGCAAGACGTACATTTATGACAGCTCTACAAAATCGGTTGTTCTTTCTCAAAGGTAGCTAAATAAGAAAGCAGGCAAAAATAAACTTCCTAAGCAACAATGGTCATGTTCCTCGACCTTGGTACGACCACTAACAGTGACGTTGACTAACATCCGTAGCCTGCTGCCGAAACGTGAAAATATCTCTCCGATCTTGGACGATAGCAATACGGACATTGCTGTCTTAACTGAGACATGGCTTCACCCAAATATTTTCGATGCAGAACTATTTTCGGGCGTGCATATTTTCAGTATTTATCGGTGTGACCGTTCTGAACGAAAGGGGGGTGGTGTTTTGATCGCGATAAAGAATACACTGTCCTCGTTTCTGATTGATACTCACTCACCCCTCGAAATAGTTTGGGCTGCCTGCTTTTCCGCTTCATCAAAAATACTGATAGGCGCTTGCTACCGGCCACCCGACGCAGGTCCTTCCTTTAGTGATGAACTCAGAAAGAGTATAGCGGCCACTGTGCAAAGCTATCAGTGTGAAAAGGTTTACCTCCTCGGCGACTTTAACTTTCCCGATGTTGATTGGCCGTCTCTCTCTTCACCTAGTCGTGCTTCTGTAGAATTTATAAATTTAACTCTGGATTTTAACTTCTTCTAAACTGTTGACGCACCTACACGTGGATCTAATTTATTAGATCTAATTTTAAGTAATGCGCCTGAAACTATCGGGCCAATCACTTATCGGGACGGTCTAAGTGACCACAAGTTACTCCATTTTCCTATAGAAGTGCCATTTAGCCACACAGGTAAAGATATAAAAATTATACGAGATTATAACAAGGCCGATTACACAGCAATTAACTCAGACCTTGAAGTATTTCTTGTTGAAGGGATGATGCCCTTGTTCGATACTCGCACCGTCAACGAAAACTGGTGTATCTTCCGGGACAAGGTTTGCGGGCTGGTCGATAAGCTTGTTCGTTTGTTCCCATAGTTACCATAACGAATGACAGGTCGAACCCGTGGTTCACTAAGTCACTCCGTCGGCTCAGAAACAAAAAAAGCGGTTGTACAAAAACGCCAAAAATGGGCAAACTGAAGCTGCATGGAAAAAGTACGACGAGTGTGCGGCGAGCTACTGCTTTGCAATTAAGGATGCGAAAGAAATATTTTTTCCATGATCTCCTGTCTCTTTTGAAATCAAACCCTCGGAAGTTTTGGCAGTCGTTAACCCCAGAAACCGACCGCCAGCACATCTCGTTACGTGGTGATGACGACAAACCCCTCTCAGATAGTGACTGTTCATTCGCATTTAACAGGTTCTTTTCTTCAGTATACACAAGAGAACACCATTTCAACATACCATTCATCGCAGATTACGACTGGGCGTTTATGAAGCCAATAGCTCTTACAGTCGAAGGTATTGCTTCACTCATTGACCAACTTAAACTATCTACTTCATCGGGGCCCGACAACATTAACACAAAAATACTAAAGAACACAAAAATCGTATCGAGCAAATTATTACTTCTCATCTTTCAACAGTCCTTGAAGTCTGGTCAACTTCCAGATGATTGGCACATGGGTAAAGTGGTTCCCGTTTATAAAAGTGGAGGTAAACACTCACCTGATAACTATAGACCCATCTCGCTTACGTCAATCTGCTGCAAATTGCTGGAGCATATTATCGCTTCCCATGTTCGCCACCACCTCGAATCAAATAAATTCTTTTTTCCTCACCAGAATGGTTTTCGGAAAGGCTTCTCGTGTGACACCCAATTGTTTGAATTAACAACCGATCTCCATTTCAATATGAATGAAAATAAATGAACTGATTGCTTATTCATCGATTTTTCAAAGGCCTTTGACCGCGTTGCCCATTGCCGCCTAATATCTAAATTATCTGCACTTAGACTCGATTCCTCAACCCTTTCGTGGATCCGCAATTTTCTTTCCTTTCGAAAACAATTCACTACGGTTAATAACTACGCCTCTACTCCCTCTGATGTCATCTCGGGTGTTCCACAGGGTAGTGTTCTCGGACCTCTATTATTTCTCATCTACATAAATGATTTGCCAAATAATATATCTTCCAATATAAGACTATTCGCTGACGATTGCATAATATATCGAGCTATTAACAATGATGGCGACCACCTTACCCTTCAAACAGACCTTAACCTAATTAGTGACTGGTGTGACGTGTGGCAGATGTCTCTTAACTCTTCCAAGTGCCGTGCTATGACCTTCAGTCGTAAACACAAAAAGTCCAATTATTCCTACTCTATTAAAAATGATACAATAGTGCAGTGCTCTTCTTACAAATACTTAGGCGTCAACCTAACACCCAATCTTTCATGGTTGGCACACATTATAGTTATTTGCGCAAAAGCCTCAAAAACATTAGGTTATCTCCGTTGTAATCTGCGAAAGTCTCCAACAAGCATCCGTAAACTGGCCTATTTCACTTATGTACGCCCCCAGCTGGAATTTGCATCTTCAGTCTGGTCCCCTTTCCAAGATTACCTAACCACAATGCTAGAGTCCATACAAAACAGAGCAGCCCGGTTTATATCTCGCAATTATAGCACTCGTTGCAGCGTAACAACATTAAAACAAGAACATTCTATTTTGCCATTGCACGTTCGTCGCTCTGTTATGTTTGCTGTATAAATATATTCACAGCACAAGACGTTCTACGCTACCCCTAACAGCACCATTGCGCATGTCCAGACGCCTGCACAATCACCTTAGTTTCACTCGCATTTACGGCAAAACGAAGGCATTCAACTTATCAGCGCTTCCTAAGGCCATATCATTATGGAACGATCTTCCCGACTGAATCGCCTCCATCACCGATCCAGATTCTTTTCGCGAACATGTGTGTAATCATTTTTCATCGCACTAATCGCTCTAACTTCACTGATGTTTGTAGCTGCAGCTGTGCCACTCACCTAGTTTCACACTTCTCTTTGGTTCTCTCAAGTTTTTGCTGTACCAACCATTGTCTTGCAATTTTGTATTGGTAAACGCCTTCATATGGCTAGCAGTATGTGTGTTTGGAAAATGCGTGTGTATGTTGTACACCTCGGCCTTCCGATTTCTCTTCGATTTTTAGTTATTGCCATTGTTCTCCCAGTTCTTGTTATTCTCCCAGTTTTTGTTGCTCGGTTGCACCGCCGTTGCTGCTCACTTGAATTCTATACCTACGCCTTCCGAATTTCTTTATTGTGTTTCGTTCATGTACCTTGAATTTCTTGTTATTCAAGCTTTCTGCATATCGGTAAACATTCGCGTATTAAATTTGTTTGAGTGTCAGTGACTAGACACGCTTTGTCACGATGTTGTGTTATTTTCTGTGTATTCCATGTTATTGATGATCGCCCTATTACTCTTTGAAGTTTGTACCCCCCTTACTCAATGCTCTCATTGAGCTTTAAGGCACCATAAAAAAAAAATAAATAAATAGAAGAACCACGAAGCAAACACACCAGGTAAAAGCAACCACAGATGAAAGTTTGAAGCAGCCTGCGATAGTCCAACATTGCCGTCAAAGCTGCTTGGAAACGAAGAAGTGGTGCCATATCACAGCATCCGTGCAAAATAAGGGCACAGGAGCCTGGCCGGTTCTGCCACTGGAGTATAATCTAGTTTCCTATAATGGCTATACCCCACGCTGCTTAAGATGTGGATTGGATTGAATTAAATTAGATCGACCTGAACTGCTGTATTTACTGACTCAACTTTTTAGGATGTGGATTGGATTAGATCTGAGTCAACCTATTTACTATTAATTTGCGTCCTTGCCTAATTTGTGCACTTCTGAAAATACTTTCCAGGAAAAAAAAACAGAATAACTACTACTCGCGTATTCTGTGTACATTGCTTTGACAACAAGTAACGACAACGTTGCAAGAACAGAGAGATACTTTAATTTTTTTTCTTGTTTTTTTTCTCCCGACGAGCACATGCATGTTTGTATTTTGTGTCCCTGGGCTCCTACACTTGAAGTGCAACAGAAGTCCTCGGACGGCTGAAATGAAAGCTGGGGACAGCGTTTAAAGTGCCCACGTTTGAATATGCGGTGGCAAGAAAGATTCTGTCAAGGTGTAAGAGCTACCTTGATTCCACAAATTAAGTACGGATGTCAGCATGTTACCCTGACTTACGTACCCTTCTGTTGAAGTCATGCTAAAAAATAATTGCAGATTTATTACCAGAATCTCACAAAGCTGAAATTTGAAATTTAGGTGAAGTTACACCAGTGCTACCTTTGAAACATGGGCCACCAGCAATAATTGCATAGCTGAGGACGTTTGCTGTTGTGTGACAAATAATAATAATAATAATAATAATAATAATAATAATAATAATAATAATAATAAAAGAGATGAGCAGCCCGGCAAGCTTCTGCTGATGGCAGTTCTAGCCTAGATAAGCCAGACGACCTTCAAACCAAGCCGAAATCATGGCCTAGAGAAACATGCATAAATTTACAGATGCCAGTAATGTTTTAGTTCGAAAGTCAGATATGCTGTGAGAAATTTAGAAGCAACACATTATCAAACTATCGCATGTACCAACGCAAAGGCTATCGAATGCTTTAGCCAATGTGAAGGTCAAGTTGCCGAGCAGAGATTTCCTTGGTCTTGTTTATGCCATAGGCTGCCACAGTTGGGACAAGCAGTACATCATTGAAACTGATGATTTCAAGAAAAGAGTTAAGCAACACAAACATGGCAGCATTGAACAACACGTGACCTCGACTGCCGTCACTGAGCACGCAGAATCTAGTGGTCACCAAATAGGCTGGTCAAACGCATGTGTTCTGGACAAAGAAAAACACACATCTTCCCACGGGGGGGGGGGGGAGGACTTGAGTAAATGTGTCAGAGTGGTGGGGGTATCGCATGAATGTTACGTAATTGAGTATGATTTGGGAATGCTTAATTGTTATTTCATTTTTATTCATATTTATTAAATGAAGGAAAAGCGTTGGCTTCGACAAGTGGTGGGACAATGATGTTGGATGGTGCCCCACTGCTGGTTGAAGGTACTGTTGCTTCCATCGCATCTACTAGAGTTAAGAAAAGCGTCAAGTCAAGTAAAAATGCTCTTGACTGAATTATTATGCCCAATCCAGTGCCTACATACACGGGGTCGCCAGTGAACAGTTGTGCAGCGCGAGCGGCCGGTTTTAACTAGCAGATGCTGCTTGCCTTGGCCTTGTGAGGAGGGAGAAAGGGGCGGGGGGGGGGGGGGATCGACCGTTGGCACGAGGCGCGAGCATGCGGCACGAGACGCAAGCATGCGCAGTAGGGGTGTAGACACCATCGCCAATGCCGGATTTGTGGATATGCGAGTAGGTGTGACTATAAAATAGTCACACCTACTCGCATATTCACAAATCCGGTATTGTAGTGTAGTATAGTGACTATAAAAAAACTAACAAGAATGCTTCAATCTCAAACACAAGTCGACAAACGAAGTCTTACTTAAAGGGGCCATGACATCCAATTTTCTATCATATCTATGTTATGTAGGTGAATTTTTGTGCATTCACGAATTAGACGGCAAAATTTTAGCGCATTTGATGGAGTACTTCATTTACAACTGAATATTTTTATTCAGTTGTAAATAAAGCGGGCTTACAGCAGGTTCTTCAAGGCTTAGAGTGGAAAGTGTTAGGGATAAGAGTGAATGGAGAGTACTTTAGTAACCAGCGCTTTGCTGATGACATTGCATTGCTGAGTAACTCGGGGGACGAATTGCTACTCATAATTACGGAGTTAGACAAGGAGAGCAGAAAGGTAGGTCTTAAGATTAATCTGCAGAACCCGAAAATAATGTACAACTTCGGAGGAGAACAGTGCTTCGAGATAGGTAATAGTGCACTTGAAGTAGCAAAAGAGTCTACTTAGGACAGGTACTGTATTCACTCGAATATAGGTTGACCTGTTTTTCCCGAAAATTTTGTTCATAACTAGCTATCAACTTATATTGGTGATCAAAGAATCTTGACTTATATTCACGATCAAACCAACCAAAAGTGGCGACCTTATGACGTTCAACTGCCGCACCCGCTGTTCTTCAAGCGGTTCCTGCTGCATATGCATGTTATATACCATAATATCTGAACTAAAGACCCCCTCCTCCTTTCCAACTACCTAAGTAATTTATTTATGGAATAGCTGCGTACCACTCTCGCAAAATACAGCCACTCCGCCGTGTTTTCAATGAAACCGACGATTTCCCTAGGTATTGGCCGTGAAATCCCTATCCCGCTAGCCGTGCTTCCGGTACTGCCTTCTGGCGTGCGGCCGCACTGGCACTGCCTGGCCCGAGGCCTCACTACAGTAAACTAGGTAGGGGTAGCGGGACAACAGCGATCCTCCCGGTGAGGCCGTTTTCATGGAAGCCACTAGGCTGCGCTGCGGCGCCTTCCTCCTGAAACGCGCCGCAGTGGGCGCTTATTGCCGCACTTTCAAATGACGAGTGCGATATGTGTAACACCAGACCCCAATTGCTTAAATTGTAAACTTAGTCAACAAAAAGAGAATGAGTAATTTTGTCTTACTAGCTCGAAGACGTGAGATTTTAGGGACAAGCCTGTCAGTGAGAAAGTTTTTGGAACTGCATGTGGCTACTCAGAACAGAATGCGGCCCTGCACAACCGATTCTGCGCTCGCAAAAAAAAATGAAAGAAAAGAACAGAACAGTGAGAGATAAACAAATGAAAGAATAGATCAAACCATATTAATTTACAAAAGGACACTCTTCAAAAGCTATATGTGCAAACACAAACCCAGACTTTCAGGTCATTTGGATGAGATTTTTTTTTTTTTTTTTGCTCTCCGTCCAAGTTGGGGTGCTGAGCGCTGCGCGAACAGAGATTAAACGAGTACGGCCCATCTCTGTTGCTTGGAAGCGACAGCGGACGCGAGACCTGCCGTCGAATGCTCAAGCAGGGAGGAAGCACGCCGCCCGTCTTGAGCGTGCATGAAAAAAATACGAGGGGAAAGGGGGGCGTCACTCTAGCAGCAACGTTGAACTTTGATTCTAATGGCGTGGTTGTGGTAAGCTGGCATGCACGCTATCGGCAAGCATCAGCGCGCTGCTAGTAAACCGTTCTACCTGGTGCGCTCTCTACGGAGAGAAATGGTGCGATACGAGCATTTCTCTCTGGAGCAGCCGTACGTCCTTTCTTATAACAGCGTTTCGCAGAATGTCGCGATGTCGGATTTGAAATCGTGAGCTTTGAACCTTCATATTGTCACGGTGTCGTGAGGTTGACGAAGGCAGCAGCTGCTATTTTCATGAGTGAACCTTATTTGGGCGAACCTGTGCCTGGAAAACAAAACACCACTCTACAAGCAATACAAGCTGTAGATTGATAGCTGCAAACCATAGCGTCGGTTGTCGATAATCTGCCAAGCAGCAAAGTGCGTCGGAATTTATACATGTGCCATCGAAGATTCCCGCCTTATCACTAGCGGCTGCGCAAGTTCCTGAACAAACTCCAATATAGGCATTGTGCGCGTAATCTCCTCGGAAAGTTCAAAGATTATCTGGATTGTTCAGAGTCATTCGGGAGCGGATTGTGCAAGGCAGCGTTACACGCATAATGGCGCAGTAGCAAAAACAGAAAGCATGTGCGGCATTACCATTACAAATTTTCACTATTGCCATCATCACTTCACTGGTGAAACTGATTTTAATTTTTTTTCAGTTTATAGGGGTTGGCTAACAGCTTTGCAGTTAAAACATATATAAAGTCACATAATTAGGTATGCACACAAACACCACCTTCACAAGAACCAACATACGCATGAACCAAAATACGGCGTCACCGAACTGTTTTGATATGAACGCGGTTGTGCCCTTTGTGTAGCCCACGCATGACTCTCGGTTGATGATAAACCTCGACTAAATTTGGCATTGCACACGCAATTTACCATTTAAGCGCTGCATGGCACAGAAGGTCAGATTGGCACAGAGTGGCGCAAATGGCACAGCACTTCCGCCCCTGAAATCCTGTGAAGGGTACAAAGAACCACCCCAGTCATTTGGTGTAATCAGACGGCAGCAGTTTTATTCTGTTATACTCAGTTAACCAACCTTGTGCAAAAGAATATTTCTTCTGCCGAGGCTTTCCCATCTAACTCAGCGTTACCACCACCAAAAATACCACGTACAGCAACTACAATCTTTAGTGCCTGCTGACAAACGCACGTTGCTGGGCTGACGCTTCAGGAGAAAGACACCGTATCGCCTCGCCACCGCTCCTTGCTTTTACTCTGCGCTCGTCCCACTACCCCTATCTAGTTCACTATAGCCTGGCGTCGCCACTTCTGGCATTGTTCATTGTACGATCGGCATGATGGGGTGACGGCAGTAATGGCTCACATTTGCTTCAGGCGCTGTGCCGTGCTCCCTAATGGGCTCCTTCTAACCACCATCACGGTCGCCTGGATCGGGTGCGCGCGGCGGTGTTTCTCCGGCCATTTCATTCGGCGTGCGCCCCATTGAAAAAATGTAATTGTAGAAGTTCTGCCATGCACCACGGTGCGGCGCTCTTCTCCTACTCCTCTGCTTGATAATGTTATGTAAAGAGCTTCACCCTATAGTTCAGGATGATGGCGCAGAGTTCTTCAAAACACTGGTGTTTAGGGACAAGGAGGAAAAAATAGACTTTAAGCAGGAAGAATTAACTAGAAGGAGGTTATCTGATTGGTGGCTAAAGCTAAGGCACGAGTGAAAATTAAACCCTTCACTGCAAAGTACCAGTCCTCAGCTTCACTATCTAAAGAAAAAAAAAGATAAATCTAGTTTTTGGTTCACTAAGTATTACGGCTAGGTAGCGTTAGCCGCCACCCGATCTAAAGGGGCCATATCAATCCATCCATCCATCCTCCAGAGGACGGCGAGGGTGCCGCGCAGTAGACATGCTTGGAGAAATGAACATTGGACGTTGTTCACGTGGAGACTGGAATAAAGGAATGCTAATATGAGCATGCTAAGACCGAGACAGAGCCAAGCAGCGAGAGGTGAGGTGACTGCGTGTGACGCAGCTTGTTCGGGAATTTCGCCTCCATGACATGTATTAAGCTGACTGACTTCGTGATGTGCTGTGCTTTTTATTCTTTGCTGTAGCAATCGTTTCTCCCACTGCCACCTGAATCGGTGCGTGTCAATTTAGGCGGCCTTGTTCTGCAAGGAATGCATTTTGTTCTTGTCGACCCTGCATATATAGCTAAGTTACGCAGTCCAGCTCTGTCGTCTCAGCATCACATTGCTGGAAAACTAAAATGTAGTGCTGGTAATGCTACAGTTGTTTTCCCCCTGCTCGATGATGAATGAAATTTTGTTGTGGGCACGACACTTGGAATTTCCAAGTGCCCACAGTACGACAGTGTTGCGAATGTGACTTTCTCATCTAAGCACAGGCCGCATAGAGGCAACTATGAAAATGAAAATGATGGGCAATGCTAGTCGCCTAATGGGGATCGGTCACCCCATTACCAAAGTACTTTCTTTCGCTTAGGTGAATCTGGTCATTTTAAAGCACAACTTTGTTAAAGAATCTGTTTCGCAGAAACTATGTCGTCGGTGTCTGTGTGTGAGCAGAAAATCTGCGTTGGCCATGAGCGAAAATTCAAGGTAGATGCAATGAAGATGGTGTTTGCACTTCGGCCTTCCTTATGGTAAAGTGTAGGTCTCCGCCGAGAAGTGAGGTCTTTGTGCTAGCGATTGGGGAGGCGATTGTGTGTGTGTTCTTTCATGCGTGAGTGCGTAAGTGTGTGTGTGTGTGCACTTTTGTGTGGGGTCTAGTGCGCGCCCGCCATGTGTGTGTGCGTTCTTCCATGCACGAGCGTGTGCAATGCGTGTGTATGTGAGAGCGTGCTTGTCTCCCTGTATGGGCGCACTTGTGTGTGTGTGGTCGAGTGTGTAGCCCCGCAGGGGCGCCTGCGCAAGTAGGCGTTTGGTGTGTAGCGACACCACGGACCCGAGCTAATGGGGAAGTTTTGACTCCCTCCCACGCCTAGCCGTGCGTGGCTTTGCCGTGTCCGGGAAAAAAGGGATCCTGGGGGTTGAGCTGACGCTGGGTGATTGGACCTTTAAGGCCCCCGGCAGAGGCAACACACCCCTTTGGACCCGGCTTCACGTAGACGGCACCCCTGGGATGACCCACCCAGGGGAAATCGGCAGTCACCTTTTTCTATCTCTCTCTTCCTACATCTTCGTTTTTATCTCTCACTTTTTATCTGTCCTGTCATCTTCTCTTTTCCGTTTACTTCCGAATTTCCTGGCGGCGAGGCTTAACCCTGTGTAGTTACCCAACCTTGGGTAGTTATATTTCGTTATAGCGGCGATGCATGGCTGGCAGCATCTCCAAGTGTTCAGTATTCAACCTTGTAGCATCCCCTTGTTGGGCTCGGTGGTGGATGGCCACCATTGCCACCGAACTTTATAGTATATTTATGGCAAAAGCTTTTCCCCCCTTTCTGATCGCTCCCTATAAAGATGGCGCACCGAAGACACTTTCCTGCCTAACAGACCAAAGCCGACATTCCCAAAGTACCACGTAATCCACAGTCAAAACGAAAAGAAGACAGTCCGAGCCATTTCACCTTTCCTCGTTTTCAAAACTCTCACAGAAGCAATAGGCTCAGGTTATAAAGTAACAAAGATGGGAAGTGGCGATCTTCTTCTGGAGGTTCGTGACAAAGCTCAGTATGAAAGGCTGTCTAAGCTTGTAGCCTTTGGGGAAACCCCTGTCTCGGTGGGCCCACACAGGTCCATGAACACTGTCCGAGGCGTAATTTCCGATGATGATCTTACTGAGCTTTCTGAAAGTGAGCTGCTCGAAGGTTGGCAGGACCAGAACGTGGTCAAAGTCCAACGAATAACAATAAGGCGCAACAACAAACTGACCCCTACAAAACACGTAATAATTACCTTCGGAACAAGTGACCTACCAGAATCAATCGAAACTGGCTATTGTAAACTCCATGTAAGACCATACATTCACAACCATCGTCAATGTTTCAAGTGTCAACGTTTCGGTCATGGATCGCAGAGTTGCAGATGGCGTGCCACTTGCGCAAAGTGCGCATCCATTCAACACATATTGGACAACTGCACCTCAGAAACAACTCATTGTTCGAACTGTGAAGGAGATCACGCTGCCTACTCACGATCATGCCCCGCATGGAAAAAAGAGAAACAAATAGTAGAACTTAAGGATAAATTCAATCTCTCATTCCAAGAAGCACACCAACGTTTCGCAATATACAACCCGTCTTATCCCTCCTTTGCAGATGTGACGCGCCGGGGTGCCGCGCAACATGTCTCGGCACCCGCAAATGTCACACAGTGTGTGGCCGCGGTCGTGCCGCCAGCGCCCCCGGCTGGAGCAGCCTGTACTGCTCCGCCACCTGACAAACAGGGCCGGCAGACCCCCGTGTCTGCTGAACCTCGGACCACTGCAAGTGCAGTTATGTCCGAAAGTTCAGTGAATGTGCCTGCCCAGCAGGCACCATCCACCACCTCACAAGAGGTGATGGATACAAGTCCCCCTCCTCCGGCGCCTCAGATGCCGAAGGATAGGCGCAACTCCTTGGAGCGCCCCAAAAAAGAAAAACCTCAAATCACAGGGCCCCCAAAAGGCCCTGTAACCTAACGCAACACCTTTGTACACACAGCACCACACTACATTAAAATGACACAAATACTACAATGGAACGTCAGAGGACTGTGGAGAAACCTCGACGATATCCAGGAACTTTTACACAAACAAACACCTAAGGTGCTGTGCGTACAAGAGACACACCTAAAACCAAAACACACCAACTTTTTACGTCACTACGTTATTTTTCGGAAGGACCGGAATGATGCCATTGTGCCATCCGGTGGTGTTGCCATTATAGTCAATCAAGGGATTGCATGCACACACCTACCACTACAATCATCCTTTGAGGCGGTGGCTGTTCGAGCAGTTCTTTTGAATGAGCTCGTCACCATCTGCTCTCTTTACATACCTCCACAACACCGTCTTGAAAAGCATAAATTTGAGTCCCTCATAGACAAACTTCCAGGACCTTATATTCTCCATGGAGATTTCAGTGCACATAGCAATCTATGGGGTGACTCTCGCTGCGATGCTCGAGGTCGCCTGATTGAACAGTTCCTATTTTCTTCTGGTGCGTGCCTGCTGAATCAGAAAGAGCCAACATATTACAACATTGCTAACAATACGTACTCAGCAATAGACCTCAGCATAACATCGCCATCACTCCTGCCTCTACTTAAATGGGAAGTCATTAATGATCCATATGGTAGTGACCATTTTTCTATCGGGATCAGCACATCAATAACAAATACACGTCCTGCACAAGTTCCCAAATGGCTCACCGACAGAGCCGAATGGGAAAAGTTTCAAAAAATGACAGTATTATCTTGGACTGACATGGCGGCATTGAGCATAGAGGATGCTGTATGCTACTTTACAGCTTTCTTGGTTGATGCAGCAACAAAATGTATTCCCCAGACATGTGGACCATCAAGCAAACGACGAGTCCCATGGTGGAATAATGAGTGCCATGATGCTCGAAAAAAAAACAACAAAAAAAAACAAAATAAGGCATGGAAGTTGCTTAGAGACTCGCCCACAACCGAGAATCTTGTAAACTTTAAGTACGTCAAGTCGCAAGCAAGGAGGACGCGCCGACAGGCGAGAAGAGAAAGTTGGCACAAATTTTTATCAGGCATTAACTCATACACAAATGAGTCGAGAGTCTGGAGCATGGTTGGTAAGGTGGCAGGACGAAAAGCACATTCACTTCCTGTAGTGAACACACAAGGGGAGAGTTTGGAAGACCAGGCAAACACTCTCGGAGCGCACTTCGAACAGGTCTCCAGCTGAACACACTATAGTGTGTGGAGATAGGTTTGCACTAGGCTCACCTACTAAGCGCAACCGTGTAGGGATGCGACGTCCTCCACTGCCGCTGCGTGCGAAGACGCTGCGGCCGGGTTCGTCATTTTCTACGGCACAGCGCAGAAACCACACACGACGCAGGATAACAACAACGGGTTTATCAACCCAAGATGCAGCACAGTGCGACACTCACGGGCTTGCAGACCGTATAGGGAACTCCGCAAGACCGAGCAAGTACGCTTGCCTATGGCGCGACGACTCCCGCACAAGGGCTGAAATCGAACGCACGAACGAGAAACCGCCTGCTTAGCAGCGCGTCAACCTCTCGTGAAGGCCTGAGAGCATCGTTGGGTGCAACATAGCTCGTAGGAGAGGAGGATGTCACGCGCGCCTAAAGGAAAATGGCGCTGCGTTGTGACGTAAGCCCGCGCAGCGTAGCGTGCCTGGACATGCCAGCGCGGGACGGAGACGAGGCTTGACTCGTCCAGACTAAGAGGCGCCCTGGCAGCCATCTTGGAGAATGCCGGTGATTATACGCGCCCAGGCTACGCAATCTGTGCTCGCGCGGCAGCTGGGGAACGAGGCGCCTGGTAGGGGGGCGCTCTTGATTCCCACATCCCCCCCCTCTTAAGACCAAGGCCGCCCTAAAGACGCCGTAATGAAAGCATCCATTGACATCGAAAAAACTGAGGTCCAGCTAAGTGCCGTCCACGAGATCGTCGGGCACCCCGGTGTCTTTGTTCGGCGGCATCTCAGCAGGAGCCTGAGGCCGCGGGAGGGCGGCGGACACCGCAGCAGCGATAGCAGACTTGAATGAAGTCCGTGACGAGCGCCGCCACAACCGCCTGGTCGGAGTCGGTCGACAGGGCGGGTTGAAGGCCCGGGCCAGGCGGCGCAGCCGGAGTGGACAGGACCGCAGGGTCACTGCTGGACTTCGCTCGGTGAACCTGCGAACGGAGGTGGGTAGCCTCGTGCACTGGCAGGACACCACAAGCGTCGCAGTAGGAGGCCTCAGGAACAGGCGGCATCGAGGCACCTCCCGAAACGTCGAGCTGGTCCGAAAAGGTGCATCCGCAGAAAAGACGCGGGATGGACTCGGGGTCTAACGCCACCCAGACTATGCGTTGCTTGGACCAGCGACAAGTCGACATGAAGGCGACTGGGGCCTCAGTGCCTTGTTGGAACCTCCACGTAGCGACTTCATGACGAGGCGGTGTCTTGTTAGCCGGGGCTGGGGGAGCATTCGACGGTGGCGGCATGGACGCGGCCGGTGCCTGCGGAACGACTGAGCGCGCGGCTGGTCTCCCGGGCTTTTTCTTGGAAGAACGGGTCATCGAGGACGACATAACGAAAGCTGGGGTGTCGGTGAAAAGCCGAAACGCAACTCAAGGTGCGGCCGCGGAGGCGCGACAAGCTGGCCCAATAAAGAGAGCCTACTCCGTCGGATTGAAGGTTGTGTAAGCCAATAGGACGCACGCTTCCCATCTCCCGCTGCCTACGCGGAAGATACCCAGTAAGAGAGGGAGCCACCGGGGAAAGGGCTTTTCTCTCTCGAGCAGCCGGGAACGCTGAGAACTGGGTGGATATTCCGCGCGCAGCGCGTGTTATGATGTTTCCAGGGAGAAAGCTCGCCAGGTAGCCATTACTGTTGCTGCTGGATGGGCTCTCGCACAGCAGCTATAAATCTCCGCTCCCTTACATGGAGGGGATAACGTACCGCTACATGCCGGAGGCGAAAATCAGCCTAAGTGCGTTTTCGCAGGTTGTACCGGTGGCGTGATTTGGAACCAGCCTTATCCCGTTTTCCCTGCGGTTCGGTGACCGCCTCCCCCTCCCCGAAGTCGTTGCTGCGGGGAACGAAAGGTTTTTGAGGTCGGAGACGTTAACTGGACCTCTGACTGGTCTCCCTTAGGAGTCAGCCAGCTTGTATACCAGAGGCGGCACTTTGGTGTGCACTCGGTATGGGCCCAACCACTTGGCCGAAAGGGAGGCCGAGATGCCTTTGGCGGCGTCACTCAAGACGTGATTGCGCCAGAGGATGAGATCGCCGACATCATAACAGACATCCCCATGCGACCGGTCGTATTGAGCCTTCCGACCAGCTCGCACTTTTACCAGGTTGGAACGCGCCAGGTCGAGGGCCTCGTTCATCCATGAGCGCAGTTCCGCCGCGTAGCCAGACGGGCTGACCTTCACGGCGCTTGCCCCGCCGCCGCCCCGTAGGACGCGGTCCATGGGGTTAGGCAGCTCTCTCCCAAAGTTGAGGAAGGCGGGCGTGTATCCTGTCGAGCGATTCACTATAGACCGCAAGGAGAAGCATATCTTGTTAAGACGAGCATCCTAATCCCTGGGCTGCTGCGCAAAGGCTGTCAGCAAGGGCTTGAGGTTCCGGTTGATCCGCTCGGTCGGGTTGGTCTGTGGGCGATACGAGGTTGTTTTATGGTGCTTAATGCCAAAGGCAGCACACGCATCCACAAGCACTTTGGTGGTGAAATAGGACGCATTGTCCGTGATCAACTCTGCCGGAAAGCCAAAGCGGGGAAAGATCTCGGTCAACTTGTCCCAGATTACGCGTGCTAATAACTTCCGAAAGGGAAACTCTTCGACCCACTTCGTGAAGTGATCTGTGACAGCCAGGAGAAAAACATGACCTCTCGGCTCTCCGGCTTCTTGGGAAAGGTCCCATAATGTCACAGGCCGCGACCTGCCAAGGTTGTTGGCTGTCGATCGGCTGCATGAGCCCGGGAGGCTTGCCCCAGCGAGGCTTCACGCATTGGCACACGCGGCATGAGTGGGCGTAGTGAAGGGCGTCGCGCTTCATGCCAGGCCAGGTAGCGGAGCGACACAACTTTTGAAAAGTCTTAAGGCCACTCGCGTGTCCGGCCAACCTCGAGTCGTGGAAATAGCCTAGGGTGGCTTCCCTTAGACTGCGGGGTATTACCACCTTGAAAGACTCCTGGGGAGCTTCTTCAGATGGGACATAGCGCAGAAGAATGCCATCGGCATCAAGCAGGTACGAGTCCAACGTGCCCGCAGCAATACCAGCCTGCGTACAGCACTCGGCACTACAGCAATACCAGCTGTCTGTTCGCGCCCGGCGGCTTGACTGCCCCGCTCCACTTGGGTGCTCAGCTCTTTGAGCTTGTCAACGATGTATTAACAAAACGGATCGTCCTGCTGTGCCTTGAGCAGCTCCTCTCTGCTAAAGACGATACCGGTGGACGTGACAGGGTCTACCAGGTATGCATCCTCACCCGAGGCTGTCGACTTGAAAGTCACTTCGCCATCGGGGTTCGCGCCTTTCGACCTTTTGGAGCCAGAGGGCCCGGGGTCTACTTGATGCGATTGCTCTCGGGGGTGGCGGACACAAGTGTCGGATGCCGAAACGGGGGCACGCGACAAAACGTCAGCCACGACGTTCAAACTCCCTTTCCGGTAGCGCACAACAAAGTTATACCGCTGCAAAATCAATGCCCGGTGCGCGAGGCGGCCCGAGGGCTCGCGCAAGCGCTTAAGCCAGGTGAGTGCCATGTCCGTTTCCACTACGAATGACACGCCGTCGACATAGCAGTCGAACTTCTGGAGAGCAAAAACTATAGCGAGACATTCCCTTTCTGTGACGCTATAGTTAAGCTCGGCGGCGTTAAGTGACCGGCTCGCAAAGGCGACTGGCTGGAGGACGCTGTCGTGCTCCTGAAGGAGCAGTGCCGAGACCCAAGTCGCTAGTGTCCGCTTGGACAACGAGCTCCCTGTTCAGGTCGGGCAGCTTTAACTCGGCTGTGGCCACTAGAGCTTCGGAAAGCGCCTTGAAGGCTCGCTCTTGTTCTGGCCCCCAGCTCCACCGTGCCGACTTTTTCAAGGGTGCAGTCAAGGGCGCTTGGAGGGCCGCACAGTTTGGAATGAACTGTCAATAGTATTTCACCTTTCCCAAAAACCGCCTCAGGCCCTGAATGTTTGCCGGCTTCGGGTACTCCACAATGGCACGTACCTTCTCCTCGCACGGCAGAACACGACCCCTCTGAATGGTAAAGCCTAATAGTGAGATGCGAGTCTCAGCTAGTTGGGCTTTCTTCGGGTTCAAAGTCAACCCGGCGGCATGCAATCTCCCGAGGACATCCTCCAAGTGGTGAAGGTGTTCCTCGAACGTTTGAGAGAAGATGATGTCGTCGAGGTACGCCATGGCGTGTGGTCATTTAGCGTCCCCTAGAACACGGTCTATCAATCTCTGGAACGTAGCTGCAGCTCCAGAACAGCCAAACGGCATGCGGGTAAACTCGTACAAACCTCTGTGAGAGGTGAACGCAGTTTTCTCCGCGTCAGCCTGCTCCATCTGAACCTGTAGGTAGCCACAGCTAGCATCCAAGATGCTGAAGTAGCAAGCACCGCCTAGAGCAGCCACGATCGAGTCAATGTTAGGCATAGGATAAGCATCCTTCCTCGTGACCTCGTTCAGCCGGCGGTAGTTCACACAGAGCCGGTGAGAGCCGTCTTTTTTGGAGACCATTACCACCGATGAACCCCAAGGACTGTTTGAGCGTTGGACAACTCCGGTCTGAATCAACTCATCCAGTGCCTGGTCAATTGCTTTCCTCTTTGCCGCACTAACGGGGGCGAGGATTGCATTTCCACGGTTGTGCGTCACCTGTGTCAATTCGGTGCTTCACCAGGGAGGTGCGACCCAGGCGTTCCGTGAACGTATCGTAGAAACGTGTCAACAGCGACGACAGGCGTGCTTTCTCGCGTTACGACAAGCTGTCCGGCAAAGGCAGCAGCGAGCCATTCGAGTTGCTGCTTAGAGGGGGGGGGTCACCGGCGTAGCCGAGAGCTCGTTGACCGCGGCAACATTATGTTCGAGGGAAAGCTGTACGCACGGACCGTTTTCTGCCGCACCGGCCAAAGGACCAGTCTTGGCGTCGGAGGGCGAGACGCGGGTTGCGGGGGCAACGCTTGGTCTCCTTTCCTCCTTCTTCCTCGTGGCGTAGGGCGACTTACTGGCAGCCGAGACCACGGGAGATGCAGCCAAAGGCCGTAGGGCGCCGGAAGGGCAGTCCCTGTAGCCTCCGCTTGTGACGTCAATCACGATACCTGTGCGCGCCAGAAAGTCGCGACCGACAATCACAGGCATGGAAAGACCAGGGAGATGCACAAAGCGCTGTTGGCGTGCGCGATTCTCCCAACGCACAACCAACCGCACGGCGCCGCACGAGGTGGCGGTACCGCTGGCGAGGTGGAAGGCAGTGTCGCAAGCTCGAATGCTGACAGAGCGGTCGCGCAAATGAGCCCTAACCTCTTCGCCGAACAGTGAGATAGAAGCCCCGCTATCCAGCAATGCAGCAAACTCTCGACCACAATCGTAAGGGCGATGAACGGTGCCGGCGTGGCTGGAATGTCATGTCCAGCGCGACACGCTATCGGTGCCAAAGGTTGTGTTACGCTCCCATGCTCTCTTACTGCTACAGCCGGCGGCAAGGGGGAGCTCACCGACGGCTCACCCCGTTTCCCGACGGGCGAGCAGGCCCTTGTGTCGGTCGGGGCGCGTTGCACTCTCGCGCGGTGTGACCACGCTCACGGCAACGAAAGCAGACCACACCTTTTCCTCCAACAGGGGGGATTTTGGCGATACTTTAGAGCTACGAGGTGTCCGTTCGCCAGCCGCAGTGGGGGCTCCGCGATCGGATATCCCCTCGTGCACTGGAGCACGGGGTTTCCGTTCTTGTTCACGCTGCCTAGGCAACGGTGGCCGCCCGGGCGTACAAGCACGGGTCCAGAGAGCGCGGTCCGACACATAGAGCGCGTCTCGGTCTCTCGTGGTAGAGGCCGCCTCATGGTTCGGGGAACACCAGTGTGACGAGTCACGACCAGCCCACGCGCAACGAGGCTCGAGAGACAGGGACAGTGGTGGCGGCGGGCGATAGGCTCGCGCCGCCAAGATGTCGCCCTGAATACGCTTCGCATCACATGCCAGCTCGTTTAGGTCACGATAACGGGCTCTCCGAAGGTAAGCGGCGAAGGTTGGATGAGCCTGGCGTATGGCTCGCTCCACCTTCTCAGCATCTGATGCCGTAGGATCGGCAAGGAGGTAGAGCTCCTGCAAAGCCCGAACGTACTCGAGAAGAGATTCGTCGGGATGCTGTGTGCGAAGCTATAACTCGTGACGCATGCGACGCTCGTATTCAGGGGGAAGGAATTCGCTGCGGAAGAACGCCATAAACTCCTCCATCGAGGTAGCTTGGTGGCCGACGAGCCGGTACCACCTCACCGCTTGGGCTGTCAGCGACTCGGGCAAAACAGAGCCTAGCATAACGCTGTCGCTCAGCCGCGTAGACTGCTGATAGCGGTACAGCCCCTCGAGGTACTCTGTGGCACTGATGCAGTCCGAATAACCACTGTACTCAGGCAGAGGTACCCTTAAGCTACTCTGAACGCTTGGCTGAGGGGACTCGGGGTCTCCCTTTAAAGCACAAGGCTGCAAGCGCACCGCTTCCAACAGAACGTTTAGGAGCTGCGCCGCAGTTGCGTGCAGCGATGACTGCTCCGACGCGAGCGCGGCCGTAGCAAGTGCGCGCGCCTGTTCTCTAACATGCGCGTCGAACTGAAAAGGGCCAGTAAACGACATGGAGGAGGGTAGGGTTTGCGCTCCGACTGGTGCTTGAGGCCTCACGCGACTGGCAAACGGGTCAACAGCGGAGCACGGTGGCCCACGTCCGTCGAAAGCGTCGCCTACGCGAGTCTCAGGCCAGCGAGCGTCGATGAACGCGGCGACATTGTCAGGCTCGCGAACGCATGCTCGCGAACGACATCGTCAACCCTTCGCGCTCGCAACCAAGACGGGTCAGTAAGCGCGTTTCCGCCAACACCTGAGTGCCCCCGGTAGGAAGGACTGGGTGCGGCGATTTGAGCCGTCAACCGTGCTGCTGAGGGCGAAAGGCCAGCGAGCGGAGACTGCGCCGGGGATGGGCCCGTAAGTGCGTGTGTCTCGAACAGCTGATACAGCCCGTTACTGGCTTAGCTAGGACTGTGGTCCTCGTTCAAGCAACTCGCATCACTGTAGGGGGCCCCGAAAAAGGGATCTCTCCTGGTGAACGAAAGCAGAGGGTCGCCGAGGGGGCCGTACCCCGTGCTGTTGCAGCCGTCCACCTCGAACGAGATCAAGTCCGTCGCCACAGGATCGAACAGGAACGAGCGCCTCGAAGAGGTCTGCTCTGAAGCCATGCTGAAACCAAGTTGGGCGCCAGTTATGTGGAGATAGGTTTGCACTAGGCTTACCTACTAAGCGCAACCGTGTAGGGATGCGACGTCCTCCACTGCCACTGCGTGTGAAGACGCTGCGGCCAGGTTCACCGTTTTTTCCGGCGCGGTGCACAAACCACGCACGAGGCAGGATAACAACAACAACTGGTTTATTAACCCAAGATGCAGCACAGTGTGACACACACGGGCTTGCAGGCCGTATAGGGAACTCCGCAAGACCGAGCAAGTACGCTTACCTAGAGCGCGACGACTCCCGCACATGGGCCGAAGTCGAACGCACGAACAAGAAGCCGCCTGCTTAGCAGCGCATCAATCTCTCGTGCAGGCCTGAGAGCATCTGCCGCGGCAAGCAAATCGTCGGGCACAACATAGCTCGTAGGAGAGGAGGATGTCACGCGCGCCCAAAGGAAAATGGCGCTGCGTTGTGACGTAGGCCTGCGCAGCGTAGCGTGCCCGGACATGCCAGCGCGGGACGGAGCCGAGGCTTGACTCGCCCAGATCAAGAGGCGCCCTGACAGCCATCTTGGCGAATGCCGGTGATTATACGCGCCTGGGCTACGCAATTGGCGCGCGCGCGGCAGCTGGGGAACGAGGCGCCTGGTAGGGGGGCGCTCTCGATTCCCACAAGTGAAGTGTTCCGACGATACAAAAACCGCAATAGAAAAACAGAGATTAGAGCGCAAGCCCACAACACATGAGGCATACAACGAACCTTTCTGTTTGGCTGAACTACAAGCCTCACTTACCTGCTGCAATAAATCTACTCCAGGCCTGGACCGTGTGGCATATGAAATGTTAAAACACCTGCCCACTGAAACCCAGAAAGCTCTCCTCTCTCTGTATAATGCGATATGGTCTTCCGGCGAGCTACCCTCAGTCTGGAAGGAAGCTATCATTATCCCAATTCTAAAACAAGGCAAGGACCCGGCCTCAGTTTCCAGCTACAGGCCAATAGCATTAACCAGCTGTTTTTGCGAGGTCTTTGAAAAAATGATTAACAGGCGCCTGATGCACTTCCTTGATATTAATGGCCTACTTGACCCATACCAGTGTGGGTTTCGAGAGACTCGGTCCTCCAATGATCACCTTGTCCGTATCAAGGCACAAATTCGCGACGTTTTTGTTCACAAGCAATTTTTTCTTTCTGTGTTTTCCTCGATATGGAAAAGGCATATGACACTACATGGCGCTTCGGCACATAGAGAGAGACCTGTCACATTTAGGTGTGCGGGGTAGAATGCCGACAATTATCGAAAGCTACCTGTCCAACCGTACATTCAGTGTCCGAGTTGGCACTGTCTTATCTCGAGTATTTGTCCAAGAAACAGGAGTGCCACAATGAAATGTATTAAGCTGAATGAATTCCTTGCACCTGTCTCTTCCACGAAATATTTTTTATTTTTTACAAATTGGCAACATCTCAATGTGCCAACGTCAAGTTCAACTAGAGTTGAACAAGGTATTTCAATGGGCAAACGAGAATGGTTTTACACTGAACGCTCAAAAGAGCACTTGTGTCTTGTTCAGCCGAAAGAGGGGCCTCCATCCTGACCCCAACATTGGCCTGCATGGTCAACCTCTGTCAGTGAAGACCGAGCATAAGTTTCTTGGTGTCATATTAGACACTAAACTAACCTTTTTTTTTTTCAGATTTTTTTATTGGTACGAATACAAGAATGTGACATGTGCTTAGCATACAAAAGGAAGTCCCAAAGTCAAAGACTGTATCAGGACCTCCTGTTAAGGGCGAATTGAGGTAAAACACTGTTAGAGGCAACATAAGCAATAATCAAAATTATAAACTAAGCATAATTGCAATAGAACATTGAAATATATATATATAAAATACATACATACATACACACATATATATACACATTGTGAGCTTACTTACAGCGCAACACCACAAAAGATAGAGGACAGGGATGGAGTAGAACAGAAAGAAAAGACGGCGCTGTTCTACTCCTTTTCTGTCCTGTATTTTTTTCTGGTGTTGCACTGTAAGTTCACGATGGATCCTAACCAACTGGCCTAGCTTACCGTCTTACTACAATATATATACACATACATACATACATACACATACGATATATACATACCAAAGGAAAACAAACATAAAAGAAAACCAAATTAATCAACGAATAATGTGAAGAATATAACTGAAAAAGAATACAAAAAGTTGTAATACATAACATGTGGACATTCAAACAAGGTAGAGCTATGATAAGAAGCAGTAAGGCTAGGCATGCATAATGTGCGATTTTAGTTTTTTCTTGTAGTGATGCAAAGTTCTAGCATCTTTAATAACAGATGGTATTGTGTTCCAAAATGCTATAGATGAAAATTCAGCAGTTAGTTTGCCATAATTATTATGTACCTTAGGCAAAAGGACGTTATTGTTACGTGCAAATCTAGTATTACTTTGAGCAACAAGGTCGAAAGATGAGAAGCATATAGGAGGTAGCGTCTTGGTTATGTATTTATAGAATATGATACCTAAGTTGTAATTGAGGAGCTCTGAAATTGTCAAAATGTTGTTATCATAAAGTAGGCCTTTACCGTTAGAAAAACATGAACTGTTAGTAATGATTCTTATGGATTGATTCTGTAGTACTTGAAGGGAAGCCAAATGAGTGTTATAGGTGTTACCCCAGCACATTATGCCATAATTAATATGAGAATGAACGAATGAATAGTAGAGTGACAGTAAAGTGGAACGTGTGAAGTATGGACGAAATTTAATCAGAGCGCGGATTCCGTATGCTATTTTCTTTTTGATGTCAGAAATATGATCTATGTGTTTCAAGCTAGAATCAAGAGAAATTCCGAGAAAAGACGCGCAGGGACTGGGAAAAATAGAGTGCGAGCCAAAAGTCAACGAAGGAAAGGATGCCGAATATTTGTAATGTGTTGAAAATACTACAAATTTAGTCTTGGTTGCGTTAATAGTTAACAAGTTAGCACTGCACCAACTTGAAACATTTTTCAAGTCAGTGCTTAGCTTGTCGACGAGAAGTGAAATGCTTTAGTCAGAAGTAAATATGGTAGTGTCATCAGCATACAAAATGGAATTAGTGAAGGACAGACGGTTAGAAAGATCATTTATATAAATTAAAAACAGGAGCAGTCCTAAAATGGATCCCTGAGGGACACCAATATTAGTAGATAATTCCTTAGAATATACATTAGAAATGGACACAAGTTGAACGCAGTTATGCAGGTAGCTTTTAAGTAACACTAAAGCAGGACCACATACACGGATCGCTTCAAGGTTATGAAAGAGAATGATGTGATTTAAACTGTCAAATGCTTTTGTTAGATCGATGAATACTGATCCTGCAAATAAACCTTTGTCAATGAATTTTTTTAGTTGATTGGTTAGATGAATGAGTGCTAGATCAGTAGAGAAATGATCGCAAAAGCCGAACTGACAAGGGGACAGAATATTGATTTTATCAAGGTAATTGGTTAGACGTACTCCAATCAACTTCTCAAGAACTTTACCAAAAAAGGGCAGAATGCAAATGGGTCGGTAATTATTAATCAATGTCCTATCACCTTTTTTATGAACTGGGATAATATTACGGCATTTAAGCTCTTTAGGAAATACGCCTGTCTTGAATACCAAATTCGTAATGAAACACAATATAACAGAAATTAGGGGCGAAATGAGTTTTATATGAGCAGGCAGGACTTCATCAATTCCTGCACCAGCAGATTTGAGGTGTTTTATGACATTATGTAATTCTTCAGGAGTAGTGGGAAGGTGAAAAAACGGATGAGGGAGGCGTCTAAGTGGTGTGATTTGTGTGGGACAGGGTGCATCAGCACTAAAAAAGTAGGAACAGAAACGTCAGCTATGTCGATAGGCGAGTTAAATTCAATGTTGTCGATTACAATTCTGGATACTTGGTGGCGAAAATTCCTGTTTAGAAAGCAGTTTACAATGTCCCATTTTTGTTTAGCATTATTACCTGCTTGCGATAATTTTTCTTCTAGAAAAGAACGTTTTGCAGCTTTTAAGTGCTTGTTTACAGCGTTACGTAATTTTTTGTAGCGGGCAATTAACTTAGTATTAAACGGCTGACTTTTAGTTTTTTTTTTTTGAGGTTGTCGCGTCTATGTAAAGCAGCTAATAGCTTCTGAGACATCCCCGGATTATGAGATAATGCTAATACTTTTTTACATTTCTTTTTGGAAGTGAATTTTTGGATATGCGATATAATTAAGGAAAAAAATTTAGAAAATGCTTTTTGGGGATCATTACAAGTTTTAACCTCGGTCCAATCTAAGTCCTCTACGGCAGTTATGAAACTCTCTTTATCCAGAACATATTTGGAATGAGGAAGAGTGCAAGGACGTAGTCGATTGAAGCGTAGGAGCAAAGGATAATGATTAGCAATGTCACTGTCGAGAACTTTCACCTGCAGAGATATTAGCGAGTTAGAGAAAGCATGATCTATCAGGGTCCCAGCACCGCTGGGAACTTGCCGTGTAGGACACCATTTAAAGACTCAAATCCATAGCTTTGCAGTAGACTAGTGTAACTAATACCAACAGGTGAAGAGTGATCGAGTAAGTTAATGTTGATGTCACCCATTAATATGGCAGTTTTATTCTCAAGAGAAATGATATGTAGGACATTTTCAAGATTAGAAAAAAAATCTTCGATTGAGGATGAGGAAGATCGGTAAATGCAGCCAAATATAAAATCTCTCTGATCGCAAGATGGAGAGCAATTAGTGATTTCAATCCAAACTGATTCACAATTAGTTACAGGCAAGTGCAAATCATGTCTTCTCCTATAAAAAAGATCAGGAGACACAAAAATGGCCGCACCACCATGACTTCTAGTTATTCTATTACAGTATTCCGAGTTATAATTTGGGAAGCAATAGAGATTTCTGTCAGCAACTGATAACCATGTTTCTGTTATGGCAATAAGTGAAAAAGAGTTACTATATGAAGAAAGCAGATCATGGATTTCATCGAAGTGTTTACGCAGGCTCCTAGCATTGAAATGAATGATAGAATTATATCCACTTATGAATGAGTTAACATGGTCTGGTTCTATGAGAGTATCCATGTTGATGCGAGACAAAAATGATGCAATGATCACATTGTGCAAGGATTAGTCTATTTTTGTCAAATCGAAGTCATCGCGAATGCGCAGGACTCTGCTATTAGTAGTCTTTCTAGCCTTAATTTGACAGTTGTCTGTCCAGAGAAACATCCAGTTCTTTTCCTTTTTTAGTATTAAGGCTTTGGAAAAGAGGACCTTGTTGCTTGGAGTCACATGATCATTGATAAAGACAGGGGCATTAGTACCACCAGTGACACCAAGAACACTAGCACAGAGCTTCACCTTACGTGCTCTACTGATGTAGTCAGATTTCTTAGTCCGAGAGCAGAAGCGCGCAATAATGTTTATTTTATCTTTAGACCGTGTTGGCACGCGATGCACAATGTCGAGATCAGCAGGCAATATGGGACAGCCAGCCTTCTCCCCTATCATTTTCACGATTGCACTGCAGTCTTCCCCCTGAGAGCAGGGAACGCCCTTGATCTCCACATTGCTCATGCGCGAGTATTGCTCCAGTTCCTCAACCTTGCGGCTGAGGGAGTCATTCGGGGTTTTTAGCTGTTTATTCTCATTTACCAATGTGACATTTTGGTTACGTAGGTCCTCGACAAGTTCGTTCAAGTGCTCTGCAGTCAATTGTAGGGATACAACTTCTTTTTTTAGTTCAGCAACATCTATGCCCGATTCTTGCAGCTCGAGTAAGAACCTGCCGAAGACCTTTTCAGATGTGTCCTTAGCCAAGCTGTTAATTTTAGCCTCAAGGTCTTCAGTTTTTTTTTTGAGAGTTCAGCATTGGTTGGCATGGTAAATACTCCTGATAAAAAAAAATTGCAGACAGAAAAAATAAAATGCAAATCACAACGCAATTTTCGGCAGCAGCGGCAGTTGAAAAAAAAAAAGAAACTATACGGAAAAGAGCTTGAAAGAACACCTGCAGGAACAGGGAACTCTGCTTAATTTGCAGCTCGTGCAATGCCACTGCTGCCAGTGAAGAGCTGTGCTGGTGCTGGCAAATATATAGGGCTTGCTCTCAGGGCAGCAACCTCCAGCTGCAAAATCGTCGAATGCTAGCAGCAGGCCACAAAGTGACCGCGCAGTCGCAGCGTCACCACGTGTGGATGATCCAGCACCTTCCAAGGGCAATGCGACGATAAAGCACCACGAAGATAACCGCCGATGAAGCAGCCGGGACGGGCAAAGAAACGGGTGGTCAGGATAACTGCAAGAACAGGAAACTCTGCTCAATTTGTAGCTCGTGCAATGCCACTGCTGCCAGTGAAGAGCCGGTGCTGGTGCTGGCAAATATACAGGGCTTGCTTTCAGGGCAACGACCTCCAGCGGCGAAATCGGCGAATGCTAGCAGCAGGCCACAAAGTGACCGTGTAGTCGCAGCTTCACCACGTGTGGATGATCCAGCACCTTCCAGGGGCAATGCGACGATGAAGCACCCCGAAGATAACCGCCGATGAAGCAGCCGGGACGGGCAAAGAAACGGGTGGTCAGGATAACTGCAAGAACAGGAAACTCTGCTTAATTTGTAGCTCGTGCAATGCCACTGCTGCCAGTGAAGAGCCGGTGCTGGTGCTGGCAAATATACAGGGCTTGCTTTCAGGGCAACGACCTCCAGCGGCGAAATCGGCGAATGCTAGCAGCAGGCCACAAAGTGACCGTGTAGTCGCAGCTTCACCACGTGTGGATGATCCAGCACCTTCCAAGGGCAATGTGACGATGAAGCACCACGAAGATAACCGCCGATGAAGCAGCCGGGACGGGCAAAGAAACGGGTGGTCAGGATAACTGCAAGAACAGGGAACTCTGCTTAATTTGTAGCTCGTGCAATGCCACTGCTGCTAGTGGCATTGCACGAGCTACAAATTATCCCACACATCAAGTATCATCCTTCATCTCACACATCAAGTGGACAGGTGCTTAAAAACAACGAACACTTTGAAAGTGTTGTCATGCACTACATGGGGTAGTGACACGAAATGTCTAATGAATTTATATAAAAGCCTCGTACGCACACGCCTAGATTACGGTGCTATAATCTATCAGTCGGCAACACCATCAGCCTTGAAAATTTTCGACCCTGTCCATCATCTAGGCATTCACCTCTCTACGGGTGCTTTCCGAACCAGCCCTGTGGAGAGCCTGTACGTGGATTCGAATGAATGGTCGCTCCACCTACAAAGATGTTTCCTGTCCTTTTTGTACTTTTTGAAGGTGAAGGCAGACAAGAAACACCTTTCCGATTTCACAATTAATGATTTGTCTTGTTCTGGCTTGTTCGAGAACCGTCCTTCGTTTAGGAAGCCCTATGCGCTCCGTGTAAGGGGCCTGGCCGAAGAAACAGGTGTGCCTCTTCTTGAACACAATTTGATGGCTCCTGCAACATATCTGCCACCGTGGCAGTGACAGCTTATAGACTGTGATGTCTCTTTTGTTGAAGTCACAAAGCACGCACCACTTGCACACATACATACATACATACTTCCTAGAACCACAACATAAATACACATGCCCCGAGTTCTTTACCGATGCGTCAAAGTCAAACACTTCTGTGTCATATGCAGCGGTAGGCTAATCCTTTTCTGAGGCCGGCGTTCTTCATCCTGATGCAAGCATTTTCACAGGAGAAGCTTACGCAATACTGGCGGTCGTAAAACACATCAAACAGATAAAATTACAAAAGGCGGTAATATACACAGATTCCCTAAGCGTGGTCAAAGCCCTGAAAACTCTTAAAAAACACAAGAACCCCGTGCTGGTGCCACTTTACTCACTTCTGTGCACACTGTACACATCAAAACAGCACATCGTCTGCTGGGTTCCAGGGCACCGTGAGATACAAGGGAACGTTTTGGCCGACAATCTGGCTGCTTGCGCCAATGACACTACTCCCAATGCATCAACACCGGTCCCTGCACTTGACTTAAAACCTTTTCTAAAACGAAAGTTCAGGGGGTATTGGCCGAGCATGTGGGATAAACACACAGATAATAAACTCCATGCTATTAAGCCGCAACTAGGTTATTGGCCGCCACTATCAAAATCACGACACACAGAAGTAATATTAACAAGGCTTAGAACAGGACATACACATTCTACACATTCATTTCATCTATCTACCGGTGATCCACCATATTGTGAGAGATGTGGAGAGCCCCTTACGGTTCTCCACATTCTCGTCCAGTGCAATGAGCTAGATGCTCTAAGAAAAAAGCACGTTCTACTGCCCTACCGACAGCAGCACCCTCTGCACCCTGGGATACTCATCGGTAGAGATCCGCTTTTTAAACTGCAAACACTTTTCATGTTTTTAAAAGATGTGCATAGCTTTCACCCGATATTTCGAGGTCATTTGTAGCACAACCTCTATAGAGTGGTCGTGGCTGCGGTGACTACATCTTCATCATGGTTTTATTATCATGACATTTTGCCATCTGCTATCATTACACATGTCACGCCACTGTCATGATTTTATTACTTCCATGTTTTAACCCGCGTTAGAGCGAGGAATTTTAAGGACCCTTTACAGCCACGCATCATATCATTGTTCATATCTGTAGTCAATTGAAATGGCGCTCTTTGGCCATCAATTGGCCCTTGCGCCATTAAAAACTACTCATCATCATCATCGTGGTCGAGTGCATGCGTGTGTTCTTTTATGCATGAGTGCGTGCAGATGTGTGTGTGTGCACATGTGTGTGTGAGCAAGTGAACGTGCTTGCACGTGTGTGCTCTTTTGTAAGTGTGTGCAAATATGTGTGTATGTGAGTGTGCTCGTCTGTCTGTGTGCGTGTGTGTTCGCTTGTGCATTTTTGTGCGTGCTCTTGTGTCACTGCATTTTTCCACGCATGAAACAAACCCGCCTTCTTCGTGTAAGCATCATCAAAGTCTGTATGTAAATTAACGCTGGTTACGCTCAACCATCGCTTTCCATAGGGTTTGCATGCCAAACCGGACTGCTTCGCGTAGGAGCACATTTGCAGAAAGCTCCACTCCCGTAGCTTTCTCTTCATTGTCAAAAAATGTCTGCAAGTAAAGAAGGTAAGCTTGCGCATTGAAGGCCTCAGTAGGTCAAGGTATCTCTGCCAACATCCACGATGCAGTTAAGCTATCCATCTGATTGTTTCCCTCTTCTAGAAGCAGTCACTGTCATCAAAAAATTTTTCAATAAATCAGTCGGGTGAGTACACTCCCCTGTGTACTTTCTACTCATGTGCTGCACAGGAAGGCATCAATATTTTCTTAAAAACTGGCTCACGGATTTGTTTGCTTCGGTCACAACCATCACGACAGCAGCTGGGGCACGAAGAAAAAGAAAGACTATAGCGCCAGCCACCATAAATTCTTCTATTTGTTTTATTTTAGGTGGTTGGGGGGCAAGGAAGTATAAGGTGTACAGCTAACCAGCGGTCTGCGGTTTCTATAAAGCGACATCTTACAAAGAGGGTTCAGCTTAAATTGAGTACGACTCAGTGATCGATGGAAGGAAGATGATAGGCGTAACATTAAGAGATAAGAAGAGAGACGAGGGGATCAAGGCACAAACCGTCATTAAGGATATCATAGTTGAAATCAAGAAGAGGAAATAGACATGGGTCGAGCATGTAGTGCGTCGTGTTAGGTACGGCGCCCGAGTTTATGGAGGAGCAGTGTTCTTTTGGTCTTCAAACAGGTAGCCGAACAGCTGGTGGCCTATGTTTGCCATGTATTGTTCAAGCGAGGCGCCGTGCCGTTCAGAGACGACGACAAATTCAGCACCCTCCTTGGAAAAGACAGCGGCGGCCGCCGCGAATCACCCCGCTCATTGAGCAAGCTGTTTGGACCCCTTTCGAGCTTGTTTGGGGTGGCCCTTTCGATATATGCTGTCGTAAGTGTCGGACCGATCACACCAGCGACAGTGTACGCTCAAGGGGAACTTGTGGTGGACCCCGTGGTGGAAGCGTGGTGACTCCTCCCTCCAGTCAAGAAAACTGACGTAAGCAGGTGTGGGCGGCTCCGCCAAAAAGTGTTATATGTTTTAAGATTGGACAGTATAATTGGTGCCCTTTCCCTCTTCCGAGGATCTGGCGAAACGGGACTGTTTAAAATTGGCCCTCGCAAGCTGCTTCGTGTGATTTTTCGCTGCAGTGATTCTTCGATGCAGTGCTGTTCGAGACAGTCCTTTGATGCTGATACCTTCTTGATGTAGAGCTTTCGACGAGATTGTCACTATGTAGGACGACATTTCATCTAGATGTTCATCTTGTGGCGAGAAAAGCTCGGTTGTAAATAATGTAAAATAAACCTCTGTAAATATCTCTTCAAGAAGGCACCTTCCTCCCAGCAAGATGGGCTAAACGAGCCCAGTGGTGGTGGTCAGCTACCAACGACGAGGCCCGCCGGACCCGAGCTGCAACGACTGGCAGCAAAGATGGTATGCTGTCAGACCCCAATCCTAACTGGATGGCAGCATTGGGATATGACTCCGCGACAGCCAACGACATGAACCGCCGGTCAGCCGGAAGCCCTGGTATTCGGCGGGATCGGCACAGCGTACCACGATCGTATGTATTTGGGCGAATGCCTGAATTTGTGCTTGAGTAGCAAACGTCAGGAGCCTGTCACGTGTGCGCTTCTGCGCACGGGAATGTACAAAAGGCACTCTATGCTTGGTTTTTAGAAGTGTGTGCGAAGAACATTACGGTGGATGGCCCGATGCTGATCGCCAAGGCTAAATGGTTTGCCGCAGAACTCTGTGAAACAACTTCGCTGAGAACAGCGTGTGGCCTCACCAATTAGGCAGCGATACAACATCGTTGGCAAGACCAATTCTGGCGAAAGCGAAGCTGTCAGCAGCCAGGAAATCCAGCAGTAGATGACTAAGGAGGCAAGTCCCATGCCCCTCTAGTCTGTGCGCCGTCGACATGACAGATGGGAGTCCGCGAGCCCGGGCTTGCTTGAGGTCGGCGGCATGACGCTTTTCTGTCCGGACCACTCCCTGCACCACCCGCCAGCTGGACGACCAGAGCCACGAAGAAGCAGCTCACCGATGTACAAACTTGGGTGGCTCTCGAAGAGTTGAAGTCTTGGGGCAAGACCCAGGCCGCCTCGACCATCCACCATTTTCTCGGTCGTCTTCACCAACATTCTCCATAACGCACTTACCTTTCATATCTCGCGTGCAGATGTGCCCTCCTTTTCGTCTTCCCTCTTCTTTTCTTCTTTTCATTACATGCACTTTTCTTTTCTTCTTTCTTTTCTCCTTTCTCGTCTTTTTTCATGTTCCTTGTCACCACTGACACGGCCATACTGTTTTTTTTTTCGTGTGTGTATATTTATCGAAAAGTGCTAACAACTTCTGCACTGACAACTTAGGCACTTTTGTGAGTTAAACAAAGTTCATTAAATTAAACCACATTTGCAATGAACTACACCATTCTAGTGAAGCGTGGTACCACCACGTCGAACCAATAATCCCAGGCCAGTTGCATGCACCATGTTACTCACTCTGCTCTAGCCGTCGCATGCCGGGTCGTTCGCTCGACCGCGGTAAGTAGCCTGTTCGTTTAGCACAACGAAAACTAATTTTGCAAACAATGCGCGCAAGCGGCCTCACATGACGCGGTGTCAGCAAACTTGCGAATGGCAGCATGATGGGCTTGTACCGCTGTCACTCCGTCGAGCAGATATCTGCAGATGACAGTGACAAGGTTGCCGGCAATGAGTCGAAATTGCACGTGTATTGCCACTGGCCACCTAGCCATCACTCTTTTTTGATGCTTATCCATTCAGGCACAGCTTCAACCGCACGGAAGTCATTATCACTAATCGACTGGTCTCTGTCGTTACTGAAAGGTGGGAGACCTTTTGCAGCACATAGTGGTATCGGAGAGCTGAGCATCGCAGTCCACTTCTTTGCGACAAAAAGTTATCGCTTCTTGCATATATGGCTTCTTGCGTTCGAAGGTATGGTTGGTTAATCATTGGCGGTCGTAGATGCCAAAATGCAGAGAACGGTGTCAAAAAATTTTGCCGCGCGAAAGCCTTTTACTCGTTACTCGTTTCCATCTTTTACTCGTTTCCATTCTGCCGGTGAAGACGCGCCTGGAAAGTGAGCGACCTCACTCGAGAGTTCGAAATCTACGTGCAGTGCTCGCTGTGGTCTGTGATATATTCGTCGCAAGTAATCTGCATCGGGGCACGCTTGCGCGTGTGCCTATCACATGCTTTAGAATGCCTTTTTAAACACTTTGTTTGCTTTGTTTGTGCCACATTTTTATCGCGACTGCATGGAAAGTGTTCGTTTTAAATGTAGAAGGCTTTAAAAAATATTTGCCGTATGTGGACTTCGTTTCAAAAAGTAGCATAGAAAAATCGCACGAGCACCGAATTATCGTCATTATAACCGATACATCGTTATATTTGGGATTGTAAGTGGGTTCAATTGTATTGACTTGTGCCATGGTAAGAGCAGAGTTGCGTCCACCAAGTGGGCAAATCATTACATTGCCATAAAATCCTGAGCAGGTGCCCGCCCTGTCAGCAACTTCAAATTACCAGCAATATAGACCAGAAGCACATTCCTAAAAAAGCACCAAAATGAAAGATTGTGGCAGCAATGTTTTCCGTTAAAAAATTGAAAGAAATACGAAGTGCACATGGACTTCTCACAAGTCTTCCAGCTCTTGTAGGCCGCATGGCACATTACGATGGCAATTCACAAACACATAAAACACCTAGGCAACATGATCAGACTGCAGGAAGCATGGCACGCAAGCACCTCCGATCATGAGCCTGCACCAACGCCACAGCTCTGGGCAACAAACAAATCACAAAGGCTTTATTTTCACTAAGCGTGACAGGTAGTACCTTCCAATTTTGAATATAGTGGTTTCTGAGGCCATACTTTATCTCACGGGGAACCTGAAAATCATAACAGCTATTGCGTTTTACTTGCTGCTAAAGTGAATCTTAGAGGCCACAGAAAAAGAGGCACACGGCTGACACCTGATCCACTCTCAGTGCTGCTCACAATCTCTCAATAAATTCAATTCATTTATCTTGACAATAAGCCCTTAAGCAAACTGATGTTCCATTATCATATGCATGCCATTAACTCTAACCTTGAACCAGAGCCATCACATTCTATATTTGAAAAACCAGCCACTGCTGTCCACTATAACTTCTGTGTACACTCCCAAAGCTACAAGAATGCCCTTTACCTGCATGCGTGTCTTGACCACATCGATGGGAGTGTTGCCAAAGACAGAGGCAGCGCCGGCAACAGCACCGAACATGCCCACCACCAGCTTGTTGACCGGCTTTGTGGGATCCCCACCCCGGTACCAGTCCTTGAGCGTCTCCATGACGAAGAAGCGAATGGCCTGGTTGCTGCCCTGCTTCATGATGGTGGCTGTGAGCCCCTGGTAAGTGCCCTTGATGCCTGCAGAGCAAGGCACCCTGTTTTCTCAACAAGATAACAGGAAATAAAATAAATGGAAGACACTGCCATCAGCAAAACAAGCGATTATCAAGAAATTTAACAAACATATTAACACACAGCACAGCTCTGCTTTCCCATTGCTTCAAGAGACCCTGCAGCACTTTTCCACGTAACCATCAAATGGCTTCATCAGAAAAGCCTCTCAAATAGACTGCCACAAAATTTGTAGAATAAATCATGCATGAACTCGAGAAGCATGTGTTGTACGGCTATTTGGCGAGACGTATTATTCAAACTTAAACTGCACGTAGAATGGGACAATAGGGTGAAAGCAGACAGGACGAATTCAGACTAAGAACTGATTTATTGAAATCACACAATACAGCCAACTGGAGCCGTGTGCATGCATGAAAAACACTCATAGCACATGTACAAGAAAGATTTACCAGCGTAAAAAGACGAAACACATAAGAAGGAGCACACACACTGCGGGAGAGAAAGCGCATCCATGCTTTTTTCTCCTAGATGGAAGCGCAGCCACGAGGACAAACTGGTTCCTCAGGGAAAGAAGCCTCTAAGCGAGAGCCGTTCACCCCACGATGGGCGAGAGACTTTCCCCCTTTCAAGCTCGAATGTGCTTTGTTGCAAAAATAAGTTGAGCAAAGGTTTAGCAGTTATGCTTCGCCACCTTGACCTCCAATTTGAAACGATCATGAAGTTAACATTGGTCCATTCTTTTATTCGAAGCAAAACCAAAACAGAGCCACAAGTGCATTGAAAGCTCCAAGCACAAAGACTAGGAAAATCTGTGTACTACAACCCATCATCCTCACGGTGGCTGAACGATCTCAGCACTCAATTCCACTCAGATTAACCTTAAGAAACTCTATAGCCTAAACTGCAGGTAGTCAATGTAGCCTCGATTGCTTGCTGAAATTAGCGCAACAAAATATTTTGAGGCTGGTCCAGAATATTGGCAGAGTATGGTGCAACATCAGCAAATTTCATGGTTGTGGCTCAGCTTGGTGCAAAAATGGGTAATTGTATTACATAGGCACAAGTGGTGCAGCTATTGCACCCTTGTCTTAAGCAACTCCTTTTATGACAGCTGACATTTACTGTATCAGATTCAGCTATTCGGCGGAATTGCCATTATTGCGGCAACTAAATCGGCGCCCATTTCCATAGTAACTGCACAGGTAAGTACAGTAGAAGCAAAATCAAGCCTGAAACCTCTCATTGCCAACAAGATGGAAGCAGTTTTGTTAAGCCCCAAAACACAACCACAGCGACATCGCCTGCATAAAAACAGGCATAATTGTGTACCAAAGAGCAATAAACGTCTACCTTTTAAAAAATTCTAAACCAAAAAGCCAACAGTCTTGCGGGCACAATAACGAAATCTACACTAGCCATCGTGCTGCTGTACTAAAGCATTCAATATAGAGGGACATAGGCGTGAGGAAAAATTCCACATATTCCCGCATTGCGGCAGTAAGAGCCAAGGAAGAGAAATATTCGAAAAAAGCCTGCATTTCAAACATACAGGAAATGATGCAAATGTACATCTTCGACCCTGAAAGAGTTAACATGTTGCACACATCACACGAATGCACAGCCCCACGCATGTTGGAAGAATAATGCGCTAATCACATAGAAAAAAAAAATCGTTTCAGGTTCTGAAAAAGCCAAGGGACATTATTGAAGCATTGTAATAGCACAATAGGTGCTCATTCATTCTAATTATTTGGGACTGGAAAAACTGTCTGAGTTACCTGCATGTCAAATTATCGACAGTATCAAGAAATAAATAAATATATGACCTTTACATCATAATGCACTTTCATTCTCTTCAGGAATATATAAATCCAGTAATAATCTTGCATACACACAGCGCAAACAACAAAACTCTTGCTATTCGTGACTTCATTCACAGTGAATACTGCTCAAGACCCCCGTGTCCCTATTAATAGGGAATACTCTGATTTCATACTTTATTATGCACAATGAAGACCTTTGTGAATGGCGACCATGCATTTCCGAAAGACTGTCCGTTATGGCTGTCCCTGAATGGTGTTTTTGTTACTTAGCGTCGGGACATTTACGGCACTTTCCCGCACAAAGTGCTCCAAGGACAGCCCAGTTGTGGCCAATTAGTATGACCAAGTTAAGAAGACTTTCATAGTGTTAAGGCGTTTATTAGCCGGCACACAGCGGGCATGCACAATGGCGACAGTAACGGCCAAGCACGGGCTCACCGCGCGAGTGGCATCCTTTTTGGGTAGACCCACTAGAAGGCACCCGAGAGTTCGACCAATTTTAGTGTTCGGAAGATTCTCTACAATTACCCCGGGGTCGAAGGGGGAGCTGCCTGGCAACATAACAGTTTGTCATTATGAGTGGGTCATAGTAAGCCTTCAGGCGCTCCACGCTGACTATGTTGCGCCCGCGACGACGCATGTCCGAAGTTTGTTCAATTGGTTCAATCAGATAGTTGACCGGAGATGTGCGCTCGATGACACGGTAGGGGGCTTCGTATTTGGGAAGTAGTTTGGAAGAAAGGCCAGCTATAGAGGTCAGGATTGAGAGTCATACAAGAGAACCAGGAAGGAACGTGGGTTCAGAAGTCGCGGAGCCATCATGAATACTCTTCTGCCGCTCTAGCTCATGCGTCGTAAAAGTCTTGGAAAGCTCTCGACACTCTTCAGCAAGCCTGGCTGTCTCAGAAATAGGTGCACACTCAGATGGATCCGGCGTGTACAGGAGTATTGTGTCGATAGAGTGTGACGGGTGCCTTCCGTACAGCACGAAGAAAAGTGGAAACCCGGTTGTGCTCCGAGGGGCAGTGTTGTAGGCGTATGTGACGAAGGGCAGTATAGTATCCCAATTCGTGTGGTTGGCGGCGACGTACATCGAAAGCATGTCGCCGAGGGTGCGGTTAAAGTGTTCGGTGAGACCATTCGTCTGCGGGTGGTAAGCAGTAGTTTTGCGGTGGACAGAATGGCACTCCGTCAGAATGGCATCGACGACTTGTGACAAGAAGACACGGCCTCGATCGCTGAGAAGCTCGTGAGGTGGATCGTGGCGCAGTATGAATCGATGCAGTAGGAAGGACGCAACATCACGCGGAGTAGCCGCAGGGATAACGGCGGTTTCGGCGTATCGCGTTAAATGATCTACGGCGACGATGACCCAGCGGTTACCAGCCGACAACAGAGGAAGTGGTCTATACAAATCGATACCTATGCGCCCAAACGGACGCTCAGGGCAAGGTGACGGTTGCAGACTGGCTGGCGACATGTGTGCTGACGGTTAGCGGCGTTGGCAAGCAAGGCAGAAGCGAACGAACTGCTGCACATAGCAGTACATCCCGCGCCAGAAGTAGCGTTGCCGAATGTGATGGTAGGTTTTGAATACCACAGAGTGTGCGCATTGCGGATCAGAATGAAAGGATTCACATATCTCGAACCGCAGAATGCGGGGTATCACGAGTAACCACTGCCGGCCATCGGCGTCGTAATTGCGTCGGTGTAGAAGGCCGTCACCGATGGCGAAATGCTGAGCTCAACGACGCAAGGCACGCGTGGATGGAGTTGCGGATGGATCAGAGAGCAAGGCGATGAGCGGGCCGATCCAATTATCCTTTCGCTGTTTGGTAGCGATGATATCAACATCAATGGCAGAAACAGCAGCCGAGGATACTGAGCAGAGCACATCACCTTCAGGCAGAGGAGAGCGCGAGAGGGCGTCGGCGTCAGCATGCTGGCGTCCGTTGCGGTACAGCACGCGGATGTCGTAGTCTTGTAAGCGAAGAGCCCAATGGGCGAGATGGCCTGAGGGATCCTTCAATGATGAAAGCCAGCATAGTGCATGATGGTCGGTGACGACATCGAATGGGCGACCATACAAATAAGGGCAAAACTTTGTAAGGACCCAGACGATCGCCAGGCACTCTTTCTCTGTGACGATGTAGTTTGTCTCTGCTGTCGTGAGCGTACGGCTTGCATATGCTACGACATATTCAGGGAATCCAGGTTTGCGCTGCGCCAGGACAACGTTGAGGCCTACACCGCTGGCGTCCGTGTGCACCTCCGTCGGGGCCGTAGGGTCGTAGTGGCGTAGAATGGGAGGAGACGTCAACAAATGGCAGAGCTTTGCGAACGCATCGTCGCACTCAGACGAACACGAATTGAGGGGCCCGTTACTTCCAAGGAGCTTCGTCAGTGGTGATATAATCGTGGCAGTTTCGTATGAAGTGTCGGAAGTATGAGCACAGGCCCACGAAACTACGCAGTTCTTTGACGGATGCAGGTTTGAGGAATTCGGCCACGGTCTGAAGCTTGGCTGGGTCAGGAAGAATGCCATCCTTGGACATGATGTACCCTAGGATGGTGAGTTGCCGTGCTGCAAAGCGGCACTTTAGATTTAGTTGCAAGCCGGCATTGCTCACACGTGCGAAAACTTGTTTCAGACGTTGGAGATGCGTGGAGAAATCTGGAGCGAACACAACAACGTCAGCGAGGTAACACAAGCATGTGTGCCATTTCAAGTTGCGCAGAACGGTGTCCATCGTGCGCTCAAAGGTCGCAGGTGCATTACATAGACCAAACAGCATGACGTTGAATTCGAACAAGCCGTCGGGTGTGATGAACGCAGTCTTCGGTCGAGCGTCATCAGCCATGGGTACTTGCCAGTACCCCGAGTGCAGATCGAGAGAAGAAAAAAATTCGGCTCCGTGAAGGCTGTCGATTGCGTCATCGTTGCGCGGCAGTGGGTAAACATCCTCGCGAGTGATCTTATTGAGCCGTCTGTAGTCCACACAGAACCGCACAGAACCATCTTTCTTCGCAACAAGAACAACAGAAGACGCCCATGGACTGTCCGAGGGCCGAGTAACGTCGCGTCTGAGCATATCGTCAACCTGCTCGATAATTTCCCGACGTTCAGCAGGCGACAGGCGGTATGGACGGTGCCGTAATGGTGGATGGGCACCAGTGTCGATACGGTGCGTAACAGAGGACGCGCGACCGAGAGAACTTCGCCCTACATCACAAGAAGAACGGTATTCTTACAACAGGTCCAGAAGCTGGGAACGCTGTACTGACGTAAGGTTGTCATCAATGTAGGGGCCAAATACATCAGGAGATGATGGATCAGAAGTGGAAACAGCACTGATGGTACGCGAATCGGGATCACGTGAGTCTTCGGGTACGTCCAGGACTTGTGCGACGTCGACTGGTTCCACTCTGCCGAGACATTCCTCTCGAACCAAGGTAACAGAGTACGGGGATGGGTTGGTCACAAAAATAGCAGCGTTGCCCTGGGTGATTTGCACGGTCACGAAAGGTACTAGCAACCCTTTCCTTCGGCAAACACGGTCGGATGGCGAAACGAGTGCAATTGTGTCGGAGAGTCTAGCGCAGTAGACAGATACACCCATCGTCGAGCTTGGAGGCACTCTGGTATCGTCTTTCACGAGAATCTTGCTCAGTTTCGAGGGACTGTCTTCCGGCGTCAAATGCGAGAAGGGTGAGAGTTCAATTTCAGTAGCGGCACAATGGATGACGGCATCGTTGCAGGAGAGAAAATCCCACCCCAGGATGACATCATGAGAGCATGCAGGAATGATGATGAATTGGCCGACATACAGAATGTCCCGAACGACAACGCGAGCTGTGCACTCTGCTGTAGGATGGATACGAAGCGAACCGGCAGTACGAAGGGACAACCCAGAAATTGACGTCGTCACTTTTCGAAGCAAGCGGCAAATGTTTTCGTCCATAACGGATACTGCAGCTCCAGTGTCAATAAGAGCAGATGCATGAACACCGTCCACAAGCACGTCTATGACATTAGATGGGCGGCTCTGAGGGCTTTCACATTGCAATAGCATCGCAGTCCTTGCCTCGGGGACTGCGACGACTAGTTTTCCCGCTCATGAGTAGCCGAACTTGGCCTCATGAAGGACAGGGAGCGACGTCGTGGAGACGGCGACCTTTGAGGAGATGGACCTGGGCGAGACCAACGTTTATAGATACTTTTTTCAGTTTCCGAACTCCTTTCGAGGCGGGCGCGATTTGCTCCTAGGGAGTGTGGGGGCGCTGCAGTCTAGCTTTGCGCCAAGTAAACGGCCGCTCTCCCTTGGCTTCACTGCTGCCGCAGTTGTGTTGGTTGTGTGTGTTCCGTGTTGGTGTTCGGTAGAGCTGTTTTTTTTTTGTGTGTGTGTGTGTATGCCTCGTCGCTCTCTGTGAACGTGGCATGCTAACACGGTCTTCTGAAGACACTCCGCCGTCTACGCTCACGAAGACACATCTACGACGTAGGACTCGCCGTTTGTTGAAAATCGCGGGCACGCATTGACCACGTGTGGGCGCACCGAGCACGTGTGTACGCCTGGACATCTCCCAGGGTGAATTCTACGGCTGCTGCTATCCTGTGTGTTATGCCTTAGCACTTTCGGGACATCATGCCGACGTGTTTTGTGCCTGGGTGCACCAGCGGATACAGAAAAAACCCCGAGAAACGCCACTTCTTTTCTCTGCCGTCCGACCCGCTGTTGCTGCAGAAGTGGGAAAGAACTATTCCACGCGCGGACAAAACTTTGGGAAGGACGTGCAAGGTGTGCGATCTTCACTTTCAAGAAAGCGACATCCTGAAGACATATAAGCATGTCATAAATGCAGAAGTCGTCGAAATCGACCATGGTGCATGGGCATTGAAGAGCGATGCAGTTCCTTGTTTATTTTCGAACCTCCCAGTGTACCTGTAATGCAGCCGCAAAAGATGAAGGTCGCCAAAGAAAAGGGCACCTGTACCTCAACAAGCTGTGCAGCTGCCTTGCGATCTTCCAGAAAAATCTCCGCAACAGGTACACGCTCCTTCGCAGGACTTCAGTTTTTCTAAGCTAGTGGAAAAAACTGTTTCACTACAGCTTCCTCGCAATTGGAATTCGGCGGTCCCTGAAGAGCCAAGAAAGCCTTCGGTAATCGTATTTTATAATGCTGAATTCAGAGGAGACATCTACTGCATTCTCAAGAGCACTGTCATCCGCGAGGATTTGACCTACTTGGTTTCAGCGAACGGAAAATTTCTGAAAAAGTGACCATTTGATATACCACTGCGGTCACTCAAGGACGTAAAAGCGGTCATGCATGTTCTACACTCTTTGCAATCTTGCCTCGGTTGTCCGCCTGTTGGCACAGCGAAAGAAGAAAATGTGTCGCTAAGAAATATTCATCACAAGGACTGCGCAGGCTTGACTGATGCTGACAGAGGTACATGTGCTGTCGGTGTCGTTTTAGCGAGAACACTGAAAAAAAGAATGGCAACAAAACCCAAGAGGAAGGTGCAGATTGCAACCGGCGTACTAAGGAAACGCTTGATCCGTGCCACCGCCGCACGAGAACGGAATAAACTTGAAATGCGTCGGCCGAGTGAAAAGTTGAAGACTGCATCTTCAGCGACTCTGGATGATCTCGTTCAAGATTTACCTGAAGTGCAGAAAGTGTCCATTCGTACATCCATGATGCAACAAGCAGCAAAATCACCCAATGGGTATAGGTACACAACAGATTGGCTCATGGTTTGTTTGCTGCTGAGGCTCACAAGCCCGAAACGTTACAGGAGGCTGTTGGAAATGAAGGTCCTCCCCCTTTCTAGTCCAAGTCACCTTGTCCAGCTCTTGAGGGGCCTTCCATGTGACTATGGCCTGAATAAGTTTGCTCTTGAGAGCATTAAGAATCACATGGCTGGGAAGCCGGACCACCATACCTATGGTTGTTTGATTATTGATGAAATTAAGTTGCGTGAGGGAACTGAATATAATCGGTCTGCTTACAAGTTTGATGGATTTGTTGATTATGGTGATGTTAGTCAAGTAGACAGTGACAAGCTTACGGACCATGCTTTGGTGGTCATGTTCAACTCATTGTTTGCATCATGGGTGCAGCCTATTGCTACTTTCGCTGCGAAAGGAGCAGCACCCGGGTGGATTTTAGCTAAAGTTGTAATAAACTCTGTGCTACGATTGCATGAACATGGGGCCAGAGTTCTGGCAGTGATCAGTGACGGTGCTGGAAACAACAAGTCAATGTGGACTCATCTGGGAATAAGCGGCAAGCTTCAGCAACCAAAGTGCAAAATGGCACACCCATGCCTTCCAGAGGACACATTCCTTCACTTCATATGTGATGTGCCACACATAATGAAGTGTATTAGGAACCATATGATGAAACACACACATGGACAGGTGAGTAAACCACACTGTTACCGACGCAGCAGTCATACGTCTAGGTTATGGAAAAGCAGTGCAGATATTTTGTATGCCATTCTTCTATTACAGATAGGAGACCATGAAGCTAATTACCAGCATTATGAACGGCTTTTCGAGGTTGAGAAGAAAGCAGCCATCAAAGTTGTGCCAAAGTTAACTGAATATCATGTCAAGCCGCAGAAGCTTCAGACAATGTGTGTCCGCCTAGCCACCCATGTATCGTATCAGCACATTGGCTGCCTCTTTATTTTGGTACCCTCCTGCAGACGCTTTGACACCTTGCTAAGTCAAGCAAACATTTTAATGTTGAATACACATCACATGTGCAAAAACTCGGTTTCCTCTTATGAATGGGTTGCTCATGCATTTTAAGCTGTTTTAAGTTTTATAATTAATATTCTGGCAATGGTTTTTTTTTTTTTTGGAGCTTTTCAGCCGCAGTGTCTCGATCCGCTTGAAAGTGTACCGCCAGTTGAAGGTGCCAGGATTCGTCGACAGTGCTGGAACACAGGAGTTCACATTACTTTTGAATGACCTTTTTGACATCCTCAATTCAAAAATTCCTGCAGCTGGAATAAGAAACGGCTCTCCAAAGATAAAGGTATGCTGTGCACATAAATTCTTCATTTACTGAAAATAATGTTGCTTCACTCATTTTATGGCAAAGTGGGCTTGTAATAACTGGGTTTGTGCTACACCACTGGTTCTAAAACTGTTATTGTTCACCATGCTAGCCTGCAATACGCATACGTGTGGCGGCATATGTTTCTGCTTTTGCTTGGTTCCTTGCTGCTAGTGCATTTGCCACTTTCATCGTTATTTCTTTGCAGTTTCTCGAGCGTTTCCTGAAAATGATGAATCAAACAGAGGCAATGAATGTGAAGCTATTTGCATCAAGACAAACCATGGAGTCTTTGCACATGACACTTATGTCTGTTTTGTCACTTACTGACTTCTTGCTGGGCAGGGTGTGAACTACATCCTTACTGCAAGCCTCAACCAGGACCCACTTGAGGTAAAGCAAGAGCTTGTCATGTTATTTGTCGCAATATTCATCAGGAATGTCGTTTCTTTCAGCGATTTTTTGGCCTCGTGAGGTCCTTTGGGGGCGACGAAGATCACCCCACAGTGGCCAAATTTAGTCAGCTGTTCCCCCTTCTCGCACTGTACACTCCAATCAAACTAGCCACCAAAGGAAACTGCGAAGCTGGCCAGGCGGGCACAGAACGAGTGCTGATGAGCACGTTTGAGAGTCTCGGGGCAAAACGCTGTGAAGCCCTGCAGAAAAAGAAAAGCCTCAAGGAAGAGGTTTGGAGGCGTCTGACATCCATACCCCTAAGGGAGTGCAGCAACAGACCTGAAGACCATGTGTACAGCGTCCCTCTACCAGAAAAGACAGCGCTGTATTATTTAGCTGGATATGTAGTTCGCAAGGTCCTCAAAGCCACACGTTGAACTGAATGCAAGAAAGAAGCAGTAGGTGCGCAGGATTCCCTTCCTTCTGAAGCATTGTTGGTGTTGGAAAGGGAATACGTGAGCGGCAGCCTTGTGTACCCCCCCAAGAAACTATTCGAATGCGTGAGGAGTGTGGAGTACGTCATCAGCCAGGAATCGAAAAATTATTCCTTTGGTGACCTCTTTTGGAGAGTATTGGATGCATTTACTCAGAAAGGCACCAGCTTTGTTGGTTGCAAACAACACTACAGTGAATTTACTGCAGAGTTGATTCACGTCTACATTGTAATTAGAATGCATTTCTTTGCAAGACAGAAGCGCCAAGACAATGACAGTGCCATCAAAGCACAGAGAGAAAGAAAGAAGGCCAAACTTGTCTGAAATTCGAATGCTCATGACAAGTGTGCTTTAATAAAGATGCATTTTCCTTTTCATGAGTTAAAGGCAATATACTTGCGAACTAGTGCGTGATAGCGGCAAGTATTTGTGTCAATATATTGATGTTTTCCTACTTCTTTCCACAAAATTTGCATTTTCTGTTTGAATGATCCTAAATATTATTCACTAGTTGACAGACATCCAGAAACCTGAATACTTGGAAAGATGAAAGCGCAGTGGTTCATGTCACCTGAACAGAGAAATAACGTCGTTTCAGTGGGATTTTCAAATAAGGTCGTACCTTACAGCAAAGACTCAGTTTCAACTTCCTTTAGGGCACGGCACGCTGAGGTGCTTATTGCTGAAAGGTTAATTTACCGAGCGTCGAAGATCCCAATGCTAAGACTCGCGAAAACAGCTTTTAAATAACGATCGGTAGAAAACAGATGAGTCGCAGCTTTTACCGAGGCTTCGTTGAGACGTAGCTCATACAACTGAGCTCCAAGTTTTGCTTCTAGTATCTGAAACAAGAAATTACAGGGCAGCGAAACGGCTCTTTAATCGACAAGTGCACGCCTGGCACTATGCTTGCGCGAGCTCCTGTTTTTACCGAGGTCCCGGAAAGACGTAGCTCACGTATCTAGGCCCGAAATTATACTCCTCGTGCCTAAAACAAGGAGTTGCGCTGCAGGGCTCTTTCTTAACCTAAAATCGTCGTGTAAACGCTGCAGAACCCGCCTAGCAGTAGCAGACGACCCTCGTTTGCGTGGCGCAAAGTTCAACTGCAGCGCCGCTGTGGCGAGAACTGCAGCCGGCCGCTCGCTCCCTGTAGGCGAAGCGGGGAGTTCCGAAACTGGCATAGACGGCATAGACGGCATAGCAGTGGCATAGACGGCAGTTCGTCGTGATAGGGACAACTGAGGTGGCCAGCAACAGACGAAGGAATTGGAGCTGGCTGTACGCGATGGCAATAACGGGCTACATGACCGGCGTAACCGCAGGCAAAGCAGATGGGCCGGTTGTTGGGTGTGCGCCATTTGTTTGCCAGGGTAGGTCTTGTCCATGACGCAAGAGCCGATGGACGGAACGGTGGCTGGAAAGGCTGCAGGGTGTGCTGGAGCCGAGTCTGAGAGGTCACATCAACATACGTAGCCGGCATACTCGCTGAAAAGGATGGAGGTCGTGCGGCAGCTTCGGCGTAAGTCAGTGGGGCGGGCGGTTGAACGACTGGAGGCGGCCTGGCGACCACTTGGGCGTAATTTGGGGGCACAGGGCCGGAAGCTGTTGTGGGTGGTACGCAGGCATGACCTCCTTTACTTCCTGCTCAATCGCTCGGCGAATGGGTGGAAGAATGATAGTGGCCGATTGTTGAGCAGCCGGTGGGTAGGCAAAGGGCAGGAGAGAGATATGCAGCGCGATTTCCTCACGTATGAAGGACTTGAGGTCTGCCAGCAGTGCCACCTGATCACAGCTCGCCTTTAAGCCAGCAAGCCCTGCATCTCGTGGTGTGGAGCGACGAGTCATCGAACGCTGCCAGCGAGCTCCTCGTAGCTCTGGCACAGCGTGATGACCTCAGCTACTGTGCCTGGGTTTTTGGCAAGCAGCATCGTGAAGGCATCATCGTCAATGCCTTTCATGACGTTCCGGATCTTCTCCGATTCGGACATGCTGTCGTTGGACTTCTTGCACAGGTCCAGGACATCTTCAATGTAACTGGTGAATAATTCACCAGCCTGCTGAGCGCGTTCGCGTAAGCGCTGCTCGGCTTGCAGCTTACGAACGGCAGGGCGGCCAAAAACGTTGGCGATAGCGGTCTTAAAATCGGACCAGGTTGCGAAATCGGATGCGTGGTTGTTATACCACATGCCGGCCACACCCGCGAGGTAGAAAACTAGGTTGCCGAGTTTACCTGCCTTGTCCCAATGATTGGGGACGCTGACGCGTTCGTACATGGCGAGCCAGTTCTCGACGTCAGTGCCATCCGCGTCGGCGAAGACAGGAGGGTCGCGGATGCGGGGGACACCGGAACATGGCGTCGGCGCAGGAGGAAGCGTTTGCTGAGCGGCGTCTTGGTGCATGGTAGAAGGCAGGGTACGGGATCTAAGCTCCAAGGGCATCGAATGCGAACCGAAGATGTTTGAAGGGCACAGCATTCTCCACCAAATTGTTAAGGCGTTTATTAGCCAGCACACAGCGAGCATGCACAATGGCGACAGTAACGGCCAAGCACGGGCTCACAGCGCGAGCGGCATCCTTTTTGGGTAGACCCACTAGAAGGCACCTGAGAGTTAGACCAGTTTCAGTGTTCGGAAGCTTCTCTACAATAGCAATAATCACATGCACGTGCATGTGCTGGCCAAAACCAAGGAACACATGAGAATATTCCAATCCATACCCTTGGCCGTTTTGCCATACTGTACTTAAACTGTTCTGAATCATCCGCTTGAGATAATATCTCCCCATGAGCGTTATGAACAAGACATTTCGTGTGTCACCTAAAAAATGGCAGTATTCGCTTGACAGCTTGTTTTATTTAAACTGTCATTTCACATTTTTTTTTCACATTTTACACAAAAATATTGCTGGCTACTGAAGGCAATGCATGCATAGCTTGAGCATCGTTATGGAGAGGGACCCTTTCATCATCGTACAGCTTTCTAAGCACTAATTATTGAGATACTGAAGCTTACTTTGATGATTTGATGTGTTTTAATCACCAGTTTCTCCTCAATGACAATATTCCCAAATCATAACAGACATTAACAAGCCATGAGACAATAAATCTGGTTATGCTAAGTTAATATATATGTAGTTAAAAGGGCCCTGTGATGCTTCTTGGTATGCATTTCACAAGGTTGGAGTTTGTGCAGTGCTGAGTACTTAGATGAACGCAAAAAGAAGTATCAAAATTGGTACATGATAATGCAAGTTATTAGCCTTCAAACATCAAAACACCAGCAGATGACTAGAAAAAAACGTTGCCCTGCACATTTCACTCTCCCACTTGTTGTGTTCATATCGCGATAGGCTACACCTGTCGTAGTTGTCAAGTTGCGGTGATAAGTGAATGATCGCCACTGCGCATGTGTAACCTGGAGCCACTTGTATATAGGGGCGTGTGCCCTACGTTACGGAGTTCGTTGTGCTGTTGTGAGGCTGCCCTTTGGCATGCCTGAATAAAGGATTCGAAAAGCATGCCCTGGTTCTGAAGTTACAACATGTTTGGCGACGAGAATGGGATCCAGACAGCAGGAAAAACAGCAGCTGTTCGGGGTGGTGCCATGCTCGGAAAGCTTCCAGAGTTCGATCCGGACGGGGACAACTGCGATGTTTTCTTCGAGCGATTTGAGTGTTTTGCAGCTGCTAACGACATCGCAGAGGATAAGAAGTTGCAAGTGCTATTGACGTCCATCGGGGAGAAGGCATACGTCACGCTGAGGAGCCTTCTTCTGCCGAAAACGCCTACCCAGGAGACGTATGACGTGGTCATCGCAACGCTGAAAAAGCACTATACCCCAAAGTGCTCCGTGGTTACGGAAAGATACCGTTTTAACCAACGCAATCAAGAACCGCACGAAAGCATCAGCGACTTCATAGTAGGACTCAAGAAACTGGCTGCAACATGTGAGTTCGGCACATTTCTTGAGCAAGCCCTGCGAGATCGTCTCATCGCGGGATTGTGTTCCGACAGCATACGGTGCAGGCTTCTGGCGACACCTGATGCAGAATTAACCTGGGAGCGCACCTGCAGCATTGTAGCAGCCATGGAATCTGCTACTAGAGGCACTCGGGAAATGGTGGCGACCCTCGCAACAGGGACCCCCGTCTACAGCGACGTTCACTGGAACAAGGAAACGGCAGCTGGACAACGGCAAGCACCTGCTGGGGACTACGCACGGAGTTTCATGCCGAAAACCACTTCAGCTGCAGGTACACAAGAGACTAAGGGGTGTCATCGTTGCGGTGGGCGGCACTCTCCTGTAAGTTGTCCGTTCATGAACAGCCGTTGTTTTAAATGTAACAAGAAAGGCCATGTAGCCAAAATGTGTAAAACTAGGGCGCCTATTCATTGCCTGGCTAATGATGCAACGCGTGATGAGTTGTTGACACTGTGTCACACAGACCGTAGGTCGGGCACGCCTGCCATTGTGGTGCCGTTGCTGATAAACGGAAAAAAGATTTCGATGGAGCTAGATACAGGCGCAGCCGTATCGGTAATGTGTGAAACAGAATGTTTAAAACATTTTCCCGATGCAAGTTTCAGGGAAACAGATGTTAGGCTAGTCACCTACAATGGCACGCCTGTCACGGTCAAAGGTATTATGGATGTTGATGTAGAGTACCAGAGCCAACACGTTCGCTTGCCACTAGTGATTGCTAAGGATAGCACAGGGGCTAGAATGCCAACATTATTAGGGCGGGAGTGGCTAACGAAAATAAAACTCGACTGGCTGAATGTGGTACGGGTGCAGAACGTACGGGAAGAAGCACAGATAACTGATAAGTACCGCGAGGTATTTCAACCAGGATACGGGGCCATTAAAGGGTTTCACGCTAGTATTGTGCTTAAGAAAGGCGCTACTCCTGTTTTTTGTAAAGCGAGACCAGTGCCATACGCGTTACGCGAGCAGGTAGAACAAGAGCTGCTTAATATGGAGAAGGCAGGCATTGTGTACCGCGTGAGGCACAGTGCTTGGGCCACCCCACTGGTGGTTGTGCCGAAAAAGAATAATGGCATTCGACTGTGCGGGGATTACCGGGTCACCGTCAATCCTTTCGTGGTAGTTGACCATTACCCTCTACCGCTGCCTGAAGATATATTCACCACGTTGCAAGGTGGAGCTGTGTTTTCAGTTCTTGACCTGAGTAAGGCGTATCTGCAACTGGAATTAGATGAGCACGCTCAGGAACTGCTCACCATTAACACGCATATGGGCCTTTTCCGGTACAGGCGCCTACCCTATGGTGTAGCCTGTGCACCAGCCGCATTTCAGGCGGTAATGGACCAAGTCCTGAGGGGCTTGCAAGGCACGGCTTGCTATCTTGACGATGTCATCATAGCGGGAGGTAGCTACGAGCAGTGTCGTGAAAGAGTGGAACAAGTACTCATGCGCCTAAGCGAATACGGTATCAAGGTCAACGCGGAAAAGTGCAGCTTGTTTAAAAAAAGAGTAACCTACTTGGGGCACGAAGTTGATGGCAATGGGTTGCACCCTACCAGTGACAAAGTAAGGGCGATAAAGAATGCACCCAAGCCAGACAATGTCACGCAACTAAAGGCATTTTTGGGACTGGTCAATTTTTACGCAAAATTTTTACCAAATGTAGCTACAGTCCTGGAGCCTCTTCATGGCTTGCTGCGCAAGGAAACCAAGTGGCACTGGTCCCGACTATGTGACGACGCGTTCAACAAATGTAAAACGTTGTTGACGGATGAAAGTGTGTTGGAAATATATGATGTGGCAAAAGAAATTCAGCTCACGTGTGACGCTTCAGAGTATGGCCTAGGAGCCGTACTATCGCATGTCGTGAACGGCCAAGAGAAGCCTATCGCTTTCGCCTCAAGATCGCTGTCAGTGTCCGAGCGGAACTACGGACAAATAGAGAAAGAGGCACTGAGCATAGTATTTGGAGTAAGAAAATTCCACAAGTATCTATATGGCAGGGCATTCAACGTTTTAACGGATCACCAACCACTGACGGCTCTTTTCGACCCACACCGACATTGCGGTGCCGTGGCAATTGCCAGGGTACACAGATGGCTGACATTTCTAGCAGACTATCGGTACAAAATTACGCATAAGCCGGGCTCCGCCATATCGCATGCTGATGCTTTGTCACGGCTACCGTTGTCGGAGGGGGGGCATGACGAGGACACAATTTGCTACTTTTCCACGTTGTCAGATTTGCCGCTGACCGCGAAAGACATTGAGCGTGCAACAGGGTGTGACAGTTTGCTGCGAGTTGTGCGAAATAGGATATGGCAAGGTTGGCCAAAGACTGTCAGTGCGGAACTGCAACCGTTTTGGGTTCGCCGATTTGAGCTCACGGTGGACGAGGGCTGTATTGTGTGGAATAACAGGGTTGTTGTTCCTGAAAGCTTGAAGACTGTAGTACTAGCACTCTTGCACGAACAGCATCTCGGGATCTCAAAAATGAAGGCTGTTGCACGGTCAATGGTCTGGTGGCCGGGTATCGACGATGCCCTTGAACAGGCGGTGCGCAAATGTAGTATCTGTCAGGCAGTACTTCCTGCAGCGCAGCCAGTTCCTTTGTTTCCATGGAAAGTTTGTGAACACCCGTGGCAACGAGTCCACTTGGATTTTGCGGAAAAAGAATCGCAAATCTTTCTTATTGCAGTAGATGCTTTTTCCAAATGGATAGAGGTTAAGTGTATGCAGTCGACCACGGCTGCGAAAACAGTCGAGGCTGTGCGTTCCTGGTTTGCGTCGCACGGGTTACCTGTGGAAGTGGTTACTGATAACGGGCCTCAGTTCCGCGCAGCGGAATTTCTAACTTTCCTGAAAGCGAATGGCGTGAAACATACGCTCACCCCACCGTATCATCCGCAATCTAATGGAGCGGCCGAGCGAGCGGTGCAAACAACTAAGAAGGCTCTCCTGAAGCAGTTAATGGATGACGAAAGGACAGGTACAAACAGGTCACTACAACATCGCCTAGATAATTTCTTGTTCTCGTACCGCGCAACCCCGCACACTTTCACTGGGAAATCACCAGCAGAATTGTTTCTGCGACGGAAACTGAGGACCCGCTTATCATTGCTACGACCAGATGTGAACGGTGTGTTGACTGACCAAGCAGAGGAAGTGAAAACATCCGCTGACAAGCGGCGCGCAGTGTTTCGTTCTTTTGCGATGAATGAGTGCGTACTGGTACGATCAGTGCGTGGAGAGACTGTGAAGTGGTTACCGGGTAGAGTGTTGCAGGTAAAATCAATATGCACATACTTAGTGTTGGTGGGAAATCGTGTGCGATATGTGCATGCCGATCATTTGCGCCACTCCTGTCTGGAACGGGAGAAAGAGCCAGCTGTGGACGACGAGTTCGAGCTGCCGCATGTGCCCGAAGAACGGGACCCTACTACTTCGACGACGACGCTGCCACCGATTACCCAACACCAGTCGAGCACGGAGCGTATGCCGCAGCCGGACATGACTACGCTCCGGAGAAGCACCCGACAACGCCGGGCGCCTGATCGCTGGGGCTATAGTAGCCGTACTTAAAGTTGTCAGAAAGGGAGTGTTGTGTTCATATCGCGATAGGCTACACCTGTCGTAGTTGTCAAGTTGCGGTGATAAGTGAATGATCGCCACTGCGCATGTGTAACCTGGAGCCACTTGTATATAGGGGCGTGTGCCCTACCTTACGGAGTTCGTTGTGCTGTTGTGAGGCTGCCCTTTGGCATGCCTGAATAAAGGATTCGAAAAGCATGCCCTGGTTCTGAAGTTACAACACCACTGACATCAAAGGCTGCTTTCAATCACCCCTTGCATCCCACAGAGACGTATCGGACGACTCACCTCGTGGTGGCCGTAGTGCAGCTTCGTTTCAAGAATCAAGAAAGTTTATTTCCAACAGTTATCGGGGGTCACCTCAGGCAAAAATACAGCTTACAAGTTATTTATCTTCAAACATCAAAACACCAGCCGACGACTAGAAAAAAAAAGAGGCACGAGGCCCATGGATGGATGGATTGATATGGCTGTACCCTTTAGATCGGGCAGCGGCTAATACCACCTAGCCGTAATACTTAGTCAACCAACAACTAAATTTATCTTTGTTTTCCATTAAATGCAGTGAAGGATATAATTTTCACTCGTGCCTTAATTTTAGTTACCAATCGGATAACCTCCTTCTAGTTATTTCTACCCGCTTAAAGTCTATTTTGCCCTCGCTGTCCCTAAACCCTAGTGCTTTCAAAAACTGTGCCATCATCCCAAACTATAAGGGTGAAGCCCTTCGATCTTCGTTTCATTCACTTTCTTCTTAACCGATAGTTCTTTTTGGTTCGGTCCTCTGCTCTTTTCCAAGTACTTACCCGTCATTTTCTGGTTTGCTTCCTCCATTTTGTATCGACATTCCTCATGTACAAGTAGCTGAAAACCTTCCTAGCCCAACTCTCCTCCCCTATATCTCTCTCAATCGCTTCTCAAATTTTATCTTGCTGCTAGCTTTTTTGCCCTCGAATGATGTCCATCCCATATCACCTTATACTCCCCGAATTGGTGTATTCCCGTGAGCTCCTGAAGTGCTGCACAGAGCAGCGCCATCTAGTGAACATTGCGAGATGTAAGGGGTGGCTACTACAACGGAGGAGGGAGTGAGCCATAGTGTAAGAAGCTTCGCCCCTAAAAGTGCTTTTGTAATATTTAGTGCACAACAATGTGACCTATATGGGACCGTATAAATATTACACCTGATTTTTCACTTCAAACCAATAAAAAAAGGCTCATTGTTATGAGGAAAAGGACACTAGGAACGTTCCGGGCACTGGAATGCGGCGCCGGTGTAGGGGACCCCTCGATATTGTGCATACACGACACGTTCACAAACGACATTGGACAAGAAGGCTCGTGGCACGCGACCAGAGCTGTGATGGAAAATCAGACGATGAGCTGTCAATGCGCGTTGGAACTTCGAACTGTGAAGGCAAGGAAGGTCAGTGTTGCTACCATGACGGAAGCAGTCGAGCCGCCCGGTTCTGAGGCTGTCAGCGAAAAGGCCCGGGAAGTGGCCATCGATCTTTGAAGACACGAGTGAGGCTGCCCCGACTTGCCACAGCCTGTTACAGCAGTGTTTGTGTGGACTACAGCTCTTCCGCTTCAAGCCAGTAGGGAAGCAGCCCACACCACAGTCAAGATGCTATTGACGAGTTAGGTGTAACCCAACTGAGCTGCAGACAACAACGAATACCAGAACCATCCCGGAAATGAGGTCGAGCGGCTCGTTCGGCAGGACCGACTGACGGGAACCGTAGGAGGTTGAGAAAGACGCTAACGACAGAATCGTCGAACCGTCAACACGGCGAGGGCACCGAGTCAATGTGGCAATGCGACAAACTGTAAGAACCTTTCGGTACTGAAACGCCATCTAAGAAAGCTACCGGCTAGAACTAGAGCTGGCTCGAACGCAGCTTGTCGTTAGTTCGGCTTTCAGTCTGTTTTAGACTAGTGCGTGATGATGTCAAGTGAGGCCATTTAGTGGTAATCTTAAAAATGTCTGGTAACTATATCTTTAAGAGTAGCGGAACAGGCCATTTGGGTAACAACATTGTATTTGGAAAAAACGAACAAGACTAAGAAGACTTCATAGGCATCTGACTGATGTGGTCATGTGTTCACGGGCTCCCGTCGAGCGCCATGTGTGAGCCTTGATTGGACAGCGGGGTGCAATCATAGCTATATGATAGCGATATACAACAAAAAGGCGATGCGAGAAAGCTTGTGAGTACAGCGCTTCAGTTATGTTAATTTACACCTTGAAAGCAGTTTACTGTGTGCACCACTTGCGAATCTTTTGAAAGAATGTCCGTCGCAGCTGCGGCACCGTTCCTATCTGTACCTCAGTAAAATCTTGTTAATTCCACCCCCGTTGATTCCGAATTTCAGTTAATTCGGTCACGGCGTCTGGTCTCATCTAAAGCGTACGTTGTTCTATAACTGAAAGGTCTCATTATTTCGGACAAATTCGGCCGCGCTTCTGTTAATTCGAACGCCCGACCGCGGTCGAGTCACGACGGGGAAGCAGCAGCGGATTCTGCCGGCCAAATCGAGGGTGCACCTAAAAAACTTTGGGATTGGATTGCAGCCTCTGAGATTCAGAACTTCGTCCACGGGTAGTATATCTCGGAGGCACCCAAAAAGAAACAAAAAGAAACCACATGGTGGTTTAAACAACCAAAATGGAAGGCAGTGCATCGCTACTGTCATCAGCAACGGGCGACCTACGTATTTACCTTTCCTTTTTTCTTGTGCGTCGGATACATTTGCGTGATGATTGAGTTGAATCGCTCACCTCTAGCGTGCTTGAAATGATTTATCTGAACATGATCAGTGCCATCTGCAGTCTTACTGTTTGCCATTTTTTAGAGAGTTCGCTGGTTTTTATTTCATTTTTATTACTGTGCGTTTTTTTTTTTGTGTGTGTGTTGTCTACTTTATGCGCGTGCAGGTGAACACCACGCAAGTGATGCCAGGATGGCTGCCACTTTGTCTTTTGCGGCTCCAACTGCCCCAACTCCCGCAGCAAAGAGGACGAAGTATGAAGCAAAAGATTTGGCTGCGAAGATGAAAATATTGAAGGCGTTGCAAGCGGGAGCATCTCGAAAAGAAGTGATGAAAATGTGAAGAAAAGCACGCTGAGCACTTACGTGAAGAACGAAGAGCAGATTACGCAAGCGTATGACGGGGACATGTTTGGCGACCAAAGAAAGAGGCTTTGAACGGCAGCGCATCTCAAGCTAGAAGACGCGCTGTTGCGCTGGATTACCGTTTGGCGCGATGCACGTTTGCCCTTGAGCGGCCCCCTTATCTGCGCACAAGAAGAGAAGTTCGTGGTGACCATGAACATTGACTCCTTCAATGCGTCGAAAGGCTAGTTCGACCTCTTCAAGAAGCAACACGGGCTGGTGTTTCGCAGCGTGTGTGGTGAAAGAGATGCGGCTGACGAAAGTGTTGTGCAGGACTGGCAGTCTGAACTATCTGCGCACCTTTCTGCGTACGAGCCGTGCAAAGTTTTCAACGCTGATGAGACAGCGCTGTTCTATAAGGCTCTGCCTGACAAGACAACAGTGTTTAAGGGGAAACCGTGCGTCGGTGGAAATTGAAGTAAACAGCCCATGACAGTTCTTCTAGCTGCTAACATGACCGGCACAGAGCGGCTCCCGCTGCTGGTGACCGAGAAGGCTGCGAAGCCAAGATGTTTTTAGAATATTAAGCAGCTGCCTGTCGACTACCAGTTCAACAGAAATGCTTGGATGACTGCCGCCGAACTCTTTCATGCCCGGCTGCGTCAGCTCGACCGCCGCTTTGGTGCCAAGACTCTGAAGGTGTTGCTCGTGCTAGACAACTGTAGTATGCACGTGTCTGGGCTCGAGAACATTGAATTGCTATTCCTGCCTCCGAACAAAACGGCTTCCCTGCAGCCGATAGACCAGGGAATCGTACAGTTCATGAAAAGCCACTATCGACGGCAGGTACTCGAGCGGATGTTGCTCTGCATGAAGTCAGGCAAGCAGTACGAAATAAGCCTGCTAAGCGCATTCCACATGCTGACATACGTGTGGAACAACACACCGCCTGCGGTAGTCACAAACTGCTTTAGGCATAGCGGCTTCCTGCACAACGTTGCTGATCTGGGGGTGGTGGCTGATGAGGAAACCGGCGAAGAGCAAGACGGCCGCTATGTGAGCATCATGCAAGCTGATGTGCCCCTGGGCAAATCGACAGCGAGAACGTCGCCGAAGTCTTGGATGGCGAAGGGAAATTGGCTGATGAGGACGTAAGTGATGCTGACGAGCGTGACCAAGGCTACACTATGACCAAGGCTGCGCATGTGTTGGCCGTTTTGGAGGACACATGCATGCTTTCCTCAGACAGTGTGCGCGGACTAAGCAACCTGCAGGGACTTCCAAAATTGTGACTTCGTCGCACATGGCGTCCGTGAAGCAAACCGCAACACCGACTTTTTAAAAAAATAAAAGTCTGATGCTGTAGGAGACATTTTTCAGATTTTTTGTTCGTACTCGCGATAATTCCCGAGTACCCTCGGTTAATTCGGACATTCTCTCCGGTCCCATGAGGTCCGAATTAATGGGGTTCTACTATACCACTCAAGTGCCGCGGAAACGATGACTGAAGTTTTTCAAGGCGTGCTTTGTGTTGGTTAGAGGCAGCAACTGGTCAGCAGAACGAAAAGCGGCTCTTTTCCTGATGTTGCTCAGAGCGGAGGGACTATACTTCAACAACAAAGTGAAACAAGCAACAGCAGTCAGCGTCGCTACGAACGCATTCTTTACTGAACTGGCTTTGACATCTGTGTGTCGCACAGAAGTAGCAAATGAGTAGACGAAGTTACTGAATGGCTTCACCTGCTCTTCAATAATTTCATTGTTGAAAAACATCAGTTCTGCAGGAGGCTTCAACTGCCAGGTGAACCTTTCACACAGTATGTCTCTGAACTGAAAAAGCTCTCTTTGACTTGCAAATTTGGTTGGACATTCAACGAATGCATACGTGGTCAACTCATTGAAGGAGTCTCAAACTGAGCGTTGCGCGAGCGCTTCTTTAATGGCGGCCAAACACTGACGTTGGTCAAGGCTGAAGAAATCGGCAAAGCTATGGAAGCAATACAGAGCGCAGTTTATGATAGAGCACCAGTCCAAAGAATCGCCAAATCTGCAATGCAAAACCAGACGTTAGACCAGCAGTGCGTCTTTCAAGCCACATCTGCATTTCGCACGCCTGTCCATGAGCAAGCCAGCGTTCGATGCAACTAGGCAGCAGCCAGCTCAGGCCAAGGCATTCGTGCCGCACATGAGGGCGCAAGAAGCACCTAAGATAATGGTCGCCAATCGTTTTGCTACCATAGTGGCTCCATGAACCACAAAGCAAATGCAAGAAACTGCCTAGCCCGCCATTAACAGCATCGCAAATATGGGAAATTTGGACACTTTGTAGTTGTTTGTTGTCAACAATCCTCCGCAGCAGTTGGAGCGTCGGAAGCCGCAACCTCCACGGTTGAAGAAAATGTCATCTTGAATTCACCACATATTCTTAGCCCAGGATTGCCACTATGCGAGAAGGAACTTGTCGTCCACATAACATTTAAAGGAAATAGGCTTCCTCTTCTGGTGAACACTCGTGCCGCTGTGTCCCTCATACATAACACCAGTTTTCAGAAATATTTTGCAAGTTTTTGCACCTTGTCTCCTTCAGCGCTGGCTCTACTGGACTATTCTGGAAAGTTTATTCCTAGTCTCTGCACCTTCAAAGCAAAAATTGGAGACAGTGGTACTCAGGCCACAGTGAAATTTTACGTCGAAGGGAAAGGTTCTTTGCTGCTCAGCCTGGACGCCATACAGAAACTACAAACTAATATTGTTACGGGGAGAAGGCGTCTAAAAAATACCTATGCTTTAGGTAAACAGGCAGGCGTACAATATGGAGCCAAGTCTGCACGAGCTCGCCCTAAACATCGTCCTCTTTCCTATAATGTTCATTTGGGGCACCCCGTAGCATCACCCCCGGTGGCGAAGGCACCGTCTCGGTGCTTGGTTGGTCCGAGTAATATCGCTTCAGCCAAGTGACGTGAACAACGCCAGAACACGATCGTGCGCCGGTGGCGTTAAGAGGTTCAATTTCATATGTTACGTTGGTGACTTGGCGCACCACACGGTACGAACTCGAGTACGGCAAAGTCAGCTTTTCGCACAGGCCAACTCGCCGTGACGGCATTTAGAGAAGCACTGTATCACCTTGACTGAAGTGGACATCACGATGGCACGCGTTGTAGAACAGGCGTTGTCGTTCCTGCAAATCGTTCAGATGCAGGCGAGCAATTTCACGTGCTTCTAGAGCTCTAGAGATCACATCACGGGCATATTCTAACGTGTGGCTAACGGCAGGAAGAAGCGTGTCAAAATGCAACGTAGGTTCTCGTCCGTACACAAGAAAAAATGGCAGGAAACCTGCAGTGTCATGCTAGGACGTATTATAGGCAAATGTTACAAATGCGGGGGCAAAGTCCCAGTCACGATAGTCGGAAGAAACGTACATGGTGAGCATGTCCGTGATGGTTCTATTTAGCCGCTTCGTGAGCCCGCTGGTTTGAGGATGATACGCCGTTGTGAACTTGTGCTTTGTAGCACAAGAGTGTAATATGTCTAGGATAACTTGTGCACAGCATGCATCACAATCGCCGATCACCCCACATCTGTTCTCTTTGCAGTTATTGAGCAGTGCCCCAATGACCTGATTCTTGGATTGGATTTCTTGTCCACTCGTGCCGCTCTCATGAACTGTGCAACCGGCGTTCTCCAACTTGAACTGCCTCGACTTGGGGCTGTGCTGTCCTCACCATCACAACGATTGTGCGCTGTTGATTATGTTTGGCTGTCACCGCAAGCCACCACGTTTGCGGCCTTAACGATATCACCAGCCCTTCCCGACGGTGACTACATAGTGTCTCCATTAGTAGATGTGATCTTGGCGCAAAGTGTTGCTGTGCCGCATACCATCATGACTATCGTGGACAACTACATTCAGCTTCCACTTCTCAACTTTAGCAGTTCGACCCAAGTTCTCCCGCAAGGCATTTCGTTAGGCCATGTTTCCCCACTTGATGCGTGTAACATCAGGGCATTAGACCCTGAAGACTGCTTGTCCCTTATTGCAGCCAGCCGAGCAAACGCACCTACCGATGAAATCACGATGATGATTGCCCCTGATCTTCTGCCCTGTCAAGCTGCGCAACTCCACCACGTTCTGACCACCTACCGAGATATTTTCGACAGCGATGACCGCCCTATAGGTCAAGCCTTCGTCGTGAATCATCAAATACATACCGGCGATGCTAGTCCTGTTAGACGGCGACCATATTGTGTTTCCCAGTCCGAACGCCAGGTCATACAACGAGAAGTCGAGAAGATGCTCGCTAAAGGAGTCATAGAGGCCTCTTCAAGTCCATGGGCGTCACCTGTTGTTTTAGTCAAAAATAAGGATGGCAGTTGGGGGTTTTGCGTTGACTACCGTGCCTTGAACAAGATAACCCGCAAAGACGTATATCCGCTGCCACGAATCGACGACGCCTTTGACTGCCTTCATGGCGTGCGATACTTCTCATCTATAGATCTGCGTTCGGGCTATTGGCAAATTTCTGTCGACGACTTAGATCGCGAAAAAACTGCCTTTGTCACACCAGACGGCCTTTATCAGTTCAAGGTTATGCCTTTTGGGATGTGCAACGCCCCGGCAACGTTCGAACGCATGATGGACTGTCTCCTCCATGGTTATAAATGGTCCATCTACCTTTGCTACCTCGACGATGTGATTGCTTTTTCTCCAACATTTGAAAGCCACCTAACTCGCCTGTCGACCATTCTAGCCGTTTTTCGTCGAGCGGGACTCCAGCTGAACTCGAAAAAGTGCAATTTTGGCCGACGAGAAATCACGGTCCTTGGTCATCGTGTAAGTGCTGCTGGCGTCCAACCGGACCCTGACAAGATTAGTGCTGTCATGAACTTTCCTCTTCCTTCTACTACCAAAGATGTTCGTTGTTTTGTAGACTTATGCTCGTACTTCCGACGTTTTATACGCAATTTCGCTACAATTGCACGACCACTCACTGATCTCCTCAAAAAGAATGCGCCCTTCGCATGGGGCCAAGACCAAGCACCTGCGTTTTCCACGCTGATCCAGCTGCTCACTTCACCACCAATATTGGCTCACTTAGACCCGTCCGCGACGACTGAAGTTCGCGACGACTGAAGTTCGCGACGACTGAAGTTCGCACAGACGCCAGTGCTCACGGCACCGGCGCCGTCCTCGCTCAACACCAGGGGGGCCAAACGCGTGTTATTGCGTAGGCCAGCCGCCTGCTCTCCACATCTGAGCGAAACTATTCGATAATGCAGCACGAGTGTCTTGCGTTGGTCTAGGCTGTAGCTAAATTTCGACCCTACTTGTATGGCCGGGAGTTTACAGTTATTACGGACCACCACGCTCTGTGTTGGTTGTCGTCGCTCAAGGACGCAACTGGTCGCCTAAGTCGCTGGGCTCTACGTCTCCGGGAGTATAACTTCGACGTAACTTATAAGTCTGGCAGGTTACACCAAGATGCCGATTGTCTCTCGCGTTATACGGTGGATCCTGCTAGCCTCGCCGTTCATGAGAGCGATTCTTGTGTGCTCGCCATATCCGATTTGCGCGACATCGGCACGGAGCAGCGCTGGGACGCAACCCTCAAGACAGTCATTGAGCGAGTATCTTCAAGACATTCCAACCCTTTCCTCCGTCAATATGTCCTCCGCAACGAAATTCTGTACCACTGCAACATGAAGCCTGATGGCCCGGACCTTTTGTTAGTTATCCCCCGACACCTGCGTACCACCATTCTTCAACATCTGCATGACGCTCCGATGACAAGACACCTAGGTTTTTCACGCACCTATCACCACGTGCGGCAACGGTTCTTTTAACCTGGCCTGTATAAATTTGTGTTCCGCTATGTCGTTGCTTGCGAGCGCTGCCAGCATCGCAAACGTCCTACTCTCCGTACGGCTGGCCTGCTCCAACCTATCGACATTCCCCCGAAACCATTTTTCCACGTCGGCCTCGACTTGCTCGGACCTTTCCCAACGTCCGTGTCAGGCAACAAATGGATCGCTGTCGCAACAGACTATGCGACCAGATATGCTCTAACTCGTGCCTTGCCAAGTAGCTGCGTTACAGACGTTGCAGACTTTCTACTGAATGACGTCATTCTGCGGCATGGGGCTCCGTGCCAGCTCCTGACGGATCGTGGTCGCTGCTTGCTCGCAAAAGTTATCGACGAAATCCTTCGTAGCTGCTCTACCGAACATCACCTTACCACTGCCTACCATCCCCAGACCAACGGTCTCACAGAGCGCCTCAACCGAATTCTTACAGACATGTTGTCCATGTACGTCTCTGCTGATCACCCTGACTGGGACGCAATGCTCCCCTACGTTACGTTTGAGTACAATTCATCAAGGCATGACACCGCCGGCTATTCTCCGTTCCTTCTTCTCTACGGCCGCAACTCTGCCTTGCCATCCGACGCACTCCTTCCTTCTGATACTACCGAACCAACGGTGTATGCTCAAGACGTTGCTTGTCGAGCCCGCGTCGCTCGCCAAATCGCGCACACTAGGCTCACTGCTTCTCAGGCCTCACAAAAAGTCCACTACAATTACTGCCACCGCGACGATGACTATCCTGCTGACTCTCTCGTCCTACTTTGAACGCCGCATCGACGTGAAGGCTTGTGCGAGAACCTCCTTCCACGATACACCCGGCCCTACAGAGTTTTTCGCAACGTCACTGACGTCGACAATTTCATCACTCCCATTGAACCACCTTCATCTTCTGCCACAACACATACTCATGTTGTCCATGTGTCGCGCTAAAACGCTACTACACTGCCAGTCCTGATTGACTTAGCGGCACCGTGACGGCGCTTCGTCTGCCGGAGGTGATATTACGAGGCAGTGGGCATGGCTCCGCCCCGTCGTAGACACATCGATGAAGAAGAAGCGGATTCGGCGCGCGAGATCCTAGCTACCCTGAGGTGCCACACCTACCTGGAAATATTGCAAATACACTCCTTTCTCTCTACCGTGTATTTGTGATCCCCGTAACACTATGTAACTTTAAAATAGAGTACTGCAGAGGAACGTAAAATGATGTTGCAGACGCTTTCTCTAGACTGCCCAACAATGAACATAACACCAGTACTGTGGAAGGAGAAGAAATCGTTTCTCTAGTAACTTCGGCAGTTGACAAGGCAACCGTACAGGCTGCAACAGCCATTGACCTTGGTTGACTAAAGTAATTCAGCAACTTAGTAAAGGCTAGTCACATAAAGAGGTGTTACCAGCTGACCAGATTCCATTTTTTGTTTACATTAAAGAGGAACTGTCACTGGTAGATGGTCTTTTAATGCAAGCAGATTGCATAATAATTTGCAAAGTGCTTCAATCAACTTTCTTGCATTTGGCGCATAAATTTCATCTTGGCATAGTTCGCACAAAGGAACTTCTAAGAGAGAGAGAAATACTGGTGGCCTCATCTCGATAGGCAAATTGAGGAATGTGTGAAAAATTCTCTCATATGTAAATCAGCAGATAGGTCAGTGAAACCAGTCTTTGCCCCTTAACAACCCGTTCCTTGGCTAGATCAGCCCTGGCAAAAGTTAGCCATGGCTATAGTCGGGCCCTTAAGTGTCACACCAAGCCCAACCTACAATAACTGTCATGTATTGTTATTCTTGTCGGCCAAAGTGTGTTTTACTTCCTCCACGACTTTGCACAACGTCATGAATTTTCTTAAATCTCTTTTCAGCACAGAGGGATTTCCAAGTCAAATTGTTACTGGGGATGGTCCTCAATTCATTTCTAGACCTTATGACGATGCTCTGAAGGAAAAAGGGATTCAGCATTGGAAGTCGTCGAATTATTATCCGCAATCCAATGACTTAATAGAACGGTTTATCAGAGCATTGAAGGAAGCACCGCTGAAGGGCAAATCAGTGAAACAGACTGTTAAAATCAAATTTGCCGCGGAATGTAAATAATAATAAAGCACATAACGAAGTTTAATCAGAACAATTCATTCCTGGGATCGCAAACTCGCAACAGAATAGAGAGTAAACATCAACAGATTAAAGCTTATGTCGATAATTGTAGAGGGGCCAAGCACCCCTCAGTGAAAGTTGGGGATTTTATTAAAGTTCAATCTTACCACACAGGTACAAGCAAGTTCTTAGGACCTTTTCAAGTCATGCAAAACAGAGGCCAAAACTAATTTCTGTTTAGTGATGGCCAGACTTGGAACCTTTTAAAATTGGGGGGGAATACCACCGCATTCAGGAAATGATAAATGCCTTCCACACACTGATTATTTGTAGGCCGAACTAGCTCGCTATTTCAGCTCCACTCACAGAAGAACAGTCTGATGCCCCCTCTCTGATCAGGTCACAAATATATCGCACAATATTACTCTGTCGGAGGTGGGTGTACCAACGTCTGAAGATATGCCCTCTACCACTGCAAACTTTTGCAATGAGAAATGGGCAGATAACCAGACACCTTCATCACCTGGCAGTAGCAGGGAACAGACGAATTCGAAAGCTGGAACTGGACATTAGGTACACAAGTGCCAGCATCCAAGATAGACAAGGACTAGTAAACGTCTTGTAGTAATGTTGTGCCGTGAATTACTATGTTTGTTGTGTTGTTTTCTTTTGTTTTGTTGTCATTTTATAAAGATCTCTCTACTTTTTGCATGTGAATGATACGTTTTCAGACGAGTTTGTGGTTTAGAATGTAAGATTGTTACCATATTTACTCGATTCTACAGCCCCCTCGATTATAACGTGCACCCTATTTCCATGACGGAAAAAAAAAAGTAAGACATCGATTGAAACGTGCACCCATTTTTCTCGCTGGTTCACACGATCACACCACTCGAAAAAACGACTCCTTTCGGGAGCATCTTCCATTTATATATGAGGTACGGGGGAAGCTTGTGCCCATCTGACGTGTAACAGAGCATTGCCGTCACTGTAGTTTTACCGTGGACCGATGCCAGCACGCGAACTTGCTTCGCGCCCTTCTTCTCGACGGTTGTGGAGCCAGGCATTTCGAAGTAAAGAGGCATCTGATCGGCATTCTCGATTTCCCCAAGCAGGTAGCCGTTGTTGTGCCGCAAGTTTAGGACGAACCTTTGAAAACTGTGAAGCTTTTCATCGTACTCCTCCACAAAACTTTTCGCATATGCCCGTTCACCTTCGGAGGGAAAAGCCTTTCCTCTTCATAAAGTTAGTTAGCCAGCACCTGCTCGCTTTAAACTGGCTCCGCATTAGACCTTTTTCTAAGGCTAATTGCATAGCCCACACTTGGAGCAGTTCTGTCGTTCATTTGCGGAAACCGACCCTGCTGTGGTCCACTGAAGCCTTTGCGTGAAGCTTTGCTGTCGATAATCTTCTGCTTTTGTTTACGCCAGTCCCGCACGCACGTTTCGGGAACTCCGAACGACCGCGATGCGGCCAGATTTCCCCCCGTTTCTGCACACGCAATGACTTCTTTTAAAAGCGGCATCGTGGTGCGCTCGAGTTTTTGTAGTCGGCCCTTCCATACCGTCGATGCTAATGCACTACAAGATGACGAACTCCTCAGCACACGTACGAAGTGCCGCACATGGGAAACACATAGGCAGAAATGGCCGACGCGCCATGCCGACGCACGTTGGGGGCGGCCATTTTGGAAATGCCGATGGCAATAGAATGACCGTATTCATTTTTTATTTCGTACTCGATTCTAACGCGCATGCGATTTATGAACTCGCTTAACCGGAAAAAAGGCACGCGTTAGATTCGAGTAATTACGGTAATCCGACATCATTAACTAAGAACTTGTTTTGAAGGAGGAGATGATGTGATAATGTCAAGTGAGGCCATCCAGCGGTATTTTTCGAAACAACTTAACTCTATAAGAGTATTGGAACAGGCCATTCGGCTAACAACATTGTATTTAAAGAAAAAACTAAAAAGAATAAAATGACAGAAGGCCTCGCACTCTTTGTTTATCAGCATCTGACTAATATGGTCGTGTGTTCGTGGGCTCCCATCAAACGCCACGCGCAAGCCTCTATTGAACAATAGGGTGCGATCATAGCTGTATGATCGTGATACAACAGTGTGTGCATATAGTGTTAGTGAATTTTGAGTGCTTTAACGCTAATTCTGTGCATTTGCTTCGTCCGTTTTATGTATAAAGTGTGTTTATTGTGCGGTACCCGTCTCTGTCAGCGAAGAGGCCTGGGAAGTGGCCTCTTCAGTGACAGAGATTTGGGATGTTTGTTTGGAGAGTGTAGAAAAAAGTGGTGTAAACTTATACCTAAATAAAACTTGCTTCATTCTTTTGTAATCTTGCCGCAAAATGTTTTTGTGACCATGAGGTAGAACTGAAACATGGACAAATTTAACGACCATAGTATGCATTGCTCTGCTATTGCATTCCAGATTTGGCATCAAGATATGATAAAATATTTTTTACTACAATTGAAAAGAAACATTTATGTTTTGCCCTCAAAATTCGCATAATCAATTTATAGAAATAACGGTACAGTGTTAAGTGAGAAACACTTAACGTTTCGTCTGCTGCGATGCCAGGTGCGTCTGTCCAAGTGGTCTGCCCCTAACGCACCTCTCGTTTTGTTGTGAAGTAGAGTCAGAGGAGCGCAACGGTGCGCCTACTTATCTTCGCAGTCGTTTTGCAGTATATTTAAACGAGTTTTGGCGAGAACTTACGAAAACATGTAAACTCGATCTAATATTCTACACTGGCATTAGAACCTACATCCATGCGCAGCGGTGAGTGGAAGACACTTCGTTTAAACTGTCAAATGCATCTTGTAAAGCTCCAAAGCCGCAGCAAATCTCAGACCTAGTGGAAGGCGCTGCTTCAGTGCTTTGCACCACATCCCACTACCCACACTGCGCGAAGAATGCAACTGATATTGTAGAAAAAGATTTGTAGACAGTTCGCTAGCTAAGGCAATCCTATCCAAAACCTGTACTTCCCATAATTCCCATGAGGGTACACGATTTCAGTGCCAGATTTCTCTCTAGGTATTATTGCATGAAACTCTATGGTACTGAAACGCCCTTTTGGATAGCTACTGGCTTCGCCTAGAGTTGGCTGTAGCGCAGATTGTCATTAGTTCTGTTTTCAGTCCATTGTAGACTGGTATGTACATAGTACGGTATACTGTTAGTATATTTTCAGTGCTCTAATGCAAATTTTGTGTATTTGCGTCGTCCGTACATTTTATAAAGTGTGTTTGTTTTGCCACGGTTGTCTCCTGCCTCTTTTTTAATGCAATCCGTAGCAAGCGCTCCCAGGATAATTGTGGAACCCATGTCAACAAAGCGTCACTTGCACTCGCTAACAACAGCCACTGTGTGCCGCTCTAGTCTAAAAACTGTGTGGTTTCTTTGTAAAAATAAAATTACAGCAGATTTGTTTTTCGTGCTGTCACTGCCACAGGAACATCGGTGCATTTGACAGCTTGAGAAGAAGTGATGAAACCAACACGCTTGATTTGTGTGGCACGGCCATTTAAAAATTTTTTTGTTAATCTTAACATGCTTCTAAAGAAAACAGATCAATTTCAAAATTTCGAAACCAAACATTTTTAGGCAAAAAAATCTCAAGCTTAAAATTGTGAAGGAGTAATGAGTGCCGAATACCAAGCTTTCACTGAGCAAACAATTTTATAGCCACCCCGAAGATAACAGCACAACGGTCACCGGTTTAACAATATTAAGACATATGACAAATGAAGCCACATTCGCAACTATCGCTGTTTAGTGAGAAGACTTACCCTCAGTGCGGACAATCTCGCGCACGCCGTGGAAGAATCCCTTGTACTTAGGGTTGGGGGAGGCCTGATCATTGATGAACTTGACTTTGACAGTCTCCATCGGCGTGACAGCCAGGATGGCCTCCGAAACGCCCGCACCCAGTCCGCACAGCAGCCGCATTTGCGGAGAGAGGTTGCCCCGCGAATCGACGCTGCGCTTCTTCAGGGCTTCAAACGCCCCAAACCTGCACAACATTTGCAGTATGCGGGCACAGTGAGCTCACTCTCAGAAATGTTGATTTCTATCCAAGCATCTAAAGACACAATGCACTGCACTGAAACAGAGCTCACTCTCAGAAATGTTGATTTCTATCCAAGCATCTAAAGACACAATGCACTGCACTGAAACATAGCCCAATCTCTAAAAAAAAAAAAAAAAAACCATGTGCCAACTGCAAGTTCTCATCACAAATTCTAGAAGTGACAATTTCAAGCAAGTTCTGTATTTATGTACAAACACTGCAATCAAGGATTCTCAAGGCACACACAATCATGGAGGAACTGTAGTGTCAGAAGTTGCAATTTATTGAGGAGCCGGAGATGTTTACATCTGTCTGAAAAATTTTGAGCACTAGCCGCATCTAGGTTGATCTACGCTTACAGTTTTAATGCAGCTCAATTAATGGAAGTGACTATACTTTTTGGAGCATACTTTGAAGCAAGAAAAATACTGTCTTGGAGTAGCCATAAGTGTTTTAGGAGAATAAAACAGTGCTAGTTTAGAGCAGCTATTGGTGTATCAAGAGCAGATATTATATTTGCCGTACATTGATTGGAGTTGAGAGCACTGTCGAAGCATCTCACAAATATTACTTATTAGGAGATATATTTAACAGACCACAAATGAAAATCTCATAAAGCAAACAGTGGCAGGTTGTCAAAAATGTGCTGTGAAATGAGCTACACTTTAAAATACTAGCAGTATTTATGGCATAAATCGAAGCAAACCAGAAAAACTCAGCGCCACATTTTAGAAGTAACCACAGTCCCATATAACTGTTGCCAAATAAGCAGCAGATGATCGGTATGAGAAAAGCAATCGTGCTCATTTTCAGATTTCACCACACTAGACTGGGTGTCTAGCCCGAAAAAGAAAAAGTCAAATGAGCTATATCCTTAATATGCCATTTCTTGTCGCACAAATGAGATGAGAGCCAAAATGAGATTTCCTCACTTGGCTAAAGTCCAGGAAAAATAAAAATTCGTGCTAGCTTCATCTCTTCACCTCATCTCCTAACAGTTGCAGCAGGGCCTGTGGGGGTGTCCTGCAGGAAACTACCAATTTTCCCCACTGTCGTAAAAACAGCTTTTTGGTGTTTTACCTGTGTCTGTTGCAATCAGTGGCACATCAAGCGGGTTTACTAATGCATACAGAATCGCCGTACGAACAGACTCAAGCACAGTCAGTCACGCACTGCACACCAATTAAGTAAAAAAATAAACTAGATACAAACGAACAAGATGATGCTTGCTTCAAAATGGGACACTTTCACGCATCAACATATTATGTAACATACAATTTTATACTAATGGACATGATGAAAATTCGCTACTTGCCATATTTATTGCTATTTTTCATACTCTTTATTACACCCTCGAATGCTCAAGCAGGCAAATTGCACAGACCTTTTTTTTTTTGGCCAATAGCCACCTTCATGAACTTCACAGCCAAACTAACTTCATTTGCATTCTACAAAGTACCTGGGAGAGGACGTGCCCGTACCAAGGGAGTGACATCCTCATAGAGCTAATTGGGATGAAAATTGGACACAACGATAGCACCATCTGTATTCTGGAGACAGTTGTAAAAAGATGGGATGAAAACTACTATTTTACTTATAACTGAAGAAGTTTTTATTATCTTTTACTGTCAAAGAGCTTTTTCTAGCAAATAACAACTAAGAAAATATTGACTGTATAACTTATGACTGCACATAAAACGAAACAGCTTTCAAAGGCACAAGGCCAACGTTCTTCATAGCAGACGACACCGTCGCTGTCTGCTTCTGCGTTATGGCTGTCCCTAGATCGCTACAGCAGCCCACTCTCAATTTCTCTCGTTTTCATACAGTAGCACATTGTAGCAAACTACTCACTAGAAGCTCACAATTATCTTGCATACCTACTTTAGTAAGTTAGTGATGCCACATACAGGCACAGCAAAATAACCACACTTATTGCACAAACTTGCTGCGATAAATTATTTATTCGTGACTCAGTCAATGTTTACATAAAATGAAGGCCTCGTAAGTAATGCTTTAGCATGTACAGCAGTGAAAAGTATGCATGTATAAGCATTCATGTGCAAACAAGGTACGTAATACGCATAGCCCCAATGCAGATGCCCGGAGCATAGAAGCTGTCCAGCGCTGGCTGATATATACATCGAACTGCACGAAACCTTCACTGACGTAAGTAAAAGTATAAAGCTAACGACCCTGCACTTCTGTAGCTCAAGACTACACAACATCTGTTGACAGAATTTGGCAATCTTTCTGTAATTAAGATCAAAATATCCCCGTGCCTTTCACGAGCAGCGCGGCGCGACTGTTTTTCTGGTTTGCATTGCAACCTAAAGTGTGTCACTTTTTAATTTTCAACACGCACGCACTATTCATGCCTTTTGTGGTGTCTGGGTTTTGGTTCCACTTTTAGAACCGAAACCGTCTTATTTGCATTACACAATTCAGTGAATGATGATTATGTTTGATGTTTTGTGGCGCAAGGGCAATTTCACGGCCAAAGAGCGCCAGTTCATCTTAGAATTGTGAATTCAGTTAATGGAAAGCTCAGGAAGAGGCCAACGAGAACTGTTGCTTTGCACGTCGCACGGCTCCCAAAAAGCTAGCCAGTGGGCAAACAAGCACCCACTACTACTTTAATAGATCAGAAGTGTCTAGACCAAAAGATGGTCACGGTAAATGTCGAGAGAAAAGTCAGGGTACCTGCAAGTTTGGTAAGATATGTCTTTCATTTCTCACTGTGACAAAGCAGGAAAACACTCAGAGTCCAGCAGCTCAAGATATCTGCATAAATGTTAGGTACAAAAAGAAGCACTACGGCCATAAAGCAGAAATTTAGCACTTGAGGATGACTGACGAAGAAAAGGCCAACATAGCGGAGCACCTCGAGCACGGTGTGCCCATGAAAACCGTATTGAAAAATATAAGAACATCTGCTGCTAGCAAGCTAAGATCAGCACATTTGGCAGAGCGCGTAAGTCTGCATAACATCAAGTGGCAGTTTCCCATTGCTGCTCCTGAAAAGTGTCAGCCTAATGATGCTGTTAGCGTAGATATGTGGGTGCAAGCAATGCGAGACAAAGGTGAACCACCAGCCCTTAGAGGGCGTTGTACATATGTATTTAATAGCATGCTTGTGTACATAAAACAGTTCCTGCTTGGCTACCGGCTGCTGCATACCTCGTGTCAGCCGGCGCTTTAGCGTTGTGCCCTGTGTGCTCTGTGCGGCACTTCCGCCGATACAACACCTTTTAATGCCTAAAAGTAAATGAGGAACAGTTTTTTATGCGTACCATTCTGAAGTTTTATAAATAAAATCGTCAAAAAAAGGCGCAGATGGCGTTTCCATTGCCCCTGCCGGTGGAGTGCTTTTGTCGTTTCAACAGCAGCAACAGCTAAAGGCCCGGACAGGAAGCTCCCAACACGCCACTTGCTTGCCAGTAAACTGACACCAATAGAGATAGAGTGGTGGATGTTCATCATGGAATATTTTTCAGCGCAACGGGTTAGATACGGACAGAGAAGAGATACGGACATCAGCGCTTTGTTTCTTCTCTGTCCGTATTTTACCCATTGCGCTGTAAAATATTCCATGATGAACACAAATAGTGCTACTTTGGTTATTTTTACAGACTTTACACTTGTCGTTGCAGTGGCACCCCCTCCCGCACGCCACTGGAGTACATCACACGCTTTCGAAACATTTTCACCGATTTTAGTTAGTGTAATTACTTCTAGACTATTTTAGTTCATTATACCTTGTTCGTTCATTTTAACCTGGCTTGGAGAATTGCTAGCCCTATTTTAGCGAGCGCGATTGTGGGATGTATGAATGAACGACAGACCGAGCCCCTCAAGTGCTCCACACTTGAAAAAAAAAAAAAAGATTCTAGGGCTTATTCTTATCGCTATACCGGTCAAGCTAGAATGATGATTGTCCACCTTATTGGGAACAGGGGAGTCAGCATATCGGAGTGCTAGTTAGGATGACTGTCACGGCTATGAGCGGCACTGGCCAACTGGAAGGGGCCGAAAACTTGTTCTCATAGCAGCTGTTTTCTTTAATGCAACGAAAAGTAGACCCATCTGGCTGTCTAATCATGAGGTGGTACTGTGCAAAAAGCCATGAAACATTTGTAATTAGAGTTTTTATATCTGCGGTGAATGTGAAATCGTACCACAAGTGACAACACATGTTGCAAACACTGTGCACGAGCACAGTGTGTGTTTGACCGCAGCGGTTTAGTGAGCACGTGCCGTAGCTTCACATGGTCTATTGGCAGCCACCAAGGCAGCACCACTTCCCACTGTGCAACTGCTTTTACCTCGTAAGCAGCACTGGACAAAGCGAGGACTGATAATACCGATGTCATTCAATACTCTTTCTCGTCATAAAACTTCACCATCACTCTATGGAGGATGTTCACATGGTGCAGAAAGCTGCAGCACCGCAGCACCACCGTTGTTTCGAGGCCACACTTCTTTGGCCCTCTGGTTTGATTCTGCCGAGACTGCACATGTGGGCTGCTTGAGCAGAATGTTTTAATGTTACTCTGTACCAGTAACTGCTTTCTGAATGCAGACCAAGTTGAAGAATTGTACAGTTGAGCCTGTGCATTCTTGTGACAATACCGTTCAGGTGCTGCTTACCGAGGTGCTATTTAAAGACACTAGGGAAAAGGTGTCTTTTCCTTGCATGCCAAGTGTTTGTGGAAAGCTCAAAAACTTGTGGCAAGAAACAGATGACTTCAGCATTGATACAAACATGTGCGTGTGTGTGCACAGCACTTGGATTCATTAGACATAATCCTTTGCATGATTCCACGATGAACAGAAAAACAGTATCATTGCAGAGAGACAAGTCGTGCGCCTCAAATCTAGCGCCATTTGTCGTATGTTCGATGTCCTGAAAGCATACCTAACGAATCGGAAAGAAATTCACGATCAATTTCAGTTTGGAAACCACTGAAATAACCTCGACAGCCAATGTGTGCAAGGGGGGTTTCCAGCTGTAATAAACAGGCCTTTAGCTACATGTTGCAAGGAAAAAAAGAACATGCAAGTTTTCTGGGTCGATATTCCTCGAACGCATCTTTTGAACTTTACACTACTTCGGACTGATGAGTAGAGATGAAAATTATCTGTTACATCTCGATCATAAGCATTTGCTTTGCTCCATTCCCTCCTCCTCCTCTCCCCCCCTTGTTCTAAGAAAAATTGCAGTTTCAATTCTATCAAGTGTCCGGCTTCTCTACGGACAGCCCTGAAAGCGATCGCGTGTCAATCCTCGTGACCATGCCTGTGACGAGTATTGGAGGCGCAAATACAGAATCGGGGGGAAATATTAATTCTTGCAGCTTTCGTTGGGGATGTTGAAAACAAAGAACATGTCAGAAAACCATGTTGCACCATTCAACTGATGCGTACCAAAACTATCAAAGTTCCCGACGCCTGAAAACGACAACAGTTGCCAACGAGGAACCGTTTCATTGATGCTTACAATCTGGTTCAAACAGTTAGATTACTGGAAAATGCGAGCAGACGCTCTAGAACAATTTATGTTATGCAAGAATAGTCCATCACCACAGCTGGAGTAACACGCATGCACACGAAAGTTCAAGAAATAACAGTTCTGGACCTTGAGATCAGGTTGTCATGTATTTAACATGACTGTCAAAACTGTCAGATTAAACACTTCGCCCAACTGATACATTATCCTCAATGATACTTCTCTCAGAATTTATGCCCATTCTTTCCTTTTTATTATTGCTTTTCATGTTCATGCCACTTCATGACCATACATTTGAACTACTCTCTTTTTATCTTAGCACTGTTTTCATAAACTTTTTGTATTACTTTTTTGTGATGTTACACCTGTATATTTCATATTTGTTGTACATGATTGACTACCATTCCTGCTGCTTTGTCAACTTGTGAACGGGGTCAGGACCTCGTCACGCTCTTGAGCTTTTAGTCCTGTACTCCACCTTATCTAAAGGAAATAAAATGATTGATTGATTGATTGATTTAATGCTAATGCCACTGATAGTATTTTATTCTCTGTACAGTGCATCACAGTCACATCAGTTTTTTTTTTTTATAAAGATTAGTTTTGCAGTAACAAAAAGGGTTATGTGCATTGTCTGCGGGCACACTGAACCGCCAGCTGAATTTGAGATTTACCTTTTGTACTCACCTTGTCTCAGACACGAAAACATTATCAATGTTCCAAGCTTAAAGGGACACTCAAGTCAAATATTAAGTCGACGATGTTGATTGCTTAAATAGGAGTCCAAAAAGTAGTGCTACTTTTGTGCCAAATAAGTGCTTACTTTGAAATAAAATCACTTTTTAGTGGTCCGCATCACGTTAGCACACTTCAAATTACCTGCCTCAAGTGGAACCTTTCTGTTGCCATACACAATGTTGCCCCTACTTCCCTACTCAGTTGCCGACACTAGTAGCAGCAGAACGAAAGTAGCAGGAGCCACAGCAGCAACAACGGCCATTGAACAATTTCCTACCATGGCCTTTGAGATCACAGGCGTGCTTGGTTCAACTGGGCCCTGCTAGATGGCATGACCTGTCCAATTTAACCAGGCAAAAATTTAACTTTTGAACCACTCGCAGCATTCCCCATAGTAAAATCCGGCAGTTTTTTTATTAATCAAACAGAAATGAACAAGCACCATTTTATTAGATCTCTTGATGTATGGAAGGTTCTTTATTTCGTGCAGCTAGTTCTATTACTAGTGATTAATCGTAAGAGGTAAGTCTGATGTCATCCGGGTTCGTTTGTAAATGTCCTACTCATGCTGAATGTGTTTTCGTGCATTCACATAAACTTCTCTGTAAGTAGGGCACTGCTGTTGATATTATTGGCATTTTAGATGTTCACTAGATGCCTGATTTATAGGCACTAAAAAAAAAACAGATTTGGGCACCAAAAATAGACAGGCAAAACACTGTTCTAGGCTCCCAAAATCGTAAATATAAGCACAATAAACTTTGACAATATTCAAATTTTTGAATAAATATGTGTGGCATCTGTCTCTATGACATGAAAGCAAAAAAAAATATTTTAGCTTATGATGGTAGAAAGGCGCAATGGTTTACTACATACATGCACGTTTTCCGCAGGGTTCGCACAATACGGTTTCTCCATTTCTAGTTCAGCGTGTGTCCACCATCGAATAAACATGCTTGTGAGTCTATCTCTTTTCGGCATAGCTGAGAAGGGCTACACAGGTGCAAATAGCCAGAGTTCAAAGTGCCAGAAGGGTTTTTTTGCATCGCATTGACTTGGTCTAACCGCACAGGCTCAATTTTTCTTGTCTCTGAACACGTTAAAGAGTCGTTACACAGGTTTGAGAGCTTCGAGAAGCAAAGAGGAATGCATGCAATCACGATCCCATCTACCAAGATTTGCAGCGCTACGCTTGCTATGAAGGGTTGATATGCCAAACTGAACACTGCTTGACCTTCGTCTCATGGGCGTGCGCTCCAACATGGTGAAGGTGACAGAATGGTCCTGATTACGTCGAAGTGGTACATGAAACTGCGAGAACTATTCGATACAACGTGTGTAATTTGTGCAAATGACTGACTGAATGAAAGTATGAAGGTTGACGAAAATGTTAGAACACAGACGAAATCTATTCGGGTTTTTTTTAACTTCGTATTGAGAGAGATGCGAGACTAAAGTGTTTCCATTTCATTTGCGCTGGTGTTCTCGCAGTTCTCGCATCATACAGATGCCAGCATTCACAACGCTTGCCATGGTTTTGGTGCGTCGTTCCTTACAGGGGTTGCAGCGGTGTGACGCTATATATTGTGGTGAGGATACGTTTATACCAGCCTCTCCAAACGTGCATGCAGAGAGGGACCCATCCCACAAAAATAATCAGTACAATAGAGAGAACATTGAAACGATAGAACACCGCTTGCGTGCATGGGCTGACATGGGCATGTCATGCAAATGTAGCTTACGCGCCCATGACAAGCTGATGTGCGTCGTGTGATGCTCCAGCTTCGAGTGGCTCCGATACCAAATAGGGCAGAGAAGGAATTGGGCTTGCGAAGTCTACATCGAGTGAATGGCGAAGGTTTCAAGCTCACCTCCTCAGATCATGCTTTCGCAGCTTGTAATAAAGCAATTAAAAAATTCTAGTGATACGATAAAGCTTTTCACTGGGCACGCAACACTTTCACGTTGTCTAAGTAAAATTTCCTAATTAAGTAACCTAGTAAAGCACCACATTTAAATGACCAATAAAACAAAACCACATAGATATCATTTTTTGTTATCTACATTTTACTTCCATGGTTTCGCATTCATTCTTCATCGTCCTGCTGCTGCACAGAAGCACCTCCTGCTCCCTACGCATGCGAGCGGACGCGGAGAGATGCTGAGCATACGATGTGGCACGGATGAATACACGTGTAGAAGCTAATCCACCTTCCTTTCGGCTAAAAGGCCTTGTAGGCTTGACAGTGCTAAATGTTACTTGTGAAATAAAGTATAGTTTGCACCCCACAGTGTTCCGAAAGCTAAATTTTGCTGGGTAACATGAATACCAAACTCCAGCGGTACTTGAAAGCAAAATTTAAGGTTAATTAGCATTTATATAGGCATCGATTTTAAAAACAGGCACTTATAGGACTTTAGGCAGCAACGTCCAAAATAGGCATTTATAGGCACTAGAAAAACATTATAAAAGCTCTCCTTGCCCTTTAATTCGTGCTCATATGTCAAAGTGGCACGATAAGAACACAAGAAACGAAATAGGCATTTGCCTATAATCCGGCCTCTAGTTATCACACATTGAGCTTTCACTTTGACTAACATTGTTATTTGACTTTAGTGTCCTTTTAAGAAGAGATGCTAAGTAAAGTCTGTATGCCCCTTTCTGCGGTGTGAACCGAGAAAGCCGGCTCTCGCATGTTGCTGCTGAGGTGGGAGAGACTAAGCTCATGATGCACACACGGGGCATTCCTGAATTCATCTCTCCGATGCCCTTGCCTCCTCGCATCTGTTCACGATGTCTTAACAAGTTCATGCACGGTACTCCCAAGCAAAGGTCACTTTCACGCAGTTCGAGCACAGTGCTCGCATGCCTCCAGCCATCAAGATCTGTAACACCATAGTTGTTGGGTCATTTCACTCAGAGTTACAGTCCGTGGTGAGCGCTTGAAGTCGTAAGTTGGAGCTTCGAGCTTGTTGTGTAGACGCTCACTGCTATCACTGTAACGAACTCCCCGCAATGGCTTGCATCCACTGCACGGTTACACCGGCACCTGACCAAGATGTTCCGGCATACACCGCCATGTGTTTCTGAAGGCCCACTTCCAGGAAAACGCTGCTGAAGGAAGTCGATAAAAGTGCTGAGCCCCGGCATTTGCCCGAAGCTCGCTTTTGTTCATATGGGCTCGCAGGCCCAACACTACTCGAAAAAAAAAGTTTTTTTAATTTGTAATTTCGGGCAATGAAATTTTTGTGGTGCATATAGGCTTTTATGCTAATTTCGAATGTGTAATCAGTTTTATAGTAAGTAGCACCTTTTGTTTTTTACCCCGACCGTGAGTGAAATATAGTTCTTAAAAGCGATTTTAACCTGCTCCAAGTTTATTTACAATCTTCCAGCCTTTTTCATGAAAGTAGAGAAACTAAACTTGTGAAAGCAAACAAAAACAAAAAATATGCAATAAAAGAGGAAGAAAACAACCACGCGTTTGTGGCATGGAGCCACAAGGAAATCAGTACGGATTTCCTGGAAAGAAAAGCCCTTTAGTTGCCGAAAAATTCGTCCTGGTCTGGTGTTCGGACCCGGGACCAATGCCTTTCCGGGGCGGTCGCTACCAATAGAGCTAACCAGAAATCTAGCAACCGACAGCGTGAAGGTGAATGCATTGAGAACTCGAAGCACATGGGCACAAGTATTTCGAATGAGTTCTGCGAAACCTGCTAGGTGGCAGAAAGGTTAAGAAGTGGAAAGAAGACTAAGAACCGTTTATATCATAAAGCCACAAGAAAATTCGTATAGATTTTTCAACAACTGAAAGACTTTTCTTTTTGAAAAGTCCGCACGAATTTTCTTGTGGCTTCGTGCCACAAATGGGTAGAGGTGTGTGCCGTGATGTCATCATCACCATTTATTGAACCCTTAAAGGCCCCTTGCGAGGTATTACATAAGGGCGAGACAAAAACACAATTAAACGGATGCATGATTGTCAATGGTACAAAGCATAATCGAAAGTGAACTACATGATAAAAAACAATGTCAACAGAAGGAAAAATATATATATATATATACGTGGAAGAAAACTGCAACAATTGTAAATTAACTAACATATCAAGTGATTTGTGATTAGCTGTTTAAATTTTAAGGGGTTTTGTTCGTGCACTATGGATTCAGGCAGGTTATTCCAGTCTTCAATGGCAGTAGGTAAAAATGATTTATTGAAAGCGTTAGTTGAACCATGTAAGCGCTGTAAACATAGAGAGTTAAAAAGGCGACGCGATGAACGGGCGGGAGGTAGAAGAACGGTATTGCATTGCGACGGCAAATTATGGTATAGTTCGTGCAAAAGGCAGAGCCGAGTGACCTTGCGGCGAATTTTTAGAGGAGGGAGGTTGAGGGATAGTTTGATACTGGTAATACTTAAGTGAGAACTGTATTGTGAGGTGATGAATCTGGCAGCGCGATTTTGAATTGCTTCTAATGCGTCGATTAGGTAATTTTGGTGAGGGTTCCGAATAGCAGAAGCAAATTCAAGTTTAGTACGCGTGAAGGTTTCGTAAGCTAATTTTGGGATTTGCGGTGGGCAGGACGTAAGCGATCTTTTAATGTAGCCAAGTGATTTTGCTGAAGCAGAGACTAGTTGTTGTATGTGCTCGGACCATGTTAGTTTACTTGTTATTATGACGCCAAGATAACGATAGGAGTCGACCTGGGTTAAGGGTTGGAAGTTCACAGAATACTGGAAGGAAAAGTTAGTGCGCTTGCACAAAACTTGCATGAATTTACATTTTTGTGTATTAAGCTGCATTAGCCACCGCGAACACCAATTATGTATGTTAGACAAGTCATTCTGGAGTGTAATTTGGTCAGTGCAACATGAGATGCGACGGTAAAGCACACAATCATCTGCAAAAAGGCGGATGGTGGATGAAATTTTGTCTGGAATATCATTAATAAAGATTATAAACAAAAGAGGCCCAAGAACGGAACCTTGCGGTACACCGGAAACTACATCAACACGGGTTGATTCATTATTCGCGACAACAGTATACTGAACACGACCGGTTAGAAAATTTTTAATCCAAGATAGGGCTAAAGGGTCTATACTGAGACAAGAAATTTTACTTATTAGTCGGCGGTGGGGAACACAATCGAAAGCTTTGGAAAAGTCGAGGTATATTACGTCTGATTGGAATCAAGAGTCTAGGTTAAAATGAAGGTCACTAGAAAATTCGTACAGCTGTGTCTCGCACGACAGTCCACGCCGGAACCTGTGCTGGTTATAAAAAAAGAATGAATTTTCGTCCAGATGAGTTGCAATGTGGGAGTAGATTGCGTGTTCTAGCAGCTTGCAGGCAATGCATGTTAACGAAATATGACGATAGTTTGAGGGGTCTGAAGGGCTTCCTGATTTGGGCACGGGAATGACTACTTATCTTTCAGTCTCTAGGAATAAAACCAGTGTCAAGGGGTTGGTTAAAAATAACTTATACGATAAGACTGGATATTATTTTTGTGCTTTTCAGAATTTTAGCGGGTATATTGTCTGGGCCAGGGGAACTCGAGAATTTAAGGTTGTCGATTAGATTTGCTATTCCTTCGCTTGTAACAAAAATGCGTGGCATCTGCGGGAAGTCTCTGGGCGAAAAGGACGGAACATCGGTGGAGGGTTGAATATAGATGAAAAATGGGAATTCATGATTTCGTTGCAGTCAGTGGCAGAAACGGCCGAACCAACGGGATTAGTAAATGGCAAGTTTTGAGCAGCGCTGTTTTTAGGAGACAAATACTTCCAAAATTTTTGTGGGTTGTCGCGCAGGATGCCGAGGAGATCATGACCGAAGAATTGCCTTTTTGCATTTTTTAACAGTGAAGTGTACTCGCGCAAACATGTGCTATACTTTTCCCATTTAACAGGGGATTTCGATAACTTGGCTTCTCTGAAGAGGCGTTTTTCTTTTTTGACAGCCTCCTCAAGGAATTAGAGTACCATGGTCTTTCGGCACCCCCGCAAATACAGATTATAGGTACATGTCTGTCAATTAAGGACAGCAATTTGTTTTTAAATAACACCCAGTTTTGTTCAACTGTTCTCGAAGCAGCACAATGAAAAAACGTTTCATAGAAATCTGCCAGTTCATCAATAATTTTGGAAAAATTGGCTTTGTTATAATCGCTGATGTACTTATTGAGAGGTTGTTGGGTAGGAATAGGAATGAAAAGGCCAATTAATAAAATTTTATGGTCACTGATACCATCTAGGCATTGAACTGAGTTTACAAGATCGGGAGTTGAGACCAAAAATAAATCGAGTATGTTGGTACCACGAGTGGGCATAGCAACCATTTGGGCAAAATTAAACATAAGGCACAAATCTAGAAAGTTTCTTGAAAGGGGTGAGTGAGCAGCTAGGTGAACCCAATCAATGTCTGGGAATTTGAAGTCGCCACACAAAAAGAAGTTCGAACGGGGAAAGCGAGAAGTTAGGTCTAAGACAACAGAGTAGAGTTCTTGTGTAAAATTATTGTCAAAGTCGGGGACTCGATAACATGCGATTACTACTGTTTTACTGGTTGGAAAAGTTAGATTTACGCACAGGATTTCATGACGGCATTCTGCATCAATTCTGGAGGAAGGCAGACTAGGCTTTACAAGCGCCACAACCTCGCCTCCCCGGCGCCCCAGCCTATCTTGCCTGTGAATACAGTATGAAGATTTTGCAGAAAGTAGTTCGTTATCCTGAATGTCCGGGTTAAGCCAAGATTCAGTAAATATCGCGAGATCAGTACTGTTATCTTCCAGTAGAGCTTCAACGGTTTCTCTTTTGGGCAGGTAGCTCTGCACGTTAGTAAGCATTACAGTTGCGTTATGGAAAGCTGAAATGGCTGTGAAGGGCTTGCTTGGAACGTTAGCATGAGAGAGAGCGGACTTGTGGGCACGTGGAAATTGCTATGTGGTTAGTTCAACAACAGAATCGGTTATTGCATCGTAGATGTATTGTTTCTTATCAATTGTCAGTTTGTCAAAGCCGATTTTAAAGGTTGCGTTACTTTGCTGCCCAAAAGAGTATAACTTTTGCCTTGCTGAATAGTCTCCCATATAAAGAAGGTTGTTTCTTTCATGATTAAAGACACAGCGCAAACAACGGCAGGAAGAAAGGAAGAGACAGGACAGAGCGCTGACTTACAACTGATCTTTATTAGGAAATGCGAACAAATATATATCATGGCAGGCAAAAAACACGTGTCCACCACAATATCAAAAAATTTCGCACAAGCGTCACCATCACCATATCGCTACTGTCTCACCGCACACGTGTTCATCCTACAGATAAGAAGTCCATCTCTTTTTGAGAGAGGGTTACAGATGCCCTACTTACACATTGATCTTTCAGACGTGCAATTTCAGCCGCTTCCATTATCTCCCTAGTTTTTCTTTCTTTGTGCCTGGCTAGGATTTTAGTGTCGCGAAACTGCGGAGTGCACCCACAATCCCTACAATGGATGCCAAGGTGGCCGCTAATAGTATTTTTCACGTTGTACTCGTGCTCCTTCAATCTTGTGTTTACGCACCTTCCTGTTTGGCCCACGTATATCCTTCCACAGGACAGCGGGATCGAATAAACTACATTTTCCGCGCAAAGTATGTAGCTAAATTTATGATTTACTGCGCAGAGCTGCGGCCCTCTTGCGGGTTTATTCACTTGCGCACATATGGACAACAGCTTTATCGGCGCAGAGAACAGCACTCTGACGTTGGCATGCTTCCCTATCTTTTTCAAATTGTGTGCGATCCCATGCATATACGGCACAACGGTACACTTTTTATTTCTGTCGCACTCCGATAACGATTGCCGGCCCTGGGTATGCTTTAGCTTTTTTAAAATAGATTCTGCGACAGAAATTAACAGATGTGATGGATAAGCTGCTGCCTTAAGGCGTTCAAGTTGTTTACTGAAGCTCTCTGAAATTAAGTGGCGACAAGACTTCTTTAGGGCATTAGTAAAGCACGTAGTGGCAATAGACCTCTTTACCAATTTAGAATGGCAGGAATCAAAAGGTAGCAATGGTTTACTGGCTCGTGGCTCATACTCCCAGCAAATGTGATCTGTTTCAAATTTAAGCTTTAGATCAAGAAACCTAATGACCTGCCCCACTGGTAATTCATGCGTCAAAACAAGTGGCTGGAAATACTTTCGAAATTCATTTAGCACTTCTAACATTAGTGGTTGTAGGCCTGATTCGTCCGTCTGAAAAATAACTAAGAAATCATCTACGTAACGGAAGACCTTGGTCAGCCTTAAAACATTCATGTGGTCGTGCACATGCCTATCTAGATGCGCTAGGAAAAGATCACTTAATATCGGAGCTATGCTAGATCCAATGCAGACCCCATTTGTCTGGATGTAAACCCTGTCATTCCAAGTTGTAAAAGTCGAATTAAGGTACATGGTTAAAAGCTCTAAAAAACTGCCAACCGCTAACCCTGTGTCGTTCTGAAAGGCGGTTGCACCATGCTTATCTATACACTCTTCAATACACAGCATAAGTTGACTATGAGGCAAAGAATAGTAAAGGTCCTTTACATCCAATGAGCATTAAATTTGAAACAGATCACATTTGCTGGGAGTATGAGCCACGAGCCAGTAAACCATTGCTACCTTTTGATTCCTGCCATTCTAAATTGGTAAAGAGGTCTATTGCCACTACGTGCTTTACTAATGCCCTAAAGAAGTCTTGTCGCCACTTAATTTCAGAGAGCTTCAGTAAACAACTTGAACGCCTTAAGGCAGCAGCTTATCCATCACATCTGTTAATTTCTGTCGCAGAATCTATTTTAAAAAAGCTAAAGCATACCCAGGGCCGGCAATCGTTATCGGAGTGCGACAGAAATAAAAAGTGTACCGTTGTGCCGTATATGCATGGGATCGCACACAATTTGAAAAAGATAGGGAAGCATGCCAACGTCAGAGTGCTGTTCTCTGCGCCGATAAAGCTGTTGTCCATATGTGCGCAAGTGAATAAACCCGCAAGAGGGCCGCAGCTCTGCGCAGTAAATCATAAATTTAGCTACATACTTTGCGCGGAAAATGTAGTTTATTCGATCCCGCTGTCCTGTGGAAGGATATACGTGGGCCAAACAGGAAGGTGCGTAAACACAAGATTGAAGGAGCACGAGTACAACGTGAAAAATACTATTAGCGGCCACCTTGGCATCCATTGTAGGGATTGTGGGTGCACTCCGCAGTTTCGCGACACTAAAATCCTAGCCAGGCACAAAGAAAGAAAAACTAGGGAGATAATGGAAGCGGCTGAAATTGCACGTCTGAAAGATCAATGTGTAAGTAGGGCATCTGTAACCCTCTCTCAAAAAGAGATGGACTTCTTATCTGTAGGATGAACACGTGTGCGGTGAGACAGTAGCGATATGGTGATGGTGACGCTTGTGCGAAATTTTTTGATATTGTGGTGGACACGTGTTTTTTGCCTGCCATGATATATATTTGTTCGCATTTCCTAATAAAGATCAGTTGTAAGTCAGCGCTCTGTCCTGTCTCTTCCTTTCTTCCTGCCGTTGTTTGCGCTGTGTCTTTAATCATGTATTTGAACCAACTCGCCCAAGCTTTAACCTTAGCAAGTTTCATTTCTAGTACACAGGGCTCTTTTAACTGTTCCTATGTGGATCCTTACATCCTCATCACCCTCTTCGCCGTCTCTGTCTGCCGAGCACGTACCCTGTCGTTTTATCTAAAGAAGAAGTGGCTGCCGCCAGAAGTTTTGGTGCTTTTTGGTGGCTTCTTTCCATCGCAAGGACATGGAACAAGAATGTGCAAAATTTTACGTGCAGAGTGGAATAGGCAGGCAAGGTTTTACAAGGATTGCTTGTTCCTGCGCCTTCATGGCCCAAATATACAACCTCGACCAATTAGAAAATGGAGAGAATTCAGGAGCCTGGCGGATTCAACAGCTGAGTTTATGTGGATGCAAACTTTAGCTGAACTTCGTGCTTCTGAACCTAAGTTTACAAGGGCAAACGTCGACGGTGTCAAGACCCTCGGGGATGTGTCTCTTCCGGACGGCATTCGCAAAGTTCTGAACAAAGGACCGAAGTTCGCCATACAACCTGTAAAGACTGCGCCTGAACTGCTAACCTTGGTGAGACAAGTGTCTGAACTGGCTCCAGAGGCGGACGCTGACAGGTGCGTGTCTGAAGGTGTTGATGTATTGGTGAAGTGCGGTCAGAGGGAGAATGACTTTCGAGTTCGGCAGACGGTGTCCTTCTTGAGAACTAACGCTTTGGCTGTGTTACCGTCCGATAAAGAAGGGGGCTTCCTAGTTTTAAAAGAGTGCACGTTTATATCAAAAGCTGAGGTAGCGATATCTTCAGCTTTCACCTTAAAGGAAAATGTTTCCCTTCAGCAGGTTAGGTCAAAAGCCAAGAAGTTATGTAAAAAACTAAATCTTGAGAGCTTGGTGAAATCGATTGACAAAAGCAAAGGTGGGAGCTTGCATATGTTTTTCACTGCAAAAACCCATAAAGTGGACAAGCCATTAAGGGTAATAGTATCGGAAAGTGGTACGTGGCAGAAATGCTTGTCTTCGTTTCTGCAAGAAAAGTTAAGGAAATTGGAAGTAAATGACCCCTTTATTGTGCGAAATTCGGACGATGTGATTGCGTTTTTAGATACCTGTAACGACAAAAGCTACATGGCATGCTCATTGGATGTAAAGGACCTTTACTATTCTTTGCCTCATAGTCAACTTATGCTGTGTATTGAAGAGTGTATAGATAAGCATGGTGCAACCGCCTTTCAGAACGACACAGGGTTAGCGGTTGGCAGTTTTTTAGAGCTTTTAACCATGTACCTTAATTCGACTTTTACAACTTGGAATGACAGGGTTTACATCCAGACAAATGGGGTCTGCATTGGATCTAGCATAGCTCCGATATTAAGTGATCTTTTCCTAGCGCATCTAGATAGGCAAGTGCACGACCACATGAATGTTTTAAGGCTGACCAAGGTCTTCCGTTACGTAGATGATTTCTTAGTTATTTTTCAGACGGACGAATCAGGCCTACAACCACTAATGTTAGAAGTGCTAAATGAATTTCGAAAGTATTTCCAGCCACTTGTTTTGACGCATGAATTACCAGTGGGGCAGGTCATTAGGTTTCTTGATCTAAAGCTTAAATTTGAAACAGATCACATTTGCTGGGAGTATGAGCCACGAGCCAGTAAACCATTGCTACCTTTTGATTCCTGCCATTCTAAATTGGTAAAGAGGTCTATTGCCACTACGTGCTTTACTAATGCCCTAAAGAAGTCTTGTCGCCACTTAATTTCAGAGAGCTTCAGTAAACAACTTGAACGCCTTAAGGCAGCAGCTTATCCATCACATCTGTTAATTTCTGTCGCAGAATCTATTTTAAAAAAGCTAAAGCATACCCAGGGCCGGCAATCGTTATCGGAGTGCGACAGAAATAAAAAGTGTACCGTTGTGCCGTATATGCATGGGATCGCACACAATTTGAAAAAGATAGGGAAGCATGCCAACGTCAGAGTGCTGTTCTCTGCGCCGATAAAGCTGTTGTCCATATGTGCGCAAGTGAATAAACCCGCAAGAGGGCCGCAGCTCTGCGCAGTAAATCATAAATTTAGCTACATACTTTGCGCGGAAAATGTAGTTTATTCGATCCCGCTGTCCTGTGGAAGGATATACGTGGGCCAAACAGGAAGGTGCGTAAACACAAGATTGAAGGAGCACGAGTACAACGTGAAAAATACTATTAGCGGCCACCTTGGCATCCATTGTAGGGATTGTGGGTGCACTCCGCAGTTTCGCGACACTAAAATCCTAGCCAGGCACAAAGAAAGAAAAACTAGGGAGATAATGGAAGCGGCTGAAATTGCACGTCTGAAAGATCAATGTGTAAGTAGGGCATCTGTAACCCTCTCTCAAAAAGAGATGGACTTCTTATCTGTAGGATGAACACGTGTGCGGTGAGACAGTAGCGATATGGTGATGGTGACGCTTGTGCGAAATTTTTTGATATTGTGGTGGACACGTGTTTTTTGCCTGCCATGATATATATTTGTTCGCATTTCCTAATAAAGATCAGTTGTAAGTCAGCGCTCTGTCCTGTCTCTTCCTTTCTTCCTGCCGTTGTTTGCGCTGTGTCTTTAATCATGTATTTGAACCAACTCGCCCAAGCTTTAACCTTAGCATGTTTCTTTCAGTTTCCGAGAATACCGGAGGATTCTAGATTTATCTTTGAAGTGCGCAAACTTAACGATAATTGGGCGCATTTTGTCGGCGCAGTAGCGATCGAGCCGGTGCGCACGCTCTAAAGCTGCGTCGGTGATGATTATTTCGAGGTTCGTGGCGCAAAAAGAAATCATTTTTGCTGTCGGCACGCAGCTGCCGACAGTTTTCGCTACGCCGCCACTGCCTGTGCGTTTTTTTGGGCGCGCCGATTAAATTTTTTTTAGTAAAGCTGGCTTTACGTGGCAGTTTATTCTGTCACCAGTAAATTATCGGTCCTTTTTTAAATTTTCCCTCTAGTAAACGCATCGCAATCAATTTGCCTGACGGTTACAGTAAAATAACTGGATCAGAAAAAGCGCCAGGCCTGCGTGGAAGGCGCACCACAGTCACAGCGAGAGCTAGAAGAGCGGCCTTTCAGAGCCTTTTCTAAACACTCATTGCGTGACTGCTGCAAGCGCACTTGCTTGAAACCCACTACGGCATTTATAATAAAAATTTTAGGGTAGTAGGCTGGCATTCGCCAAATACTTGCAAGGAATTTTGTGCCAATTTTTCATGCAGTGACTGACGACGATGAGGAATTGTGTCTGAAGCGAGTATGCGCCACAGTTAATGGCTGAACAAGAACAATATTTTGTAATGGGTTGGAGCCTTGAACAACCCACACGCTACGCTATTCACATTGTGCAACGACTGGTTAATTGTTCTTTCGCTGTTTTCAAATGCTTTATAAGTCATACTAACGCGATTGCTTTCCCGACATCAACCTTGCCTAAGGCAAGCTTGCCTACAAGTCCCAACCACTGGTGTGGCTCAATGGTAGAATACTGGGCAGGCACCCAGCGGACCTGGGTTCGAGCCCCACTATGTCATTAATGCAGATAAAACACTAAGTACGTAATGTCTTGCGTTTCCTCAGCTTTGTTATGCATTCGTTGACAATCAAATCGAGTAATCTGCGCCTAACTTCACTCGTGTTCTATCTTCCACTAAATTCGACTAACTAAATCTAGATGCCAATTTTTCTTAACGGTGTCTAAAACAGTACATTAATAATGCAGCTTGCTGTGCGAGTCGCTTCATAATATTCGGAAGAAGAATCCAACGAAAGACAAGAAGACAACAAAGGAGAACAACTGCAGAAAGCAAGCATTGAACTTCAAACACAATGTTTATTGCAGAAAGGCCAGCCACACACAACCAAACAATGGGTGCATAAACTATGCTATTAGAGTCATTGGACAATTGCACACCTAACAGTGCACATGTGTTAAGGTGTTAAAAACATCACATTTTTATGAAACACTATTGAGTTGACGCTAGCGTGCAATCACTATGTAGCAACGTGAGCTCTTTATCTGTGAGGAAAACTGATGGATGATTTACACACGTGCTTTTTGCCATGTTGTGTTTTTTTTGGGGGGTTTAAATACTTTACATTCGAGCTTATTTTTAATTCCTTTGCCAATAACACTTATTGATTTGAAATCAGGGACGCAGAGCCTTTGCAGTACAGTGGTGAGTTTCCACCAGTACTTGTAGTGAGTAAAATGCGGTGTTCACGCAGTCTGTCATTGAAGCTGATCGGTTCTTCTGACCTTTGTAGACACGGCCACATGGCAAGGAAATTTCGAAACTCACATACATCTGCACTGCAAGGGCTGTAGCTTCACCCCTGATTTCAAATCAGGGTGACATAAAAAAGAAATTGACAAAGAACATGTAATATGAAAGTTGCGAAGCCTATCTGATTGATTGATTTGTGGGGTTTAACGTCCCAAAACCACGATATGATTATGAGAGACGCCGTAGTGGAGGGCTCCGGAAATTTTGACCACCTGGGGTTCTTTAACGTGCACCCAAATCTGAGCACACGAGCCTACAACATTTCCGCCTCCATCGGAAATGCAGCCGCCGTAGCCGGGATTCGAACCCTCGACCTGCGGGTCAGCAGCCGAGTACCTTAGCCACTAGACCACCACGGCGGGGCATGCGAAGCCTATCTATATAATAAAAAAGGCAACGTGACATATGCGATGCAAACCCTCAGTTTTTAGTCAACAGGCACACGTGAAGTTGATATTTTGGCTTTGTGGAAATGCGCTGTTTGCGACACCTTGACATGCTTAATTCTTGGCTTTGTTTTGTTAAATGTGCAACATACTAGGCTCTCATAACCCATTTACGCATGCGCTGATGGTTCATGTGTGTGGGGGCTTTCTTTATTAAATATTTAGTTTTTAGTCCAACACTTGTCCTGTCCGGTTCCTTCGCTGTTTTCGTGCTTTTGGATGGTTTCTTATAAAGTAATGTTCGCTAAAGATCATCACTTTTATCACCATGCGAGTGACGTAACAACTGTCCTCACGCACTTTCTCTTCTCCTGATAACTTCCCACCATGCGCATTTAGGAATTTACTTCATCAACACACGACGTGATCTGTTACACCATACATCCACAAACTATACAGACTGATTGACCTCCTTTTAGCATGTTGTATGAAATATTCAGAAAAATCATCTGAATTGTGCATAGTGTTTTACCGTAGATCATCGTTATGCAAGTAATCGAAGAATTGATAAAACTGCCAAATAAAAAAAGAGCCCTCTATATGACAGATTACAAACGGCATTAAACTCTCAAGAGATATCATCAGCGGTTCTAGAAGTGTTGTGTCCAATCGTTCTGGCACAGGAGATTTGCAAAGACAGGGTCAAGGCAGCTTGAAGATACTAAATTTCCTTCAGTAGAAGGAAACTTGACGTTTATTTAGAATAATCACAGGACAAGCGTCATGTGATGGATATATCGTGAAACTAGACGAAGATGTCTCCACTGAGCCCTGGCCCTCCTGCAGGTCGACGTTTTTTACTAGGCATTACCACCACAGTTTAAGTGTCCCTTTCTTGATGTGAGAAAGACATGGGCATAGGTCTCACGCTCGTGCAATGGAGCAAAAAAAGGATCGCCGTTCGCCACGCTCAATTATTGTGGCTGGTTGTCATCCACCGTGACACCGCTCTCCTCAAGAAGGGTGGTGTGGCCGGGAACCACTGCAGTAATTTGTCGTCGAACTTCTGGCCTCGTCGGGCTGCATAGCGCCCCACTTATCGAGTTGGGAGAACATATTGGGACGGCCATCAGCAGGCCCACAGCCTTCCGGAGGAACAGGAAGAAGAGGAAAAGGATCACCGCTTTCTCTGACTCTGCGCCGGAGCGACCCAACAACGTGTTTCGCGAACAAGTACATGTGTGCCATTCCACAGCTACTCCACTTTAAGAAAAAAAAGAGAAAGAAAGCTGGAAAGTTTTTCTGGAAGTGGCAATGTAAATTATTGTTTTTTAACCCCTTCCCTCTCCCCCCACCCCCCTTACAGCATCCCCACTTTTTTGTTTCTTTGGAAAGACTCTTGGTAGAAAGAACGTGCATACTTAGGGGGTCATGCATACCTACAATTGTGGAGGGAAATAGGCGGCACTTGGACAGCCTTCATTGAAAAGCTGCAGCCCTTGAGTCACCTGTTGTAAGGCCCCAAGGTTGAAATGAAATGAAAAGGAAGTTAAAGAAGAAACAGATGAAACTTCAGCTACACGTTAAAGTGTGTACAGTAGGCAAGCGGTAGTACCAGATTTCTCATAGCGTGAAAAAAAAATTGCTGAATTCACGGCACCATGCAATGCTTTCGCGATTTTGTGAAATCATCAAATCCGAAAATCAAGGAGTAGGCACAACTGCCCATGTAATAGATTAACCGAATTACTCGCAAATGTGAGATAAGAAGTGTACATTTAAGGGCTTAGTATTTTGTTAGATATCATTTGTATTGTATACCGTTTCCTTGTTGTATGAAGAAGAAGAAATGGACAGGTATTTCGGCCATTCCTTGTTTTGTCGTACAGTGTGCATAGGCCAGGCGGGACGCTCAAAAAACCTGAAGAAATGTCCATCACATCATCGTGAGGAGACTCGCCTGCTCGACTGCAGAGAGTGCAGTTGCTCGCCAGTTTTTAAGATACCCAGCAATGAAATAAATGCGAGAGGGAACTGAGGAAAAAATATATCAAATACAACGATATGCGATAGGGAACTGACTGAAGTATATAAAATTCACAAAAAAAACCAATCCTGATCGTGTACCTCCCATAGCGTTATCACGAAAAGAAGCTTTTTAGAGAAATGTAATTAAGATTGTATAGTTCCCTGGGTTCAATCTTCATGGTTTTTACAGCGCATGCGCACGTGTTGTTTATTTATAATGTGATCGTCTCATGCACAGTGTTTTCATCTGTACTAGCTGCATCACATGTAGCACATGTTCATCTTAGTTTTCTTTTCGAACCGTGTTGCTTTATGAAAAATACTGACGTCCAAGCTTGCGTGTTGAATCTTGTGTGCACGCGTCCTTCAAGGCTGGGTTCGTCATTCTGTCAAATGACATGCCAGTAGGTTACCGCCATGAATATTGTGAGACATATGCAAAGACAGTACAAAAAAAAAAAAAAAACATCCACGAAGTGTCTGATGATTGGTGGCAAAAACGTTCGTCAGTCCGCTCGTGCTTTCGTCCGCCCATTCTTTCTTGCTTCCGTCCGTGCGTCCGTTCATCCATGTGACCGTCGGTGCATCCATTCATCCGTGCGCCCTTCCATGCACCAGTCCATACGTCCGTTGTTTCGTCTGTTCGTGCGGCCATCCCTCAGTCTGTCAGTCCGTCCGTGCGTCCACCCTTTATCTGTCTGTGCATCCATCCGTACGTTCGTCCGTCTATCTACTGAACACTGCCAAGTACAGCCATCTCAAATCTTTTCATCATGTATTCCTCATATAGAAGTGCGCCATCCAGCGGGCATGTTAAGGACCGCTATTTTGGGTATGTGGCACCAGTGGCTACATACACCATCAGAAGATGGACAGACCCGCACCCTGCGTAGTTTCGCCCCTAAAAAAATGGTGCACATGTGTGGAAGCAATAAACATAAATTCAAAATACATACCGCGGTGGCAAATTGTTCTGATGCGTGTTCGATCCCAGCCGTGGTAATTACCATTTGACGAACGCTAAACGATTGCTCAAAACGTCCCCAAAACTTAGTAATGTACTATACACGACTTGATACAAGTACCCCCCTCGCCCCACTTTTTTCCCTCATTTTCAGTGTGCATGCTCAAAAACCAAGCAATTATGAAACGTTTGCCAATTCTAGTAATTTCATATGTCGTATTTTGCAGTTAGCACTAAAAGCTCTGAATTTCAGCCAATTAAGCAAAAAAAAAAAAAAAAAGACGCAGTAAAGAGCTTTTTCGACTTGTGGTTTCAGTTGCCACGCCGCCGCCGCCGCCGATGACAAAAAGGGGCCGTATGCCGCCGCCAATGATTTTACCCGCCGTGCGCCGAAGACGTCACCGCCGCCGACTCAAAACGAGCCCCACGCCGCCGCCTGTCGAAACCGCCTTGGTGCACACCTCTACAAATGGGTGCTTGCCTTCTTTCTCTTTTTTGACCCTTGCGCCATTTTGTGGGTTTCCGTAGAACTCATTCGCAAAAACATGCAATTTTGAAAAAGCAAAACTTGCATTTTTCGACTGGAACCCGTTTTAAATTTGTACAATTTTTACGCCAAAATAAAATGCATACATTGTCTAAGAGGTTCAAGTCCTTTGCGATGTACCAGTGAATAATGTTACAAAGCAGTAACGAAGTCCTCGGACCAGCTGCCCCCAAGCGTAACTTCCCGTCATATCGAACATTCTTTTATGGGGTACGGGTTGTCACATGCACCGGCTGTCTTTGTCTCGGCTGTGCGCTTCGCCTGCAGGGCAGTGGCTATGGGCGGGCCCCTCTGGAATGTGCGGAAGGCCGGTTGTGTGCTACAGAGACGACTGCCATGAATTCCTCCTGCGCGGTCGCCTCCGAGTCCCCTCGCGTGTGCCACGTGCATCTGCCACGTGTGTGAAGGGATACTTGTGTTGTGCTCTCCATGGGTGGTTGGTTCCCCGAAGTGACATTCCGTCCCTATCTTCGGAACTAGACGGCGAGGCAGCGGGAGCAGCCCGCCAGAAAAAAACAGGAGAGAGTCGCGAGAAGAGTCGTCGTTCGGACGTTACTGTCCGACATGTTGCAAATAAACGTCTTGTTAACTACGCCAGTCCCTCTGCCTCAGCTTTCCGAGTTCTGAACATCCCCGTGGCCTGCGGAATGACGACCACCACCCAGCTCCACGCTACCTACTGGGTCTGCTGCGGCCACCGACGAGGCTCGTAACAATAAAAAACAAGTATTGCTTGCAGTGGCCATTTCTCTAGGTGTCCTTTCTCTTCCTGCGGTGCCCGTGAAGGCCGCCAGCTCTATATTGAACTGAGGCGGCAGTTTCGTGACGAAGAAAGCTATTGAGGGAGAATGATAAATACTCCACCTTTGAGCACTAATTATTTGGCATGCATGACAGCGACAGACTGCGCGACTGTGTACAGCAAAGTGACCGACTCAATAATCCAGCTTTAAGGCACTTCCAGTAGACAACTCGACATACCGGTTTTTGTTACTTCGAAAGGAACCCTGCAACGCTTCTTCAAGCAGCCATAGAATCGATTCACTAAAGGAGCTTAGTGCCTTACGAACTCACTGCTGCAACAATTTTCAGAATCCGTCCCTAATGAGTGGACTTACAAAGATTTGTTGAAGGCTGTGATTGCATTCTCCCTCCTCTCATCTCAATGATGTTACATGTGTAGATTAACTGATGGCCAGGCGGTAGTGACAATCGTGAATAGTAGGCCATCAGGCCTGCCAAAAACACGAGAACATCTTGAGCCCTTAGCCCAGAACGAACTGTTTTATTATTTCCCAAAACGGCCACCCCGCTGCTGTGCCAGGCTTGCACAGCTCAACACAACTATCAGCGCCGCGTGGGGGCGCTGCATTTGAACCAACATTGTAACACTCCTCCCCTCTAAGGAGGAAGACTACGGGGAGTACCTATTCACCGGTTTCCTAGTTCTTGTGCCATGTCGCAACTTCGGCATGCTAGCCGTAGGCACGACAGAGTCACTGTTCACATGCACACCCCTGTTGAGCGCTGTCCCGTCACTCTGTGGCACAGCTACTCCCAGAGAAGCTAGTTCCGGGTAGCTGTTCCTGATGAGGCACTTCTGGAATAGCTGCATGATGAAGCGGCAGCTCCAACTGTGGTGGAGCTGCAGCGTTAGCAGTTTCAGGAGGAGAGGCCAATGTTTCTGTCTGCACAAGGTGCAAGTGGTCGCTGTGCCGGTTTCCTAAGGTGCCATCTTCAAAACAGACACTGGCTGATGATGAAGTGACGTCCACGACACTGGCAGGCATCCAGAGTGTGCCCCTGCGAAAGTTTCGCGCGTACACATCATCACCTGGCTGCAGTGATGGAGCCTGCCGGGACCCTCTGTCAGCATACAACTTCTGCTTGAGTTGTTTTAGGAATACAGATTTATTTACAGGTACCTCAGATTTATTTACAGATGCCTGCAGGCTTGGCCTGAGGACATCCAACGGAGTCTTGAACATTCTTCCTGTCAGGAGTTCACACGGTGGCCGACCTGTCACTTTATGTGGTGTGGTCCTAAAGTGGAACAGAAACCTGGAGATCTGCGTTTGGAAGTTCCCAGAACCAGACTTCTTGAGTTTGTTCTTCACAGTTTGTACAACTCTTTCAGCTGCACCATTTGAGGCAGGGTGATACGGCAGTACAAGCATGCGGCGTATTCCACTTCGAGTTAAGAACTCAAGGTACTGGCACTGGTGAAGGCAGGACCGTTGTCTGAAACTATGACATCAGGCAGGCCATGCTGAGCGAATGCAATTCTCAATGCAGAAATGATAGCTTCTGCAGATGTAGAAGACACAGGAAAGACTTCTATCCACTTTGAGAACGCATCCACAATAACCAAGAATGTGCGACCTGGAAATGGTCCCCCAAAATCAATGTGAAGCCTTGACCAGGGTCGCTGTGGAAAAGGCCACGGTGTCTGCTGAACCGGCTGTGCAGCTCGATGTTGAGTCTGGCACGTAGCGCAGCTCTTCACGCTGTTGGCAATATCATTGTCAATGCCTGGCCACCAAACATGGCTCCTGGCAATCATCTTGCTCTTCTCGATACCCGGGTGGCTGGCGTGAAGAACACCAAGAACTTGGGTCTGCAATGACTTTGGGATCACTACTCTTGATCCCCAGAGTAGGCAACCCTCATGGAGACCAAGTTCTGAGCTTCTGGTATTGAAAGGGTTCCTCTCTCGTCCTACTGGAAGGCTTTCTCCTTTCAGAACTGCAAGAACAACATGGCCCAGAAGTGGGTCATTTCGTGTGGCTTGGGCTACAACACCTGGTGAAAGGAGTCTCGGATATGCCTCCTCTAGCAAGATTTCAGCAGGTCGTGGTAATGCAGTAGCGTCAGTTGGGAGAGGCAGTTTACTAAGAGCATCAGCGTGGCCGAGCTCTTTGCCAGGCTTGTATAAGCAGCTGTCTGCTTACAAGTTTGTACTTGTAGGCAGACAGCTTCAGAGCCCACCTGACCACTCGAGGCGAAGCTTGCACGGGAACGGGCTTGTTGGCACCCAGCAGACCAAGAAGTGGCTTGTGGTCAGTGCGTGCTTCGAATGACATGCCCCACAAGTACTGGTGGAACCGATCCACACCAAACACTAAGGCCAGTGCCTCCTTGTCGAGTTGACTGTAGTTTTGTTCTGCTTTTAACAAGCTCCTCGAGGCAAAAGCAATGGGATGTTCCCCGCCATCAGCATCTTTGTGCGCTAGAACTGCACCTATACCATAAGGCGATGCGTCACAGCTGAGGCAAACAGGCCTGGCAGGGTTGAAATGCACTAGAACTGGAGCTGATGTCACCAAGTGCTTGCAGGCATTGAATGCATCTTGTTGTTCATGTCTCCACTCTCACTTCTTCCCTTCACAAAGAAGTAAGTGCAGTGGACGAAGGAGCGATGAAAGATTGGGTAAGAAGCGCCTGTAAAAGTTTACAAGTCCCAAGAAACTCTGAAGTTCCCTGACATCCTGAGGTACAGGAGCATGCAGAATGGCTGCTACCCTGTTAACATTCGGGGAAAGGCCTTCCTTGCTGATGATGTGCCCGAGATACTCAACTTGCGGCACGAAGAAATGGCATTTTTCAAGTTTCAGCTTGAGGCCCGATTCCTGAAGCTTGCTAAGTACAGCACGAAGGTTGCGAAGGTGCTCAGCATTATTTGCGCCAGTCACAAGAATGTCGTCAAAATAGACTGCTACATGAGGCAGTCCCCTGAACAAGTTCTCCATCTCGCGCTGAAATATGGCAGGAGCAGATGAGACACCTAAAGGCAACCGGGTGTACTGAAATAACCCCATGTGCATCAAAATTGTGACATACTCCCTAGAGGCCTCATCAAGGACAACTTGCTGGTACACATCTCGCAAATCCAATTTTGTGAATTTCTCACCTCCAGCAAGCACAGTCCACAGGTCCTCGATCCTTGGAATGGGGTACTGCTCCACTGGGTTTATGGTGACACCAAAGTCTCCACAGATTCTGAAGCGTCCATCCTTTTTGGTCACAGGAACAATAGGTACAGCCCACTTTGCTGTCTTGACTGGAACAAGAATGGAATCTCTTCTTAGTCTATGGATTTCTTGAGTTACTCCATCTGTCAAGGCGTACGGCAGTGGACGTGGCTTGAAGAACCGAGGCGGAGATCTGAAGGAACATGTAGAGAAGCTTTAGCACCCTTGAATGTACCCAGGCCTTCTTCGAACACTTCGGCGCAGTCTTGGACTATGTGTTTGACGTCGGAAAGTGCGTGGATGTTCACTTCAACATCGGAGACGCCAATGCCCAGATCACGCATCTAGTTGCGTCCAAGAAGAGTGGGCGATCCGTCTCCGGTCGGAAAAATAGGTAGGTCGGCCTCTCTGCCATGAAACTCCACACTGACGTCAGCTTTGCCCTGAACCTTTTTTAGTTCCCCGGAATAACTTCGCAGAAGCACTTGTGACGGCTGCACAAGTACCGAAGGCAAAAGCTGAAGAAGACGCGACTTGGCCATGACAAAGACACTTGCCCCCGTGTCCGCTTCCATGCGAAGGGGCTTGCCGCAAACGTCAACAGTGACGGTGAAAGGCGGAGGAGGCGTGGCGTAGTCGACTTGCCACATGTCAAAAACTTCGCAAAATGAAGTGGTAGCGGCATCCTGCTTGCGTACCGTATAAGTACGATGATGGTTACTCGACGACGGTGAACTGCAAGCCGAGAATGAACGTGCCTTGGTCGGGCTGTTGCTTTGGGGTTGGCTGTCCCTTCGTCTCGAATTGCACACCTTCGCCAAATGACCTCGTTTGTGGCAGTAATTGCAGATTGTCTTCACATGCTTGCATTTTGATGCAAGATGTCCGTCACCACAGCGGTAGCAGGTGACGCCCCCAGAACCTGACGAGACACAGTGAGTCTAGAAAGCGCTGCTTGTGTTCTCTTGCGCCATCTCACTTGCGTCTCTTTTTGCTGCTTCCATTGCCAGGGCGGTCTGCGCAGCATCGTCGAAGGTGAGGTCCGGATTTTCCAGAAGTCTTGTTTGGACATCCACGTTGTTTATGCCACACACGACGCGGTCGCGGAGCATGTTTTCGAGTTCAGTCCCGAAGCTGCAGTGCTCGGACAGGTTTTTTAGTGCTGCGATAAAATTGCTGACCGATTCCCCTTCCGCGCGAACGCGTGAGTTGAAACGAAAACGCTGCATGACGGCAGAGGGCTTTGGACAATAATGGCTTCCAAGTACTCGAAGAATCTCGTCCAGATTCTTGTCACTGGGCTTGGCGGGCTTGACCAAATTGCGGAGCAAAGCATACGTTTTCTGCCCGCAGCAGCTGATGAACACGGCAGTACACTTGTCTGGGGCGACATCATTCGCCAGGAAAAATGCTTTGAGCCGGTCCACGTAACAGGGCCAGTCGTCTCCTCCCCCCTCGAATGGCTCGAGGTTGCCGAAACTTGGCATGGTGAACAGATGGCAGAGAGCTGCGGGAACGAAGACTTACATGAAACTTCCTTTCATCCTCGTCGCCAGTTGTTACAATGTGTAGATTAACTGATGGCCAGGTGGTAGTGACAAACGTGAACAGTAGACCATCAGGCCCGCGAAAAACACGAGAACATCTTGAGCCCTTAGCCCAGAACGAACTGTTTTATTATTTCCCAAAACGGCCACCCCGCTGCTGTGCCAGGCTTGCACAGCTCAACACAACTATCAGCGCCGCGTGGGGGCGCTGCATTTGAACCAACATTGTAACAGATGAAAGCGTTGGAAGATGAGCAAGAAAGGATGGCAAGCAGAAAGAAATACGTCACATGCGCCTCATGACCTTGAGCACTTTCTCTCTTCTTTTATCCTTTGTTTTAATATGTGGCTTCTCAGTGTAACTGTGCGCGCATGCATGGACAAGTCCCGGCCTCCCGCCGCTGACCCAGTAACGACCGATAGCATCATGCTCAAATAAGTCAATAGCTGATACAACGGCTGTGATGACTGTTTTTAGGGGCGAAGCTCCTTAGGGCGTGGGCTGTGCATCCCCTGTAGCCTGTATGTAGCCACCTCTAGTTTAGTTCTTGCAGTGTTCACTAGATGGCGGTACCGTCCCCTGTATGTAGCCACCTCTAGTTTAGTTCTTCCAGTGTTCACTAGATGGCGGTACCGTCTCCTGTATGTAGCCACCTCTCGTTTAGTTCTTGTAGTGTTTACTAGATGGTGGTACTTGTAGCTGATGATGAAAAGATGCAAGATGTTATAAACTAGAAAGCGGTACTTGTAGTTGATGAAAGACGCGAGATCTTATAAAATAGGAATGATGTCACATATGGCGCGTGTCATTGGTTGAAGGCAATCGTTCGATTTAGTGCGGCGACGTACGCTAGGGGGAGCGATGTAATAAAATCGAGTGGGCAAAATGTACAGAGGATTCATGGTTTACAAGGTTTACCTCCGGAGCTTCGCCCACTCATCATCATTCACTTCGTGGATATGGCGGAATTTTTTTTTTGAGCTTGTAGTGTCATCTGAAGAAATAAGAGAACAATTTTTAGCTGACTTTCAAACTTTATTGAGAATGCCACGCCGGGTAGTGCACTATAATATTTGGCTCGCGTGTTCTCTGGAGACTAGACCACTGTTCGGCAACATTTTCCGACCATGCTCATGAAGTCTTGCAGAGCTCCTTTATATGTAATTATAAAATATAAACCCTACTCACAATACAATAGAAATGTTGGAATATTACTCAATTTCACAGTTTTTTCATTTCTACCAGAGCCTAAACACCATTCTGGCCAGTTGTCGGTCCCTTTAAACGTGTGCACCATCTCAGAGGCTGTAGTTATGAATTCCAACCAAGCAGACTGCTTGGTAAAGAAGAAATCAGCCAGCGCTCACCTGACTGCCGACTTTGGCACAGATCCATAGACGAGCACGCTAAGCCCCCGGTAGAGACCAGTGACGCCGTGCGATCGCACCGTCTGGCGCACGACATCTGCAATGCCATTGTACCGAGGCTTTGCTGACCGTTCATCCAGTTGCAGCTGCGTCTTCACGTACTCGGTGGGAAAAGTGATGCAGATTTCTATGCCACCTGTGATGCCACCTGCACGAATGTGTGAGTGTTTAGGCTCAATTTACTATAGTGTCCTAGTTAAAAAATAACATGCCGTACAATCTAATAGGCTGAGAAAGATCATGCACCGGGGAAGTTCTGACAGCCTTTGCTTCCCCACCATGTATACAGATGTGAGCAATCCATAAAGAATTTCTGGGAAGTCCCACTTTTGGTAAAGTAGTGAACTGTCTAGTATTGAAAACTGGGCAAGTTGGTAACGATTCATTGTAAGAGGTAAACGGCGCGAAACACTAAGACAGAGAAATAGAAAGACACAAGACGAGCGCTCGCCTTGTGTCTTTCTATTTCTCTGTCTTCGTGTTTCGCGCCGTTTACCTCTTACAAGTGAACTGTTGTGCACCATGACAGGGGTCGGCAACACTTTGATGATGATATATGGTGTTTTTTGGCGCAAGGGCCATTTGATGGCCAAAGAGCGTCAGTTCATGGGACAAGGAATGTGGACAATGATTGTGATTAGCGGCTGTATAAGGGCCATAAAATTCCTCGCAGTCAGGCGGGTAAAAACATACAAGTAATAAAATCATGACCATGCCGTGAAAGGTGTGTGTGGTGTGAATAGGTGAAAAAAGTTGGTGATAATGAAAAACGATGGTGGACATGTATGGCATTCAAATCAAATCAAATCAAATCAAATCAAAGTTTATTTACATCCTGAAGATGTGGGCAAGCTTGGGCGAAAAGCGAAACAATTCGCTTGAGGAAAGCCCAAGCCCCCATATACGAGGCATAGCAGTAGAGACACACAAAGCTGTGAAAACGCTATCAGAAAACAAACTAGCGCGTTACATACATGAAGAAAAAAAAAATACTAACAATGATACTCTCACGGAATCATACCAGCGCGTTACAACAATGATACAGGGTATGTGTAAATGTTCATGCCGATAGTCAATCGATAGAGATAATGATTTGACCCAACAATTTATTCAAAAACAACAGGCAAACATCAAACAAACAAAAGCAATGTAAATATATCTCTCTTCATACAGTACAAATTTTTTTTTTTTTACGGTGATTGGTTACAGGAAGTGTTTTTTAATATGACTTATACTGCGTTTCTCTACTTCTATTTCGCTTCTGAGGAGAATATTTAGCAAGTGAGGCAAACAATACTGTAACATTTGTCGTCCGTATTCAGTTCGGCAGAAGGGGATGTTCCAGAAGTCTTGTTTGCGGAGAGAATAGAAAGGAACATTTCCTCTTAGATTAGCAAGATTTAGAAGGTCATGCTGATTTTTATAAACAGCCTTTTTATATCTGATAGCTAGTTTCCAATCATAAAATTTTCCTATGGGTACAACGTTAAAACGATGAAACAAATCCTTTGTGTGCGCATGATATTCAACGTTAGCTATGGACCAAAGAGCCCTTTTTTGTAACATTAATATTCTATGGTTATTCCTCTGTGTGAAATTTCCCCACACCAAAGAACAATAATTTATGTGAGATAAAAAAGCGTGTTGTACAGCATGAGTTTTATCGATACAGGAAGAATGTGTCGAAATTTTGCAATAGCACCCACACTTTTAGTCACGTGAGATTGAACGTGGTCGAAATGATAGTCCCAGGACATATTTTTTTGGAACAGCACACCTAAAATTTTTATTGAGTTTACAAATTCTATAGGCGCCGTGCCTAAATATAAGGAACTATCAATGGTGACTGAAAGCTGACGCGGATGAAAAAGAACGGCCTTTGTTTTTTTATCATTGATCAACAGCGAGTTTTCTTTACTCCACTTTTGTATGTCTTCAAGGGCGTTATTTATTTCAGGTGCTAAAATTTGCAAATTTTTTCCAGTGAAAAATAGGCTAGTGTCATCAGCGTAAATTACATAAGTTGGTGTTTTGTTGATAGTGTTTATATCGTTTATGTAAAGGATGAACAATAAAGGACCCAATATGCTTCCTTGCGGAACGCCAGTGACTACCTGCTGTAACGATGAAACGGCCGTTCCTATGCTGACACATTGAAACCTATGCTTCAAGTAGGATTTTATCAAAAGCAGTGGCACGCCGCGAATACCATATAGTTGCAGTTTTTCTAACAAAGTTGCATGCTGAATCCGGCCAAAGGCCTTAGAAAAATCTATGTAAATGCCTACACATATCTGTTTTAATTCAAAAGCCTTAAGAAATGATTTCCTTCTGGGTTAGTAGTGCAGATTCAGTTGATTTGCCGTGGAGAAAGCCATGCTGAGACTCATTAATTAAATTGAAAGCGTGACTAAATTTTGTTATTCGTTTATGAATAATCTTCTCAAGGCCCTTTGAAAATATAGGCAATACAGAAATCGGCCTGTAATTCGACAACTCATTCCTATCGCCCTTTTTGTGCAGGACACTAACTTTAGAGATCTGCATCATTTTCGGAAAACAGCCTGTTGCTATTGCAAGGTTGTATATGTGGGCAAGCAAAGGAGCAATGACGTCAAGCACAAACTTTACCGGCTCGATCTGTATATCGTCAATATCCCTAGCTCTGCTGTTTTTGAAAGACGCATAAATATCTCGCACCTCGTGTTCATCCGTTGGCTCTAAATAAATACTGTGCTTATTTTCCTTAATACCATAGGTTGCAGGAGGGATGCACTGTCCGATACTAACCGCATCCCGAAAGAACTTATTGAACGCTTCAGCAAGTTCTTTTCCGCTTATGCGCTTACCGTTTATAACGAGATCATCGACAGTCGATGGCGGTTGCGTACGGTTTAACAGTTTATTTAGTTTTTTCCATACATCTCCTGTTTGATTACAGTATTCCCTGCGGAACTGGTCATGCAGATATTTGTTCTTTTCACTTCTAAGGAAAGAGGTTAGCTTATTTCTATATTGCCTAAAGATATCAAAGTCAGTATCCAGTCTACTCTTAAGAAACTTTTTGAACAATCTCGTTTTTTGTTTAATTCTTTTTAAGCATTCACGGTTTATCCATGGTTTACGACCTTTACCCTTTTTTATATTCTGCGTTATTAGGATAAAATGCTCATGGTAGATACGTTTAAAAATGGAAATAAATGCCTCGTAAGCTGCATCTGCAGTTTCACTACGTCTGACGTCTTCCCAGTCTTCTTTTCGAAGCTTTGAAATGAAAGCATGCAATGTTTCAGCGGTGATTTTCTGAGTTGTTATTTTTGCTTCTGCATCCTGCAGCTTATGTTTTACTGATGTTCTTGCGAGCATGTAAATGGGAAAGTGGTCGCTGATACCGGAGCACAAGGCTCCTGATATCACGTTTTCTGTGCTCATATTCGTGATAAACACGTCAAGCAATGATTCTGTGCAAGGAGTGACGCGCGTCGCAGTGTTTCCTAAAAGCGTATAGCCATTTGACTCGACAGTGCTGAGAAGGGCCGCTCGATTATGGGAAGGTTGCAATAGGTCTATGTTAATGTCACCCCCAAGTATTAATTTATATCTATTGTCATTTACATAGCCTAGCATCTTATCTAAATGACTGATGAAACAAGCCGAGTTTCCGTCTGGTGGTCTATATGCAACACAGAAAACTTGTTTGTGGGATAATATACATAAACACTCAATATCACTCGTAATGGTACAGATTTTCGCAATAATTTCAGATTTTCGTTCGTTTTTTACTAAGATAGCCACGCCACCACCCTGACGTGTAGCTCTATTTATAAAAAAACTGCGATACCCGTTACGTTCGTATATGTTGCTGTTTGTGTCATACCAGGTCTCGGTTAACATGATTATGTCAAACTGAAAATCCATAGCGTCTAAAAGGACCGATAATTCGTCCTCTTTATGCCTTGCCGAGCGAATGTTTAAATGAAAACATGTGAGCATGATACCTGCATGAGATTTGAATAACTGATCGACGTCATGGGGTGATTGAGCCATCTTGAAGACGAGATGAACACATAGAAATGGGTGGTGTGGATCACACTATCTTTTCAACATCCTGCGCAGTGCGAATGTGCACTACCGGAGCGGATTCTTCCTTTCTGGCGAGAATCTTTCCGTTGCTCGTCCACACGAAACGCCAGTTCTGAGCCTTCTTTTTCGCAATTGCCATGCCAAGCAGGTGCTTCATGGCTGGGCTTAGGTGTTCGTTTATGAACACAGGCGTCCCTTGCGAGTGACCGAAATCTTCACTTGTTATGCGCATTTTCTTTGCCTTTTGAAGAACCATGTCCCGCTTAGAGCGGCTTTTAAATTGTGCAACAATGTTTGGAGTGTCCTTTACATTCTTCGAGACAACACGGTGGCAAACTTCGACGTCGCTTTCATCAATGGGGACATTCAAAAGTTCTCCAACACGATGAAGAGTCTCGAGAAGCTTTTCATCACTCGATTGGGGTATGCCTTTAATTTCAATGTTTCGGTTGCGTGAGTACTGTTCCGACGCAGTGAGCCGCTGCTCATGTTCAGAGCTCTGTTTTTTCGGCATTTCACAATCTGCAGCTAGCTTCGCGTTTGCTTCTTTGAGCGCCTTATTTTCTTTGAGAAGTTCTATCTGTTCTTTCTTTGTCTTTTCAAGTTCATCATTCATGAATTCCAAACTTTTCCTAAATTCACGCATTTCTGTCCTGAGTTCGCGTTCCAGTTTTGTTTTGAAATCGCGCATTTCTTTCCTGAGCTCTTCTCGGAAATCTTCCGGCATCGCTTCAGGTGACAAAATGCAAACAAAGAAAAGGAAAAATAGTTCATGCACACGGTCGCTATATTGGGCAGCAAGTAGAGGCAGCAAAAAAGAAACAAACAAAAGGTTCGTGAACCCAACGGAGAAAAAAGTGCTAACCTGTGTAATAAATACAGAGCGTGCTTAACACGGCTTTCTTGCGCTGCCCCTGCTGCCACCAAGTGAAGTTCCACCGGCGTTGCAGGCCTTTTTGTAGCGGTAGCTGGACTGATCCCCTGGTGGGTGCGTCGTCGTCAGCTTCCTGCTTCGTAAGCGCTGCCTTGTCTTGCTTCGATGGTCCGTGCTAGTGAACTGGTATCTGTGTAAGAAATACAGAACGTGCTTAACACGGCTTTCTTGCGCTGCCCCTGCTGCCACCAAGTGAAATTCCACCGGCGTTGCAGGCCTTTTTGTAGCGGTAGCTGGACTGATCCCCTGGTGGGTGCGTCGTCGTCAGCTTCCTGCTTCGTAAGCGCTGCCTTGTCTTGCTTCGATGGTCCGTGCTAGTGAACTGGTATCTGTGTAAGAAATACAGAACGTGCTTAACACGGCTTTCTTGCGCTGCCCCTGCTGCCACCAAGTGAAATTCCACCGGCGTTGCAGGCCTTTTTGTAGCGGTAGCTGGACTGATCCCCTGGTGGGTGCGTCGTCGTCAGCTTCCTGCTTCGTAAGCGCTGCCTTGTCTTGCTTCGATGGTTCGTGCTAGTGAACTGGTATCTGTGCAAGAAATACAGAACAACTTAACACGGCTTTCTTGCGCTGCCCCTGCTGCCACCAAGTGACAAGTAGCACAAGTACCTCACTCGTTCATACCCTTGCGTCCAAGGGCCATGAGGCAAGTGCTTTCCTGTGTAGCCACCGCAGCAAAAACCTCTCTGGAGAGGTCGTGCTATGGAATGCCCAGGTATATGATATGAAAATTATGAATTTCTTTTAAAAATGCTAACAATAATTTATGACTGAAAAACGGTTCCCTACCAACGAACATTGCAGGGTGTAAAGGTATATGTTGTCGGTAGGATAATGGAAAATGCTGTTTTCTTAGAGTTTCTAAGTGTTTGCACTGAACTAACATGTGAAGGACTGTTAATGCTTCACCACATCTGTCACACAATGGTGGATCGCCACCGGACAAAAGATATGTGTGTGTCGTGTATGTGTGTCCTATCCTGAGTCTCGTTAGTATTACCTCTGTATGACGTGATTTTGATACTGGCAGCCAATGACCAAGGTGTGGCCTAATAATGTGTAGCTAGTTTTGTGTGTGTGTATCCCACTTGCTCTGCCAGTAGACCCCGAGGTTTCGCTTGAGAGACGGCTTAAGATCAAGGGCCGGGATTAATATGGGTGTAGGGGCAGTACTTTTGTGGACCGATGCAGCGAGCCGATCCGCCCTCGCGTTGCCTTGGATCTCACGGTGCCCTGGCACCCAGCACACTACAACATGTTTGAGTGTGTAGAGTGTGCACAAAATGGAGTAAAGTGAGACAAGGACCGGGTTTTTTTGTTTTTTAAGACTGTGCAGAGCCGTTACCACACTGAGGGAGTCTGTATAAATTATTGCTTTTTGTATTTGGAATTGTTTGATGTGTTTAGCTGCCACAAGTATCGCGTAAGCTTCCGCTGTGAAGATACTTGTGCCTGGATATAGAAAGCCAGCATCCGAAAAGGATGGGCCGACAGCAGCGTAGGACACAGAGGAGTCAGACTTGGAGGCATCTGTAAAGAACTCAGGACGTGTGTATTTGTGTTGAAGTTCCAGAAAGTATGTTCGAATATGGGCAATAGGTGCATGTTTTGTAACTTCTAGGAAAGACACATCGCAGTCTATAGTCTGCCACTGCCACGGTGGCGGGTATGCTACAGGAGCCATTAAACTGTGTTCAAGTGACACTCCAGTTTCTTCAGCTAGACCCTTCAGGCGAACTGAGAAGGGCTGCCTCAACGAAGGCCTGTTTTGAAACAGAATGGAGCTCGACAGATCATTAATAGTAGAGTATGAGGGGTGCTTCTTGTCTGCTTACACCTTAAGAAAATATACAAAGGACATGCAAGTTCTTTGTAGATGAAGCGACTATTCATTTGACTCAACGTAAACGCTTTCTACAGGGCTGGTGCGAAAAGCACCCGTAGAAAGGCGGATGCCCAAATGGTGCACGGGGTCCAGCTTTTTCAAAGCACTTTGAGTTGCAGATTGATAAACAACGGCCCCATAATCTAAGCGGGTGCGAATGAGGCTTCGGTACAGATTCATGAGGCATTGCCTATCATTACCCCAAGTAGTACGTGACAACACCTTCATAACATTAATGGCTTTTGAACATTTTGTTTTTAAATACTTGTTGTGCGGTACGAAGGTCAACTTGTTGTCCAAGATTAAGCCTAAGAATTTATGCTCGGCTTTGACAGACAGACGTTGCCCGTTCAGTCGAATGTCAGGTTCCGAGTGCATGCCTTTCTTTCGAGAGAACAAGACACACGTGCTTTTTTGTGGGTTAGAAAAGACACACGTGCTTTTTTGTGGGTTAAGTCGAAATCCGTTTTCATCTGCCCATTTGGAGACCTTGTTTAAACCCAGCTGAACCTGCCGCTCACACATTGCCAAGTTGCATGACTTGAAGCCAAGCTGAACGTCGTTGACATATGTACAATAGAACATATTGCGGGGGATGGACAAGTGCAAAGAATTCATTTTGATAATAAAAAGTGTGCAACTAAGTACACCACCTTGTGGCACGCCTGTTTCCTGGACAAATGTTTGGAAGAGAACACTGCCCACACGGACACGGAATGTCCGGTTTGACAGACAACTTTCGATTATATGAAACATTCTTCTGCGCACACCAAGGTGGGACAGGTCTCTTAGAATTCCAAAACGCCATGTTGTATCATAAGCCTTTTCGATATCGAGGAACACAGAGAGAAAATATTGTTTATGGACGAAGGCGTCTCTGATCTGTGCCTCGATACGAACAAGGTGGTCTGTGGCGGATCTACTTTCTCGAAACCCGCACTGAAATGGGTCGAGCAAATTGTTTGTTTCAAGGATATGTACAAGTCGGCAGTTAATCATTTTTTCAAAGACATTGCACAAGCAGCTAGTAAGTGCAATAGGCCTATAACTTGAAGCTAAAGAAGGGTCCTTGCCCTCTTTCAAAATGGGAATAATAATAGCCTCTTTCCAGGAGGTAGAGATAGTGCCAGAAAACCAGATAGGATTGTACAAACAAAGTAAGGTTCTTCGTGTTTCGGCTGGTAGGTTTTTCAACATTTCATACACCACACGGTCAGAACTTGGGACAGAAGTACTGCAGGAGTTGAGATGTTCGGAGCTCAGCTAGACTGAAAGCTTGGTTATATGCCTCGTATCTAGTGGATTTGTGTTCGAGTTTCTGCTTTTCTATTCTTGTTCTGTATTTTTGGAAAGTGTCAGTATAGTGGGACGAGCTGGATACCCGTTCAAAGTGTGCACCGAAAAAGTTTGCCTGATCTTCCAAGGTATCACCCTGAGTGCTTACGAGTGGAAGTGTGTGTACTTGTTTTCCTGCTATCCTACCGACCATGTTCCAGACTTTAGCCCCCTGTGTGTGTGAATTGATCCCTGACAAAAACTTCTGCCAGCTTTCTCTTCTGGCCTGCCGACGCGTTCTCCTGCCTTGAGACTTTTTTTCTTGAACGTGTCAAAATTTTCGGCTGTTGGCGAGTTCCGAAGCAACCTGCATGCCCTGTTCTGTTCCTTTCGCGCATTACGACACACTGTGTTCCACCATGGGACGTGTCGTTTGCCAGGCATTCCAGATGTTTGCAGTATGCGCTTGGCTGCTGCGTCAGTTAGAAAAGCTGTGAAGTACTGCACAGCTTCATCTATGTTTAACCTACATATGTCCGTCCAACTCAAACGTGTAGTGTTGTGGAACTGTTCCCAGTCTGCATCGTTTATCAGCCATTTGGGAACATGTAGAGGACATTCATATGTTGTTTGTGAATTCAACACTACAGGAAAATGGTCACTTCCATATAGATTATTTATGATTTTCCATTTCAGTAGGGGTTGGAGTGAAGGTGATATGATGCTGTCTATAGAAGAGTAAGTTTTGTTGGCAACGTTATAGTATGTTGGCTCTTTCCTATTCAACAAACAGGCACCAGAAGAGAAGAGAAATTGTTCAATGAGACGACCTCGTGCATCACATCGAGAATCGCCCCACAGTCCACTATGTGCATTTAGGTCCCCAAGAAGCAAATAAGGTTCAGGCAGTTCGTCTATTAAAGACTGGAATTCACGTCTTTCAAGACGGTGGTGGGGAGGTACATACAAAGAGCAGATGGTGACGAGTTTGTTTAAAACAACCGCTCAAACAGCCACCGCCTCAATGGATGTCTGGAGTGGTAAATGTGTACACGCTACTCCTTGGTTAATAATAATGGCTACGCCACCGGATGACGCCACAGCATCATCTCGGTCCTTTCGGTATATGATGTGAGCACGTAAAAAATTTGTATTGGAGGATTTTAGGTGTGTTTCCTGTGCACAGAGCACTTGAGGTGAGTGTTTGTATAAAAGCTCTTGGACGTCGTCAAGGTTTTTAAGCAGTCCTCTGACGTTCCAATGTATAATTTGTGTTTTCATATTGGAAGTAAAGTAGTGCTGTGTGTACGTTAAGGGAGTGACTTGTTTAAGCAGAAAGGTCGAGCTCAAGTAACAGGGCTATTATCAGGCCCTGTTACGAGCTTTTTAGTTCTCTTTGCGCGCTCCAGAGAACCGCGCCGCTCTTTTGGCACCAGGGGTGCAGCCATATCCATTGCCTCCTCGGAGGCACTAGATGCCAGCTCATGCGAGTTGGTTTTTCGAAGCTTGGGCCTCGCCTGGCGAGGTGAGGCCTTGAGACCCGAGGACCCTGGAGTTTCTGGTCTCTGTTCAATAGTAGGCAGAGTAGACTCAACTACTGCCGCCTTGGGGGCAGGCGCCACAGCCAATGGCTCGCTCTGCGCAGGCCGAAAGAGTGGCGAGGGCTGGTGCGACACTTCCCCCTGGCGCGCCGCATCAGCATATGTGGGGCCATAAAATGGCGAGACTTTTTCTTGCTTCTTTAAATGTAATGTTTTCTTTTATCTTTAAAGTGATGATCTCTTTTCTTTTTTCCAGAAAGAACAGGAACGTGAGTACGCAGCATGATTACCGCCACAGTTCACACAGTGTGCAGGTGCTTCGCAGTTGTCGGACGCATGGCCCACGACTCCACACAGAGCACAAGTTTTCCGGCCACGACAGCTTTGCGAGCCGTGGCCATACCTCTGACATTGGAAGCAACGGCGGGGGTTGGGAATATATGGCCTCACGGATGTCGTTGTATACCCAGTCTGAATGGTTTCCGGCAAACCGCTCTAAGAAAAGGTCAGTACTAAGTGTTTGGTTGGTATTTCCTTTTGATCTCTTCTTATCTTAATATGCAGTACGTTTGTCACGTTCTGGCTCTTCCATCCTTCCAGAATTCAGCTTCGGTCAGGTCAAGCAAATCTGCGTCCGATACGACCCCGCGAGATGAGTTCATGGACCTGTGTGGCGTAATACTGATGGGTGTGTCTCCAAACGTTGTGAGGGTGTTCAGTTTATCGAATTGGTCTTTGTCACGTATCTCAAGGAGTAGATTTCCGCTGGCCATTTTGGTAACCTTGTACCCAACACCGAGAGTTTCGGTTAAGCACCTAGCCACTACAAAGGGGGATACAGTTCTGGCTTGCTTGTTAGTTTTTTTGCAGTGTATAACGTGGAAATGAGGAAAGATTTGTCTTGGCTTGATGAAAAAATTGATATCTTCGGTGCGTACCCGCTTTGAGGAGGCACGATCACTTAGCAAAGGGAATGCTTTGTGCATGCTAATTGTATGTTGTTCAGCAGCGTTGGCGGCCACCCACCACGGAGCCCAACGAGGGGATGCTGCAAGTTTGCGGATGCTGAAAGCTTGCAGACGTCAGCCGTACAACTCTGCTATAACCCAATGCGCCTAGGCGCAGGTAGGCTATTTGCACAGGGTTAACGCTTGCCGCCGAGAAAATTGGAAGTAAGCAGAAGAGAGAAGTAGACAGGAAAGCTAAAAAAGTAAGAAAGACAAAGATGTAGGGAGAGAGAGATAGGAAAAGGCGACTGCCGATTTCCCCTGGGTGGGTCAGCCCAGGGGTGCCGTCTACGTGAAGCCGGGGACAAAGGGGTGTGTTGCCTCTGCCGGGGGGCCTTAATGGTCCAATCACCCAGCGTGGGCTCAACCCCCAGGATCCCCTTTTCCCCGGACACGGCAAAGCCACGCACGGCTAGGCGTGGGAGGGAGTAGAAGCTCCCCCGTTAGCTCGGGTCCGTGGTGTCGCTACACACCAAACGCCTACTTGCGCAGGCGCCCCTGCGGGGTCGGCAACACTTTGAGGTGTAGAGACAAGTTACATGAAGGCTGACAGAAAATTCCGCTGATAATAGTGATTATCTTATCGACCGACAGGACAGTAAATTATCAATAATTGTAAGATATAATCTGGATAATTAGGAAGACATGTTAAAATGCCAAAATGGAGTGATCTTTCTCTGTTCCTGTATAACTTCATCTCACAATGTAACACTTTCCCACAAGCCGCAGATCCTCCAATGTGACATGATTGAGCATTTGGGCCATATGTTTGTCTTCCACAATGGCAGTAACATAGGACAGACTAATGGCACAATAACAGTCTCATGACACTGCATCCTACCCGATCTCAACTTGCAAAAGTGTCATGCTCCTCCTAGAGCTGCACAAACATACCAGTAATTGTTGGTATCATGCTTTGTACATGGCTCACCCTTTGGCAACAGAACTTCGCTTCAGACCCTGTATACGCATGCAAGAGGGTGCAACATTCCGTGATCCCTCTTGAGGCATCTCTGTTGATCAACATCAAGCATTTCTTGAGGACATCCAGAGTGCCAGCAACTACAGTGCACCCTCATGCATCCAAACAGCTGTGACAGAAGCAGGCGCAATTTGGAAACACAAAAGCTAGGTTGCGAATGAGTTCTGGGGAAACCCGCAAGGTGGCAGGAGGGTTGAAAAAGGGAAGGAACACAACCACCTGTTTGTAGCATGAAGCCATAAGAAAATTTGTGCGAATTCCTCAGAAAAAAAAAAAAAGCCTCTTAGTTGCCGAAAAATTCCTCCAGGTCCGGGGTTTAAACTCAGGACCAACATCTTTCTGAGGCAGTCCCTATACCAATTCAGCTAACCAGGAAGCTAGCAAATGACAGCGCGAGGGCGACTTTATTGACAACTTGAAACATATGGAGCCAACTATTGCAAATGAGTTCTGTGGAAACTCGCAAGATGGCGGAAGGGTTAAGAAAGGGAAAAAAGATAATCACCTGTTTGTAGCGCGAAGCCACAGGGAGCCACTTATGGTTTCAAGCTGAAAATCGGTGCTCGGCTTTTTCTTTTCTTAAAAGCTAGGTTGTATGCAATTTATGCGACTACAGTTTCAATTTGCATCAAGTGTACGTTTGCTCCACCACTTGATTCTCCATGGTCCATGCAATCTAGAGCCACTGCATAAGCACTGTTGAAGCAGCCAACATTTGGAAAAGCTGAGACAGGGGATGTTGATCGGAGTCCCTAGTCAGAATGTTGACTCTTGTAGCACCTCTTGCCAGTCTTTTTGTGGGGAGCTCTATTTTGACGCGAGTGAAGAAAATTAGCTAACCAGCACTTCGGTTTGAATGGACCTTCAGTGGTTTAAGACGGGAACATAATTAACTGCACTGTGTAACAAACAACAAGGAATGACACCAGAGGGTGGAGGCTTGAAATGATTAATGTTGTCATGGAGCAGCATTCTTTCCTCACGCATGGTTAATTTCTCTGTGAAACTTGGTGCATTTAAGGTACATGCTGTCTTTGACATGCTAATACGTCAATAATACATTTCTTGAAAGTGACTTGTGAACCCAAGAAGGGAACCACATTGTCTCTGTCCATCTAGGTTAAATTTTGATTTTTACAGGGCATTGCCACAGAGCTGTAAACTTTTCTCAAGGTGAACAAACAACGTGCCCAAAGAATCCCAATTTAAATCGTAAAGCAGTGTGCTATTTTTAGAAGGTATATGTGTATTCGGGATAGTGATCTGAAATACTGGGAGTGTGGCCGTCTTTTGCTGCACACAGAATTCATGAAACACATAAAGAAACGATGCTGCCGCAGCTGCTCAGTGCACCAATCCTGCAGGTCAGAACACACCGGAGAATCTTTAGCTGTCGCACGCTTTGACCTTTGGAATTTCCAGCCGCCCTGCTGATCCCAGCAGCTGAGGGGTTTGCGTGACGTCACGAGACGGACAACACGGCGCGGTGACGGGGGGGGGGGGGGGCAGGCGGAAACGCGCTATCTCATCGAAAAAACAAGCCACGCGCGTTGTATCGTAATATTGCGACACTGAAGTGTATCAAAGGGGAAAAAAGCACACGGCGTGACGTCAAACTCGCAAGGAAATCCAGTCCGTGAAATGCTGCCTTCAAGGAGCTACGTATGTGCAGGCATACTTCGCCGAAGGTCGGAATACTGCTCGATGGCCGCGGTGCCCACTGACGGTTCAGCTTACGCAACGGCCGCTGGAGACGTAATCGCTAAGGTTATCGGCTGATATACATCCATACGAGTGTACTGCTGTATACTACTGACACGACATGAGCTTATACTTTATGCCGCACTTGTACTGAATTCTCGAGGTTCGAGCGAGTGCTTTCGCGTTGGGAAATATACGGCATGATCGGGAATTTACGCAAATCAGGGGACTTGCGAAATAAGCGCGCGCTATCCGCGCGTCGCGCGACCGAACAGATTACCACAACTGGTGGCGCGGATGGGTGGGCTCAAGATAAAGATGGGGCGGAACGACTCGAGAAAGATACACGGCGAGAAAAAAAGCAGCCTTCTAGACAGCGGCGGGACGACATACTCCTAATTTCGCTCTTTTAAACCGACTGGCCCATGAAGCATCGTCCGATATGCCGGCCGCCAGTTGTCATGCAATATTTCGGCAACAATAATTTGATAAACAAACCAGGCCATAACTTGCAAGTATGCGGCAATGCAACTGCACGATGCTAGAAATCATCGCGACCAACGCGGAAAAACTAGAAAAAAACGCAGTTAGCGCTCGCGTCGCACGGGAGATATGCCGCGAATTCGTTTTCTGCGGACCCACCGGCCACAATTCCTTTGGTTGTCTTCTGGGACGGCAGGAACGACGATGCTGCCAGAGCGGCTCCGCTCGTGGCCATGTGCGGCCTTCCGAACGGGCTCCGAAACTTGGCTCCGTCCTTGTCCATCCTTCGACAACCACCTGCAAACACATGACGTCGTCTCCAGTCAAGGCACCAAAGAGAGAGCGGGTTTTAACTAGTGTACAAAGTTTCTTAGCGTAAAGACGCGTACCGTTTTTTCGGATCCTCCGACCGGCGGGCCCTACACCACGCACACACACAACACACGCACGGCGGACACCACCCCCACAACTCACGCGAGCGCTTAAGGTGGATTGCCGCTGCGGGTGCTGCGCCGCGATCAGCCGAAGGACGAGCCCCCAGAACGAACCAATCGCACTACACAGAAACACAGAGCGACTGTTTTCTAAAAAAAAAATAAAAAAATAGTGCTGCCTAATAACGCTTCTCACAAAAACGTTACGCTAGCCGCTTAAAAGTTGTTGCGATAAAGTCGGAAGCGTTAATATTAGTAAAAACAAAGTATTTGCAATAGCGCACCTCAAAATGCTCGCGCTTCATGAGTGACTTTTCTAAGTATTAAAAAAAACAAGTGTTTCCTGATTAAGTTTTTGCTTGAACTTACGCGCCTTAGTGAACGTCAGTCGTTAGTTATCTTTTAATTTTCTAAGTTATTGTTGCTTATCTCGAAGGCCGTGCCTTTATGAATTGCATGCAAGCGTTTTTAAAAACACACGGAGGAAGTGTAAAAACATAAAAGAGCAAGTGTAAACACCTTTTCTTTCTCCGTGGTGTGTAAAAATATGTAATAACCGCCATGTTTTGAACACCTAGTGGTGATCAAGTGAAAAAAAAAAAAGGTTGCGGTCAAGCAGAATTATTCCATAACTCTGCCGTCAAGGAAAGCCTGCGCTATGGAATTTGAAAACTTTTTACGCAGGTGACCGTGGCGACCAGGGTTATTCGATCATACAGAATTATTCAATCGTAAGAGTTGTGAAACTCCCCATAGGCCCCATGTATCAAAATCCGAACAAAACATTGGTATAAACGAACAGGTTGTAGCGCCTGCTTTTGACGACAAAACTAGCTAGAAAACACAATATTTAGTGTATTTGGTTTCAGCAAGTTTGTGAGCGCCGCCGCATTTTGCCAAACAGCATGACAGCGCCTAGAACTTTTTCTTAGGCGAGTTGGTGCTCTGTCTTTTTTCACGTTTTCCGCATTGCGCTTTAGAAGTAACGTGGCTATAAGCGGCGTGTTCGTGTGGTACACAGCTAGCACAGCGTAATGGGCGGTGCAACGAAGTCGATAGTTTATCAGATTCACGTGAAGAGCCCACGATGTTTACATTTCGGCAAAATAATGAGTGACAAGGCGTGATGCAAGCAGGATGCAGCGTTGATCCAGGTGGATCGAACCTGTAAGTCTGTCAACGGCAGCAGACGACGTCCGAGCAGCAAACGCCGGTGCCATTGGAAAGACTCCACGAACATCGCACCTGAAAAGAAAAGAAGTTGCAAGTAAATAGCAATGTTCAATGTTCCCACTTTCTTGTCATCGGGCTTTCATAATTATATAGTATCCCAGCCAGTGTCTCATTGATTTCACGATTAGTGGAATTCGACCGCTACGTGCAAGGCTAAGCGGCCAACTCGCGGTAAGTACTGATAGGTACTGTTGTGCTTTGGTTTGCACTCTACCGTATCTGTGTCTTGTTTGTGCGACCATCACGTCGTGACACGTCAGTTAGACAAATCGTGAACCGCAGAGCGGGACAGAAAGAGATTCGTAAAACTTCCAGCGAGCAATCCGTCTCAAGCGGAAATTTTCAAACGAGCAAACGAGGAGTAATAGAAATAATCAGGACGCAGCGTTAAAACCACCGTAGCACCACCTTCGACGAAATAAAACTTGACGCTTTGACTCGGCTTTAATTACGCCTTTGCAGAGCGAAAACAGCTGACGGCGGCAGCGGGCGCCGTGCAAGCCAAGGCCATTTGTTGAGGCGACAACGTCACTGTTGCGTGCGGCGTTGAGCAGGCTCCCCCCCTTCCCCCCCCCCCCCCAAAAAAAAAAAAAACGCACGCACAAGTGGCAATGCAGTGTTTTATAGTATTGTCGCTCCCAGATGGCACGACGATCTGCTCTCTCGTGTTCTGTGGGCCAGGTTTCGGAACGCAATAACTCTGGTGGCGACAGCACGTTGAGCGCGTCATAGGAGCGCATGGCCCGTCGCTTGAAAGTTGGTTTCGCTGCCTCACTGACCTCACTTTCTCCACCGAAAGAGAGTGTGCGAAACCGAAAGTGGAAGGGTGGTGATAACGCGACGCGTAGGTGTTCTGTGGAGTTGCTGGCAGACGCCGCCTGTGTTCAGCCGTCGCGGCGTGTGTGATCGCGGATGTGTGCTTCGCGTACCGTGGCGTGCGTGTGTCAAGGTGCTTAGGGGAGCCGCGAAGCCTACGCCGTCGATACAGCGCCTTGACGACGCAGTCTTTGTTGGGACCAACATCATGACTTCGTCGACGCAAGAGCACGCGACCTCTTCGAAAGGCCTGATCCTTGGAGTGGACCTGGGCACGACCACGGTAAAGGCGTGCCTCGTGTCTCCCGAAGGCACCGCGGTGTCCTCGTTGTCGCGGGAGACGAAGGCGACTCTCGCCAGCGAGCTGGGCTCTCTGGGCAGCGAGCAGGACGCGCACAAAATCTGCACAGCGCTGCAGTTCTGCCTGTCGCAGCTGCCCAAGGAACAGTTGGCTCGCGTGACGCGCGTCGCCGTCTCGGGACAGATGCATGGCGTCGTCCTGTGGAAGCACGGCAGCGGCTGGAAACGCAACGCGTTCGGACGCTTCGACGTGGACATGGTAAGCGTGCTGTACACTTGGCAGGACGGCCGCTGCTCGGCTGCCTTCTTGGACGCCCTACCCAGGCCACGGTCGCACCTGCGGCTCAGCTCGGGCCACGGCTGCGCCACGCTCTTCTGGATGCTTAAACATCGGCCGCATGAGCTCGAGCGCTTCGACCGTGCGGGCGCCGTGCAAGACTTGGTGGTGGCCATGCTGTGCGGCCTCGACAGACCCGTCATGTCGACGCAGACGGCCGCCTCGTGGGGATATTTCGACACCGTCGCCGGAGAGTGGAACACCAACTTGTAAGTGTGTACACTATATTATTGTGACATCGTTATGCCAGCCTTGAATGACATGTCTCGGTGATACCACAGAACACCTACCAGTTTAGAGAACGGAAACTGTACCTTTGGGCTGTTGTATCAAAATAACATGCAAATACGTAGCGGCGGCGTACTAAACTGCAATACCGCGAGGCCAGATGGCGCTGGTAGTACTATCATCACCAATAAACAGACGCTTTTTTTTTTGTTGTTGCAGGTGGGGGGGCTCGCGGATGGTTCGCGCTAGGATGCCTCGATGCGCGCGTCGCCCGCCTCCCGTTTCAGGGTGGAGACAACCGCGTCGTCTGCTACGGCGACCGCCATGCTCATGCCCACTCCGTGCGGCGCGCGTGTATGTGTATACCGAAGGGACGCGCCTTTTTGCGGACAATAACACTCCAAAAAGGGCACTAAGGTGGCGTTACAGTGAAGTAGGTAATATTTTTGGTGGCATACAATTTACCAATATTACAAGGTTAGCTGTCCCATGCTAATATAGAACGCTGTCACCTGAAATTAACCTTTTAAAACGCGTTACAATCGCTGGTGCGCGTGGCGTGTTTTCTTTTTTTTACATATTTAACTACAGAAATTCATTTGTATGGTGCTCGGTGATTTTCTTTCACAGCCCGAATTAACACGTTTACCCCAAGCGTTAGTACAGATGAGTGAGAAAATTTCTACATTACTAGCATTGCTGTTCTTCGGCCAGAGTTGCTAGGTGAACCTGTGTTGCTGGTAAAAAGGTTAGTATGCAGCCCTCGAAATTCATGTTGCATAAGAAGTTAAGAACATGCTGACGGCAAAAAGAGGTCAGTGAGTGACTAGGGGATACGTTACACAACGTTTGGATCGTAGTGCATGTTTTTATTATCAGCAAGTGTCCACTGCCACATACCTTTCGCAGATCTCAAACGAACGACCAGAAACTAGAGAATGAAGCGATGAAATAACTTTAACAAATGAAATCAAAATATTACTTTGTACTTCACCTTTCGCTTTTGTTCATATGAACAAAAGCGAAAAGTTTGTACAGACAACGCAAAAACGCGGCAAGCACGGCAAAGTAACAACAAACACACAAATGAAAGTAACATTAAACGAGTGACACAAATAACATGAAAGTGCGTAAATTTTGGCGATATGTCTTAAAATGGAAGTTCAAAGTTCACTGTAGGTTCACTCCAGCACACGTTTTGCTTGCATGACCGTCGAGTCCCTTTGCCGCGACCTGATGCAGGTGCACACGCAGCCTCAGTCTCGCGTAGTTAGACACGAGGAGCTTCACCACAGTTTCTTTGTGTTCCTGGCAGCATCCTGCTACGTACGACCGGAGCATCTTGGTCAGGTATGTAGTCACAGCCTTCAAGGGCGATTTCATGGTAAAAACGCTTTGCGTCCAGGTGGTGATACCATTAAAATGCTCCTCGCATGCTTTGAGCACGACCATAACTGCATCGCTTGGGTAATGAAGGTTGCTCCCGTCACTGACGTATTCCTTAAGGGTCGTCAAGTACGCATGCTCGCTGCTGCTCGAGCCCAACAATTCAGACTTGCACTTCTCGCAGTGGTCGATAGATTTGAGTACCCTTTAATGAGATACCCCCCGGTGTGGAACAAAATCTCACACTCAGCAGAAGTTAGCCCTTCAACAAACGGGATCTCCGAATCGACGATGGCTTCAGTTTCGGCTGCCGCTTGTTCTTGCATACCTGTCGACAACATGTCGATCAGGTACTGTGCGTCATCAACGTCGTAGCTAGTCGTTGATGGTGTAAACAAAAACTGACTGACAGACACAAGCTTCAACGCGCACTTCATGTCATAGGCGCTTGGAACGGGCTTCCTAAGACGTATAACTGAAAAGAGATTTTCCAGACAGTCCTGGAGCAGTCTGCTTGTCAGGAAGAACTTGTAACCTTCACTTCTTAGAAGGCAATCCTGTAGACGAATGATGACTTCTGTGGCTATTAAGAAACCCGCCTGTGAGGGCTTCCACTGGGACGTGCTCCCCATGTTCGTTCCTCGAATGGTCTCGGACGCCAAGCGCAGAGTTTCTATGGCGGCGTTATACTTGTCCATGTGTTCAAGACTTAAAGCAACTGACGGATGTCGCGATGACATTAACGTATACCACTTAAAGACAAGCTCCAGAAACCACGCTGTGATTTCAGCCTCCGGGTCTAGTTTCTTGTGCTTTATCCAATACCGAATCGCGGCAGGAGTTTCTCTAAAAAATTGAACCACGACTCCCACCTTCATCTTTGTAAAATGCCCGTTCGACAAGTGGATCTCCGATAGCTTTGGTGCGACTTTTAGTTCCCAGTCCTCGTCCAAACGTACTACTGCACGCACGTGCTCAAGTTGTACTTTGTTTGAGGGTAGGCCATGTTGACACTTGGTTGCATCACTAATGGTGAAAACGACAGAATTTAAAAGTTGGCCTCGGATGTTTTTAAGTACGTGCGCCGCGTCTGCAGTGAAGAAGAGTTCCGTGTCTTCTAGGCAAAGGTGAGGTATCGAGCATATGGGGTTAGACTTTCTGTGGCTAGAAAATCCAAACTCGCGCCACTTAGCCCTGTTGGAGGAATCCATATCTGAAGTGACAACGCGTATCCTCAGGGATATATCTGCACAAAGTTGCACGATATTCATAACGTAGTCCTTCAGGATGCGGCCATCTACGCTGCTTCCAGTAAAGTGATAAGCTATTACTTGCTTCCACCGCTGGTTAAGGCCACCTACCATGAACACAAGGACATGACGAGCTGGGTTTTCAGGATTTTCAGGCGATGTTGTTCCGCCAAGGACCACATCTTCAGCTCGATCGAGCTCATAGCCCTGGGAGATCTGCATCTCGTCTAGTAAAAGAACACAGTCCTTTTCAGTGTCTTGCATGCCTTCTGCTTTCGTTTTCAGCAGGTCTACCACGTCTGTGAGTATCCCGGGCAGAAACTTGAGTCCCTGTAGTCGACGCGCAAGAGTTCTGTTAGCCGGCAGCGGGTACCCGAGTTTCCTTAAGGTTTCGTAGCCAGACGTCCCGCATGAAAATTTAATTTGAAGGGCTTGCTTCACAGTTTGCGGAGACCAAGCACTCCCTTAGTTGCTGTTGCGCGACAGTGCCTGTATTTGGTCCTCGTTCAGAAATTTCATGTTCTTTTCTAAGGTTTCTATGGTACTTTCGAGCTTCTTAACTTTTTTTCGGAAGCCTTGGATTGTTGAGTTTGCCTGGGTCTGCAATTCTTGCAGTTTGCTGTATTTACGTGTCAGGTCTGCCAGCTGCTTATTTAATTCTGCGTGAGAGTTATTAGCAGACTCCGGGTCAGACACTCCAGCTTGCACTCCACTGGATGAGCCTTGCAGACCTGTTTCGTCCGCTACCGGTGCTATTGAGCTTGTTTCATGTGAGCTGCGATTCTGTCCTTCAGGCGGCTCAAGGCTGCCCGGCGACGGCATTGCGCCGATCGCAGCTGCTTGGCCATCAATGGTTACGTCGCCTCCATCTAGGGCTGATACGAGAGCGGTCCCACTCCTTTCTTTTGGTGCCTTCCTGTGATGAGGCAAAGCTGCAAAACCAAAGGAGAGCATCAAACTGCATCCCACAAACATCATGAGGCATGCCACGACTGGCTTTCTTATGCCTTTACACTTTATGTCTGAAGAACAGAATGCTACCTTTGTTGCACATTTAAAATGCCTGTAGTCTCCCGCAGAGAGACGAAACATCACTTTCGGGCAGAGTCGCAAACCTCTTCGTGCCCGGCGCCCTTTTTCCTAGTTTACTGATGCAAAAACAGCGTAAGAACGCCGCTTCCTCCTCCTCCCCCCCTATAGAGCTGTGATCCAATGTCACATCCGCCCCTGTGCAAAAAAAAAAAATCAACTCCCATACGCTTACGTTCGTTATATTTAAACGCAAAAACAAATGGCAAAGTTCCGCCAACACAACTCTAACATCTAGAAACAAAACAAAGTTCGACCCTGCTTTTTTAGTGCACACTTAAATTACAGTTAAACTCTATTGTAATTATAAGTGCCGCTATCAACACAATAAAAGCACTGCATGCGTGCACGATCACACAATGAAGTCATAAGAATACAAGGGCGAATAATGCTAAATTCTGTGTACAAGCACACGGAAAAAAGGAAGTAACAACTTACGTCTGAAGGAAAACACTGTAGGCACGGCATTCGGCTTTAACTTTTTCCACCCATCTGCTCTGTTTTGCTCGAAGCTGTTCTCTTCAAAATGAGCCTGCAGGGTCATGGAAGGGCGTAAATTTATTTCCTTCGCGATCAAGATATCACTAGAGTTCGCACGCCAACGTTGCTGTGCTTCATACGTTCCTAACTATTTTCCGAATGTGTTGTTAGAAACTTTACTGCAACTGCGACATTTAAAACCGCCCTATTATTATTTGCAAACTATTGCGCAGATGCGAGTAACCTCCCATAAACGTGAATGAACGCTGGTTATTCCATGGGGGGCCAGAACATTATCTGGTAAACTGTGCAAGCACTCCCTTCAGCACAGCTTTCTCCCAGTTGAGCTGCCACGTCTGGAAGCTCGAAATAAACGATTCGTATTGACTTTCTCAAAGCTGCGAAAAGCTTAAAAACACTTACAAACGCGCAAAACACCATACCACAAATAACACTGACGCGCACATAGCTTTTGATAGCGTGACGGAGATGGCAGAGACGTTTTTCTTTAACAGCTTGACGTAATTACTGCTACTAATTTGCGTAATTTGTAATCTATCTGCTAGCCCAATCACTACTATTGGAAAAGATTAACCGCAATATACTTCGATCATCACTCCCGCTTGATAAAATTCACCCGGAAAAAAATTATTCCCGGGAAGCCCCGCCGTACTCACACTGCAGACGCACGAGGTGTTCGTTGGCTGCCACTTGTCCCGCTTGATTCTTGCAGTCCATAGAATTCTTCTTTTCGAATCCCTTGGGAACTGAAACATTCGCCAGCCATTCCTGGAGCGGTTACTGCACTGCGGCACGCAGCAGCAGGGCATTTTGTGCCGACGACAACTGGCAGACTACGCTCGCACGCAGCAACTTCCCACTACCAGCACCGACCGGCGCGCTAGCTGGGCATTGTTACGACCGGCCCCAGCGTTGGGATTCTCCGAAGGTTTGCGAACCCCTCTGGGAGATCGTCGACGCATTCCCGGGATAGCCTGCATTTGAGACGGCCTTGCAGCCAAGGGAAAACAGAGGTCAACGCACGGGTTTTGCGCTAGGGAACCAAGCAAGAGGAGTTGCGGGGAGAACCGGTTCTGGACCGACTGTGTCGTTGACCCCCACCTCCCCATTCAGGCTCCTCCCTCTCGCCGGGAGAATTCCGGAATCTGCTGTGCGTTCTTGACCATGTTTGGGCATTTTCAGGGCGTCGTAACCATATTTGGGCATCGTGTTAGGTTGTGCCCCTCCATGTGTTGTGAGGTGTATTTCCCCTCCCTCGTGGCCGAGGTGCCGGGGCCACTGTATTGGCTGACGATGCGGACAATGCGCCCAGTGTTGGCAACGCGGCCCTATGAAATGCTGAAGACGTTTTGTATCTCTTCTCTCTTTGAATCAGTTGATCACTTCTCAACATGTAAATAAATCTCTGTCGTTCGTTCGGGCGCTTCTTCTCGCTGAATTGTCGGACGATGGATCCTGCGACGAGGCCAGCTACCGAAAGCGAGACCGGCAGGACCCGGAGTCCCAACAACTGGATGGCAGCGGCGGGATGCTGATAACCCCGAAAGCGACCACTGGACGGAGTTAGCCCGAAGTCCAACAACGGGACGACAGGAGAAGGATGACACGAGCTCATCGACTTCCAGAGGGAACCGAACGGCACTTTCGAGAGGCACGACGCCGGAGACATGACTGCGAACTGGGTGAGTGCCGGCTTTCTCTGTTAAATTTTACCAGGCATTTACTGTGTGTGTTAAGTAAAAGCTGTTAGAGAGGGGCTGTCTTGGTCATTGGGTTAACAGGTAACTTGCGTCAGGCAGAAATTGTGTGATAGCTTGGTTAAGCTCTTTCTGTCAGTGGCGTCAAGGTTAACAGTGACAGGGCAGGATTCCGTGTAAGAGCTTTTTGAAGCTTTATTTGTAGACTAAGTTAACGGAAAACTTGAGGCAAGGCAGGAATCTAGAGCTGTCGTTGTCGTCAAGGTTAATTAGTTGCAGGACAGGAATCTTTGTGGAACAAAGACAGCGGTACTGGAGGCAGCCATGAATCTGAAATGCCTGCGAAAGTCCATGTTGTTGCTACTTGCAAGGGAGTTGAGTCTGGAGGTGTCGGACTCTCAAAGAAAGCCAGAGCTGATAGAGGCGATTCTCGCATTGGGGGCGGAGGATGATGAGCTGTCAGAATGTGTTGAGGAGATTCAGGAGAGGCAAGCGGCAGAGGCCGAAAGAAAGGCGGCCGAGGCCGAAGGAAAGGCGGCGGAGGCCGAGGCAGATAAGATACGAAAGCACGAGCTTGAAATGAAGCGCCTCGAGCTAGAGATTAGCCATAATAGTAGAGCAGGAGGCAGTGAGGCATCCGGTACCGCAGAGCGGGTCAGGTTCAAAATAATGGACCTAATGAGATGGTACAAGCTAGGGGAGGACATTGGGCTGTTCCTCGTCAACTTTGAGAGAACTTGCGAAAGGCAAGGTTTTGACCAGGGGACATGGCCCCAACGCTTGTTGTCCCTACTTCCGGGGGAGGCATCTGAAGTAATCGCGCGCCTGACGAAAGAGGAGGCTGACGAGTACAGTGAGATAAAGTCGAGCCTTCTCGAGAAATACAGGTTGTCAGCGGAACGTTTCAGACAAAAATTTCGCAACGCCGTAAAAGAGAATGATTCATACCCGGAGTTTGCTTACAAGTTAATGGCCAACATGGGGGAGTGGCTCAAAGAGGCAAAGGCGTATGGGAATCATGACAAGGTGCTCGAGTGTACCGGTCTGGAACAATTCTGTCAAAAGTTACCAGAAAAGGTGAGGTTCTGGGTGCAGGATAGACCAGACGTGAACACCGTAACGAAAGCCGCAGAGCTCCCTGAAGAATTCGTTACGCGCCGCGCACTCGGGGCAAGCAGCGAGCCTAAAAGGGAAATATTCCTACGACCAAATAAGGCGCCGTTTAGAAAACAACCGACAAGTCTCGCACAAAAGGGTGAGGAAAACAAGGCATCTAACCATAGGGCGTCAGCAGAGGCAAGCAAAAGGAAATTTGAGGCGAAAAAACCGGCGGCTTGTTTCAATTGCCACGAAACAAGGCACTTCACGATACATTGCCCGAAAGAAAAGGTGGCCTTTTTATCTATAAATGAAGCCGACGAGAACATGAAGTTGTTAGAGCCCTATATGTACGACCTTACCGTGAACGGTAAGCAGTGTCGGGTTCTTAGAGACTCCGCAGCCACTATGGACGTAGTTCATTCGTCCTTTGTTCAGTGTGGACAGTATTCAGGAGACTGTGCCTGGATTAGACAAGCCGTAGAAGCAAACAGTCAGTGCCTTCCCGTAGCTAAAGTTGTCCTTAAAGGCGCATTTGGTACGTTGGAAACGGAAGCCGCGGTATCGCCATATCTACCCCCTCAGTATCCTTACTTATTTTCAAACAAGTCAGATCAAATGCTGAAGGAGAAAGGTCTAACGTTGGGAGAAGGCATAGTGCAGGCACTGACTAGATCGAAGGCACGTGCGCTGGCTGCGAGAGCAACATTCACTGAGGCAAACAAGCCTCAAATCGACAAAGGGCCTGGTTGCGAGTTGGACACCACGGTAACAAATCGACTTGTGCGAGAACAGGCTGCAGAAGCCGTAGTCGCGGAGGCAACCATTCCTAAAGGCGACGATGAACCTCCTCTCGAATTGGAAGGGGTCAATTACGCCTCGTTGACCGAGCAAATAGAAAATTCCGTTGCTCCCAAGCCGATTCCTGGTAGTACAGAGGATAGCACAGAGGGTGACACATTCCAGGTACTAGGAACTACAAAAGAGTAGTGTGTCATGCCAACTTCAGATAATTTCAGTCGGCTGCTGCAGGTGAGCCCCGCTTCATTAATAACCGAACAAAAGGGTGACCCGACGCTTAAGCAATTCCAGGACAGTTCGAAAGAGGGAATCGCCAAACGAAATGTGAGATTCCAAGAGAGGAGCGGCATACTCTGTCGAAAATATCTAGATAGGTGAGGAGTAAAGTTTGACCAGGTAGTTGTACCTGAGGCGTATCGTCAGGATTTGCTTAGCTTGGTGCATGGAGGATCATGGTCAGGCCACTCAGGCTTAAAGACGACGAATAATCGTCTTTTACAGGAATACTACTGGCCTGGATGCTTTAAAGATGTAGAGAGGTTTGTAAAATCTTGCGATGTGTGTCAGCGAGTGGGTAAGCCGGGAGATAGAGCGAAATTTCCAATGAAGCTGGTACCCGTAATCACGGAGCCCTTTCGTCGGTTGGTAATTGACACAGTAGGTCCTTTACCCAAGAAAACTTCAGGCTACCATCACATCCTGACCTTAATCTGCCCAGCTACTAAATTTCCAGAGGCGGTCCCGCTGAAAGAGCTAAGTTCCGTGGAAGTAGTGAACGCACTTCTGTCCGTGTTTGCCCGGGTAGGCTTTCCTGCCGAGATACAATCAGACCAGGGCACCATTTTCACAAGTGCCTTAACAAAAACCTTTCTAGAGCGGTGTGGCGTGAAATTATTGCATAGTTCAGTCTACCATCCGCAGTCGAACTCGATAGAGAAGCTTCACTCCGTGATGAAGCGAGTGTTAAGAGCCTTATGTTTTGAACGAAAAACTGACTGGGCAATGTGCTTACCTGCAACGATGTTTGCACTAAGAACTGCACCATATGAGACAACAGGGTTTACGCCAGCGGAACTTGTTTATCGCCGCAGACTGCGATCTCCTCTTCGTATGCTGAGAGACTCGTGGGAAGGTCAGGGTGATGATCCTGTAGTAGTGGAATATGTCCTCACCTTGTTGGATTGTCTAACAAAAGCCCAAGAACTGACCGAGAGTGCGATGACCAAAGCCCAGCAGAAGGCTAAGCTTTACTACGATCGAACAGCTAAAGTGCGACACTTTGCTGTAGGAGACAGGGTCATGTTGTTGAGGCCCTCCCAAAAGAATAAGCTTGAAGTGCAATGGGTCGGCCCGGCCGAAATTACTCGAAAATTGTCTGACACCAACTATGTGGTAAAATTACCAGGAAGTCGTAAGGTACACCGGGTGTATCATAGCAACTTACTCAAGCCCTATAAAGAGAGGGAAGCCATCGTGAACATGACTTCAAATGTTCCAGAAGTGGTTACGGCAGAAATTCCTGAATTAGCTCCCGAATCGGACGAAGTCCCGATCGAGAAAAGAGTTGAGGATTTAGTATCAAAGTCACAGCTGACAATGAAGCAGAAGCAGGAATTGCGTGGTCTTTTGACCGAGTTTCAGGACAGATTTGTAAGCGAGCCAGGCCGGACATCCGTCCTCATTCATGACATAGAGCTTACCTCGTCGGAACCGGTAAGATCTAAGACGTATCGGGTGTCACCTCGCAGGCTTGAGCTACTCAAAGCAGAGATTAACAGGATGCTGGAATTGGGCGTGATTTAGCCGTGTGAAAGTGATTACACTTCCCCGTTAATTCTTGTGGAGGTACCCGGCAAAGATCCGCGTCCTTGCGTAGACTATCGTAAGTTAAATCTCATCACCAAGGATCAGACATACCCAATTCCCCACATTGAGGAACGCGTCGAGAGGGTAAGCAGCGCGGAATTTATCTCAACGCTAGACCTAGTGAGAGGTTACTGGCAGGTGCCGCTCACCGAGAGGGCGAGCCGGTATGCTGCATTTATTTCACCATTGGGGGCATTCTGCCCTAAAGTGTTGAGTTTCGGCCTAAAGAACGCGCCTTACTGTTTTTCAAACTTAATGGATAAGGTTTTGCGGGGTCAAGAGGACTTCGCATTGCCTTACTTAGACGACGTCGCCGTGTTTTCCTCGTCCTGGCCAGAACACTTGGCGCATTTGAGAGCAGTACTGACACGCCTACGCGAAGCAGGTTTAACGGTAAAGGCGCCCAAGTGTCAGCTAGCACAAGCAGAGGTACTCTATCTCGGGCATGTTATCAGTCGAGGGCATCCCCGTCCCTCTGAAATGAAAGTGGCAGCTATCCGAGACTTTCCCCAGCCCCGAACGAAAACCGATATTCGGGCTTTTCTTAGAATAGCTGGTTACTATCGTAGGTACATCCCTAGATATTCCGACATTGCCAGCACTCTTACTGACGCGTTGCGCAAGACCGAGCCCCAAATGGTCGACTGGGATGAGGAGCTTTTAAATACGCTACAAAAAGGGTGTACTCCATGGCAACGCTGATGGCTTAAGTCGATGCCCCTGACGCGAGAGGATGTCTCGAGAACTCTGGCATTTTTTTCCAGACCTAGACAAGGGCTAGTGATTGTTTTTTTTTACTCTTTTAGGTGTACTTGTTTGAAAACGTTAAAGACACGGCTATCCAGGGTTTCGGGTTTGGTGTGCTTCCAGTGTTGTTGTTTTGTGTCACCTTAACGTATAATTAACATTTTGAATAAATTGTGTATTTCCTTTAATATCAGTTAAAGGGGAAAATTGCCTGGCGGAGTTTGGCGAAATTGTCCGGCGCTCACCGGCTGAGTAGTTGTGTTTTCATGTGCGTATGTGATGTCTGTTGAGCCCGCAATGAAGCAGGTGGTGCCCTCTACTTCATCAAAGACGGTCGTCACCAAACCGACTGCCGGCGCTGATCTCTCCGGACAGTGGCTGCAAACCTCAGCCCATCGAGATCTTTACCCCCCCCCCCCTCCCCCGCGCGAGAGACTGTTACGACCGGCCCCAGCGTTGGGATTCTCCGAAGGTTTGCAAACCCCTCTGGGAGATCGTCGACGCATTCCCGGGATAGCCTGCACCTGAGACGGCCTTGCAGCCAAGCGAAAACAAAGGTCAACGCACGGGTTTTGCGCTAGGGAACCAAGCAAGAGGAGTTGCGGGGAGAACCGGTTCTTGACCGACTGTGTCGTCGACCCCCACCTCCCCATTCAGGCTCCTCCCTCTCTCCGGGAGAATTCCGGAATCTGCTGTGCGTTCATGACCGTGTTTGGGCATTTTTAGGGCGTCGTGACCATATTTGGGCATCGTGTTAGGTTGTGCCCCTCCATGTGTTGTGAGGTGTATTTCCCCTCCCTCGTGGCCGAGGTGCCGGGGCCACAGTATTGGCTGACGATGCGAACAATGCGCCCAGTGTTGGCAACGCGGCGCTATAGAATGCCGAAGACGTTTTGTATCTCCTCTTTTTGGATCAGTTGATCACTTCTCAACATGTACATAAATCTCTGTCGTTCGTTCGGGCGCTTCTTCTCGCTGAATTGTCGGACGATGGATCCTGCGACGGGGCCAGCTACCGAAAACGAGACCGGCAGGACCCGGAGTCCCAACAGCATGAATATGGCGGCGGCGGCGAGAGAAAACCAGTTTTGTCGGCATCGGCTCCGTCAGATTGGCGCCACCCTGAAACGGCGGGCGCGCGCGTCGGGCGCGCACGCATGGAGGCACCCTAGTTTGCGCTGCTCGCTTCCTCTGTTTTTTTTTCGTTGCCCAATCGCATTTCGCGTCTGTAATTATCGCCAGGGACCTAGCTGGCCTCGACTGGCAAAAACAACGTCAATCAAGTAAGGTCTGCATCGTTTATTGCGAGTGTCCAAGCGGGTACAATCAATGTATACGGTCGGGTCTGAACAAAACAAGTCACTCATACATATCGAAAGCTTTCAACCCATGTGTAAAGACTCTTGAAAGCTAACAAGCATATGCATATAACTGAACATCGAAATCGCTGAATGAACGTCGCTCTCATTGTGTTGCGGCACTCGAGTTTAATACCGTGGCTTCAGAGCAAGGGTCCGAATTCTGCCGTCAGATGCGGCGCTTGCCCCGTAGTGTTGATCTTGAAGCGAATGCATGATGTGGAATCGGGAAGGAAACTTGCACATTGCCGATAGATAGCTCGCGCAGTTAGAGCAGTGTAGTTATGCTAAATTTGTTAAATAAGCGATTGCGGATGCGTGCATCTCTGAATCATTCTTGCTCTGCAATGCTACATTGAGTACTTCACAATTCTGCAATGTCGCGTCGTGTCGAGAGGGTAAGCACCAGTTTTAACACTCAGCCGTGAGCCCATATCGTAGGTATTATGTATTTAGGGGATGAGCCTAAAAATATTTCAGGCTTGCTACATTTATTGTTAGAGTTAAGTTACACAGTCACCACAGCTAGAATTTCTCGTCGCAGGTAATGACCAGTCTGCTGAGTATGCAGCGAACATGTATGCTAAAGGGACACTTATGAGGTGTGTGCTTACAGATCGAAAAAGCCCAATTCTAAGAAAATAAGTTTCAGGTATGCATTGTACATATTTGTTGTCTGTACATATTTGTTGGTACTCTTGCATCACACTATCTCCTCAGCTCTGAGCACAATCCCTTTTTTTTGCATAGGCATATCCATAGAACTTGAGTACTCTCTTGCAAGCAAGCACTCCTGAAATCAATTGGTGGTACATGATGTGAATCTGTCCGAATACTGGATCAATAAAGGTCACATTTATTACACACTTGTTATTTATGTTTACCTTTTCTGTATACTTGTGCTTGAAAATTAAGTTGCTTTCTCCCTGCTATTTGAGAGGTTAGGACTTGAAATACGTACTATCCTGTAGTGTGGCTGTAGATAAGTGAAGATCATGTATGTTTCAACTACCTGTGTGATTTCCTAGATTTTTTTTCATGACCGTAGTGCACAGAATTTCACTTCTCAGTGGTAGACATTATAGTTATGACAACTTAATTTAAACAGAAGCAGATGTGCACAAAGAAATCTGGAACGTTTTTTCTGCCAAAAAAAAAAAAAAACAGTACCACATGCAATGAACACAATCTTGCTCTTCATGACAGCATTCACATCTTTGAGGAAGCTGTGCTGCAACTGCTCATCACCTTTATGATTGATTATTTTAGGAGGCCATTGAACATACGTGCAAAGCTAAAGCAATTGAGTGCAGTCTTATGAGCTTTGGTGCATCTTTTTTTAAACTTGTATGAGCTAAACACAGTTAAGACAAAACAGTTCTGGGTGTTGTTGGTAAACTGTCACAAGGCACAACTAAATGTCGGAAAGCCTGTTAATGCCCCTCACTGCGGGGTTGTTCATTTTGCAAACAATAATTTCTGATGATTCACATGCCAACTATGAAGTGATCGTGAGTCGTACAGTAGTGGGCAAATTTAGATCGATTCTGGCTTCCAGGGGTTCAAACAAATGACATTGTAGCCTCACAGGAGACAAGACTGCTTGTCGAAACATTTGCTTTGACCCCTTATGTTAACATGTTTTTCATATTTTCAAGCTTCCATCTTTTAAGGGTCAGTTTAGTTCACCTGCACCAATCCGAACTGGTTCACAGCTGTGCACGAGAAGTTCAGAACCTGTGCGGCAGGAGTTCAGCGGTGCGGCATCACAAGTGAATGACAAGGTGCCGACAAGGTGGAATCCTTATTTTTGTTCACTTAATTTAATGAGATGCAAACATCTTGGCAAAACACGCCGCATTTATAGGGGTGGGTACAGCACCTACGCCTAAAACTATGTTGTTTGTTAAGCTGTGTGAGCGGCTGCACCAAACCAGCGCCATCAGAGCAGAAGGTACAGTGTCATGAAATAGTTCTTGTGCTGTACCTCTCCTGCGCTTTTTGAAATGAATGACGAGATTTAGAAGATGCCATTGCTGCGCCACTGAAACGAATGGCGAGGTGCAGCACTTTGTAAAATGGATCATTTGGTGCAGGCGAATCGAACAAATCCTTAAGCACACAAGCGTCTTAGCGTTTCAACCCCATCGAAATATGGCTACAGTGGCTGGGATCAAACAGTGTGTTGTTGAGCTCAGCAGCGCCACACAATCTAACTAATAGTGTTACAGTTTCAACATTATAGAAGTGTAGATTCCATGCCATGGTGGGCAGGCAATGCTTTTAGCCAATCTAAAGCACCTCTCCACGATATGTGCGGTAAAACATTCACAAATACAGCATTACTTGTGTGAGGTTAGAGATGACCTGTTGTAGTGGGCATTCAGATGTTTCAACGTGCTTGCAGAGTGGACATTCGGGGGTAGTCATCCGGTCATTGCATGGCAGCCTGGAAAAACAAGTAACATCACCAGATATCAATGCATGAAATCAATGCATTAAATTTTCCAAAGTAAACAAATAAGCTCAGTTAACTGGTAAACAGCAGTATTTTATACATATATGTAGTGGTACCTCATAAGACGTATATCACTCAGGGTTGCTTCTTCACAAGGCATGTCATGTAGCAGGTTCTTTGCCCATTGTACACATTTGCTTCCATGTCGGGTGGGCCAGGAGGCTGTGGCAGAAAAAGAAGTATTTGTCATTTATGTGACGCTTCCTTCGTCACACTATAGCAAAACCAGACCCATAATTATGTGATGTTTCTTCAACGCAACTGCAGTAAACTATTAACTAGTAGGTTTTTTGCACTAATATATGGGCTAGCTAAGAAGACACATGCGAGGCGACAGTGATTTATTTGCCTTCTTTCATCGCAACGGCCTGGTTGGTGTTACCTGGTGATAGAATTTCAGAATTAACTATTGAGTCAGTGACTCGTTCCCACGTGAAGCCATGCACGCCGCAAGTAACGCACGTTTTTCCGGTTACAGAGTGACACGTTCAACAATTTTAAAATTTAATACTGCAATGCGCTGCCACCGTGTGACGCCTACGCAGTCATTGGCAAAAAAAAAACTACATATGTTGAATTGAACCAACTAGCGCCGCAAGCAACCATCCTTAAAAAACTGAAGTGGTTTCTACTCACCGGCCCAGGCTTGCAACGGGTGTTCATCCGTTGAAAGCTTCAACGGTCACTTCGTTCCCCGAAAGTCACTCGAATTCCCTTCGCGAAAGCATTTGAAAGAGTCAAAATAAACAGAATGAGAAAGAGTGTGTCGGTAGGCAGAGTCTCGAAATATTTACAGTGAAACAAAACGGTCCGAGACACCTCCGAACGTACCGCGAGACGTTAACTGCCGTCGCAACCGTTGGCCGCCGCAAACTTTGAAATGAGGATAATGATGTCGATAGGCTGCTACTGACTTCGAGTCAGCTGGATAAAAAAATTATAACAAAAAGTTCATGACGCAGCACATGTTTGAGAAAAACTACTTGCTAGAAGAACAAAATGTTTTTTTATGTGTAGCTGCACGCAAACATGTAGTATTTGATCATTTTAAAATAAAACTTCGCCCCGACGAAGGCGCCTCTACAAGAAAGTGCAATAGCGCGAGTGGCTAGAGAGGTTAGTAGATCCACTCTGGGTGCTTGAAGCAGAAACGCGCCGCGGTTGATTTTTTCGCCCCCTACAGGTTAGCACTTGAACTTGAGAGTTCCCGGGACCACGAAGCGTGCCGAAAAACCACGATCATGGAGCACGTGTAGCTTTTTTGTGCGTCTCATCCTCCAGTCCGTGCCTTGTTTGTTTGACGAGAGTCTTGATAGAAACATTGCTGGAACGTCCCGTAGAGACTGCAGAGCCCCGTCTGTTGGAGTTGCTTTTGAATCTAGTGCTTTTTGCTCCTCTGTGAATGTTTGCTGTTATCAATTAACCAAAGTCTGTTGGGTATTGATGTGATTGTAGGCGACGTCAAGGCAATGGGGTGGTTTCCATAAACACCGAGGCACGTACCGTAGACGCGAGTATGTATCTTCCGCATAAATATAATTTCCGTTACCCAATACCATAGGCACAACTATTACCACGAGCAGACGCTTGGTAAACAAAAAAAAACAGTGCGTAATGAAAATGTAGGAGACTTTTCGACATAAACTCGCTGTCACTTCAGATGTTTTGATCCTATCAGGGGGCTTACCATACGAAACGAGAACATATCTTGTTGACCCTATGTGATCGAGTATGCCCCCCCCCCCCCACACACACTCACACACAAAAATTGCATCATCTGCTGCTAAAGGGAACCATGTCTAGATGCTAAGTAACGGGCGCTAACGCTTACACTAGCGGCGGCGTTGACGCTAGTGCTCATCGCGGCGTTGCGCAGGAGAGAAACATGATGAGGCGAAAAGCATCAGTTATGGGCCGGTGTTTCTCGCTGTAACGTGCCAATTGCTGCTAATGGGTAATGAAAGACAGAACACTCTGATTGGATGCAGAGACCGCTGTCTGCTTTTAGTTTACGTGCACGCTGCGACTTTTTATTGGTTACATAGCACAGGAGAAATCTCCCGGCCACCGGCACTATCTTGGATTAGGATTAGGTTGTTGTAGGTAGCCAGCTGATCTAGCCTCGCATAATTTGCAGGCAATTGCCCCGCTCGGCACTACCTTGGATGTCAAGATCCAGTGTATATACGGGGTGGCCAGTGAACGGTTGTGCAGTGCGAGCAGTCGATTTTTAGGGGCGAAGCGTTCCCTCGTAGTATAGTAACATCGTAGCTTCATTCCCTGGTCGTTCTAAAATCATGTTGTAGTAGTAGCCACTTTCAGTTAGTTTCAAGAATGGCTCACTAAATGGCGTTATGTGTATATGTCCTCTGAAACAATATCGCTAGATGGTGTTAATGGTTTTCGTATAGAAATTCACAACATACCCACGGAGTGAGTGATGATGAGTGAGGCGAAGCGTCTCTTCGTCACAGACGGACAGGTGGACGCTTCGCCCCACTAATCATCAGTCACTCCGCGCGTGTTATGAATTTTTGCAATCATGGAACTCCCTAGGGGACGCTGCCTGCGTAGGGAATCGGGAAACGGGGAGTAAGAGAGATGGGGGCATGCATGCGCAATGGTAGTATAAACGGCGCTGGTAAAGATGCCTAGAGTGTACAGTGGCTAGAATAGGAAAGTGTGATGAGCGGCAAGCGGCGCCTACAGAGCGCATTGAAGCCTCCGAGGAGGAGCCGCGTGGGGGCGTGGAGTCGTTTATACGTTGTTTGCACGTTTCCGAGAGTTTCACCGGGCGTGTTCGTCCTCGTTTTTTTTTTTATTGCGGTGGCACTCTGACACCAATGCTTCTGTATGCACTCTCAAACATGGACCATCTGATATGCCATTGCCCTCGATTTGCCTCTGAAATACAGAAGCTTTCGGACGCATTGCGAGAATTGGACGATCGGCCACTCTCTGTGCAGATGCTACTGGAACACCGTCATCGCCTTTCGTCGGCTCAAAAAGCATTCAAAGCTGTCTTGTGCTTTTTGAGGACTACAGGCCTATGTGACCACCTTTAACTTTTGTGTAGTGCCACCGCTGCATACGCGCCAGCCGATTGACTGACAATCCTCCCTTTCTCTCTCTCTCTCTTTCTTTTTCTCTTTTCTCTCTCTCTCTCATCTTTATGCCCCCTTCCTATTCCCCCAGCGTAGGGTACCAAACCGGGCATGTGCCTGGTTAACCTCCCTGCCTTCCCTCTTGTTGCTTGTCCCAACTCATGGCGCGAAAACAAAGTCATTGCTTCGTCCCGTGGTTCACTGCAGGCTACAAGTCAGCTAAAAAGAAGCATGCGTTGTTCAGCGTTCCAAAGGACGAAGCTCTGTCAGCGCAGTGGCGTAGAGCGATGCCGCGCGCTGACAAGCTGCTTCAAAAAAACTCGGCTGTGTGCGAGCTGCACTTCGTCGATAGGTACATCTCCCGGCACTTCGAGCACACTGTGAATGACGAAATTGTCCGCATTGATAGGGGTAGGCCCATAGGCGTGCTTGCCGTTAGGGGGGGGGGGCAAGATTTATTGGAGGGAGCCTCCTCCCTATTAAATCAGTGTATGAGGCAGATTTTACTCCCCCCTTTTAGATGACCAAAAGAGTGCCCCACTGCATAGTCAATGTATAGAAATGATTTAGCCCCCCCCCCCCTCCTCCCAGGCCAGCCCCCTTTGCCTCCCTCGTGCGGACGCCTATGGGTAGGCCTTTCGGAGAAGCTCTTCGCATTTGTAGACGCCCTTGAAATCACCTCTTCAAGGCAGCCCTCCAAAGCCCAGAGCTGAACGACCAACTCTGGGCCGTCCGACAGGCCGAGGATGCCGCCCGTGTCCAGGGACTACGAGCCGCCACCTAAAGCCACCGAGACCGAATTGCCGGCCCATTGTGTCCAATAAAGTCTTTTCTCTCTCACACTGGGCTGACCACAGCATGATCCGAGCCTCACCCTCACCACTCAAGTAACCAAGTTTTTCCTGCTCACACATTTGCCTTTTTACACAAAGGTACTCCACAAGGAGCGAGCATCTTGCCGTGAAAAGAGGAAGTACCTGAAGCTCAGGCGCATCGCCTAGGCTTGCAGCCCAATGTTCTGTGGGGCGCTTGTGGACTATAATACTTTTTTTTCTTGGGGATAAAAAAGGACGCGTGACCAATTATTAAGAATGCATTGTCGTAAACAGGTAGTGAGTGAGTCACTACTCGGAAAGGCGTTGTATGACCTGTGTGCAGAAAATGAAATGCTTTCATTCAGATACTGTTATTCTCGTCTATGAATATGGCGTTATGAATGATGGGTTTTATTTGCAGATTAGTGCTTGAGGAAATAATGGTTCGCCGTGGAAAGTGTTGCAAGCAATGGCTCACAACTTAGTTCATCATTCCACTCTTTTACCACTTCTCATCGATAAAATGTTTCAGTGCCGTCACGCGCTCACTTTCGGCATCCTGTCGACCTGACAATATTTCAGTTCAGTCGCGCATCCGCGTAGGCATCCTGTTTTCCAGAAGCTAATTAACATATTTTCTCGGTCACCATTTGAAGCCATGCACGAGCAAAAAAATAAATTTTAAATGTTTCACATTGCCCGCGTGCGTGGTGGATTCCGGTCTCTGCGCAGCGCAGCGCTGCCTTGGGTGACGTGGATGGATGGATGGATAGATGGATCCGGCTGTGCCATTTAGATAAAACGGTGGCTCACGTCACCTAGCCATAAAGTTTAGTACTACCACTGTGTGTTTAAGGATTGAATTTCACTCTCGCCTAGATTGTAGCCACCACTTAGTTAGCCTCCTCCTGGTTATTTCTACCCGTTTAAAGTCTATTTTGCCTTCACTGTCCCTAAACACCAATGCTCTGAAAAATTCGGCGCCATTATCTTCAACTATAGGGTGGAGCCCCTTACAGAACATTATCAAATGTTAAGCCGTTTCCTCGTCCTCTCCACATGCATTACATACCGTGTCTGTGCCTTCGTATTTTGCTCGGTACGTCTTGGTTCGCAATATTCCCGTTCTAGCCTCGAAGAGAAGAGAACTATCCTGAGAATTATTGTAGATCTTTTCCCTTGTAATTTCCTGCTTTAAAGGTCTGTAGGTCTCTAGTGATGATTTCGTAAGCATTCCCATCTTCCACACGTCCCTCTCAGTTTCCTTCACCTTCTCCTCAACCGATGTTTCCTTTTGGCTTGTTATTTTGCTGTTGTTTATATACTTGCTTGGCAATTTTTGAGTTCGTTTCCTTCATTTAGTATCCACATTCTTCATGTACAAGTAACTGAAAACTTTTTAGCCCAACGCTTCTCTCCCATTTTTCTCAATCGCTCCTCAAATTCGATCTTGCTGCTAGCTTCTCTGCATTCAAACGATGTCCATCCCATGTCTCCCTCTACCCTGATTTTGGGTATTCCCGTGCGCTCCCAAAGCAAGTCTACCTATACCATGTTGTTTAATTTCCAATCTTGCTTGAACTTCTGATTTCATGCACAAGACTGCATTGCCGAACGTCAAACTCGGGACCATGACACCTTTCCAAATGCCTCTCACAACGTCATACCTATATTAGTTGCACAGTGCCCTATTTTTTCTTACAGCTGCATTCCTGGTGCCATTAGTCATTACGTATCTTTCGCGCTCCCTTAGATATCAGCCCCATGATTTATCCATACGCCCAAGTATTTGCATTTATCCATTATTTCTAGCGTGACTTTCTGTATCTTATCCTCACTGCTTTTGTTATCATTAAAAATCATGGTTGCCGATTTTTCCCTGTCGAACTTCAAATTTAACCTATATCCCTCATTACCACATATGTCTATCAATCCCTGCAGATCTTCCTTGTTGTCGGCTATTAATACTATATAATGTGCATACATCAATGCTGGTAATGACTGTTCAATGTGTATTACTGGCTTGGCAAACGAGAGGCTGTATCCGAGTCGACTCCCCTCTAATTTGGCTTCTAGTCCCTTCTAGTAGGTTTCGTCTATCAGCTGTATTTTTTAGTTTTGCGCTCGCTTGCGTCATGACTGCTTCCAGTTTGCGTCCTGGGAACGTCAACTGCAACCCTTTTGACGCCTTGTACCCTCTCTATGATTGCTTCTGCGCGTCGATTTAAATTCGAGTCCCCTGAGATTATCACGTGCCGTGACGTTTCAGCTGGAGCGTCCTGCACCTGGGGGTTACTTATACCTGGAACGCTGTCACACAGGTCCCGTTAATTAGGGAGGCGATCGCCGGGCTAATTCCAAGGACCGAAGTATCGGCCCCCCGAACCGCACCACGAAAGCAGGGACAATTCAGAAGTGGTTGTCGTTCCGCAGCCCCCGAAGTTTCTCTTCCAGGAAACCTCACGTCTTCAATAGGCCACTCTCCAAGCTTCAAACTTCTTCGCCGGAAACACGTCGGCTTCACACACGCAGCTGTTGCCACGCGTCTTCGCTCGATAGCGGTAGACACACGCTCTTGCCTGTAGCTCGAGCCTTCACCCCTCAGGTGGAAATTCTCTTCTTCTCCTGCTTTGTCTCTACGGACAAAACCTTTGCCGACTACACGGCGGAACCCCTACGCGCTATGGCGCTAACTTCCGTCTTCTCCTGATCTCTCACCTCGTCTGCTCGATTAAATACCCTCCGCGCGAGATTCCAGAAAGTTCTCGTCATTTCGTCGGCGCGATACGCAGCGAAGGCTGGGGAGAGGGCGAGATGGTTCGAATGCTGTCCGCGACGGATGACTGAACCCGGCATAAACCACGCCTCTTTCCATCTAGAACATTCGAGTGCTTGCTCGGCCGCTGTGGTGGGGCGAGGAGGTTCGTCGGCGAGCCTACGCTTCCGAGAGGGGAGGGTCGCGCGCCCGGGGAGTCTTTAGATGTTTGTTTTCTCTTTTTTTCTTTATCGTTGTCCTCGCGGCGCCACTCCGGCGTTTCGTCGCGAGAATTTGGCGGCGCGCCCTTTTTGAGCGCTCGTTCTGTGACACTGCCCCCCACTTTAAGAATATTATCTTATAATATTCAAAACCATACAACGAGCGCCAACAGTCACCACACACTCTCACAGACTGTAACACAATCCGTCACTCATGACACTTCACATTTACAATAGATCACTCAATAAAACTGTACATTGCATTTCAATCTCACAACACATAGAATATGGCCACAGGTACATGAATACAATGCTCCATCACATATTCCAAACAATACAAATATACAAAGCTCTCATTACCACAATTGTACAATACTATACATCACATCACCGCAACAAACACTTTGATTCGCTCGACATACAGTTGTGACACAGGATAACAAGAACATTAACACAACATATGGCACTCAGCCCAGCCAAACACATTCCGATTTGACCCCAGCACCTATCCTGTGCATTTCGAGCGGCGCTTGCGCCCTTTCTTGCGGTGCTCTCTCGATCTCTTCTTATTTTTCCTCGTTCTTTTTCGGCGAGCCCTTTCCAACGACGGTATCTGAGGCGGCGTCTCAGCCATCGTTGTCACTTCCGACACTGCTAGCGGGTCATGACGCTCAACTGATCCTGCCCGGTTATTCACCCGCTTGTTCATGTCCCGACATTTGGCCTGGCTGGCCGACTCCGTCACCTTTACACTGTCGCTCGGATGAGGTCGTGCCGACGTAAGTCCAGCTGCCCGGCCCGTGAACTCATTCAACACGATCATCTTCTCATTCACTGTCTCTTGCGCCGCGGCTTCACCTTGGGCTCTAGTGAGATCCGTCACGGGATGCTCCTCCACTGTATCTCGCGGTCGCTGGGTTGGCGAGGGCTCTATCTTAGGGTCTTCTCCCAAACATTCCGGATCATTCGGTCCTCACGCCCCGTCGATGTTTCCGATGACAAGGTAGTACAGGGGGGTCGTCATGCATAAAGCGGTAACCTTCTCGCTGAAGTACGGGGTTTCAACCTCAATTTCTGCTTCGGGAAGCATCCGGACCGTACGGTCAATTAGGCAAACCGGTTTTGTTTTGCCTGTTAACTCACTTTCTCGTACCAAATTGCTCCGCACGATAACAGTGGAGCTGCCGGTATCTCTTAACACCGTAATCTTTTTGTCCGCAACTTTTCCAGGCAGCTTTGGCATTCCCTTCGTAACACCGGTTGGCTGTTTTGCCATTACAGCACCCACAATAGGAATTTTCTCCCCATTTTCAACTCTACGAATCCATCTGTGACGGCATTATTACCGGATTTCGGTGCCGCTTGCACACAGGATACCTGGTGAGTTTGACTCGCTCCGTTTCGACATGCGTCTGCTTTGTGCCCAGTCTATCCACACTTAAAACATTTTACTTCCGTAGGGCTCGTCAAGTTAGTACGACAGTTGCTCGCGCGATGTCCCACTCGGTTACACAGAAAACATCGCGGAACACTCTCTGGTGCACGCTTCTTTTGTTCGGGTGCCGAATTTTTCGAATCTTCGGGACACTCCTTCTTCACCTTGGTCAAATTAGTTCCACCTTGCCCTTCCAGGAATTGATCAGCCAATTCAAGCATTCCTTCAAGTGACTCAGCCTTCCTCTCTTTCAAGTACAGCGACAGGCTTGGGTGGCAACTAGTAAGAAATTGTTCTCTTCTTGACCTTGGCCAAATTAGTTCCACCTTGCGCTTCCAGGAATTGATCAGCCAATTCAAGCATTCCTTCATGTAACTCAGCCTTCTTCTCTTTCAAGTACAGCGACAGGCTTGGGTGGCAACTAGTAAGAAATTGTTCTCTAATTAGGAGCTCTCTAAGCTCATCGTACTCCTGCGCTGTCCCTGAAAGTTCAATCCATCTGTCGAAATAATGGCAAAGTCGGGCGGCATACTGCGTAGCCGTCTCCTCATCAGCTGGCTTTCCTGTCCGAAATCTGTCCCGGAATCCTTCCACAGTAAATCTAAATCGCTTCAGTAAAGCGGTTTTCACCTTTGCATAGTTGGCTGCATCGGTTGGTGTCAGCCTACCGGACACACTGAGCGCTTCACCACCCAAGCAAGTACTCAAAGCAGTTGCCCATTGATGTTCCGGCCAATTCTGGCTCCTCGCAATCGTCTCAAATCTGTGAAGGTACGCTTCAAGGTCGTCCTTCCTTTCATCAAAGGCTACGAGCAGCTTGCTTGGGTTCAAGCGGAAGCCATGCTCTTCCCGTTCGCTGCTTACAACTCTAGCTTGGACCGGAGTTCCACTTCGCTGTTGCAAACGGAGCCGCTCGAGTTCCATCTCGTGCTGCCGCTGCCGTTCCCTTTCCTCTCTTTCTTCTTTTGCCCTCTCAGCTGCCAGTCTTTCTTTCTCCAGCTCCAACTTCAACTGCAGCTCTCTTTTTTCTTTCAGCTGTCGCTCCTTTGCCTCTCTTTCTTCTCTCGCCCTTTCGGCTGCCAACTTTTCTCTCTCCAGCTCCAACTTCAATTGCTGCTCTCTTTCTTCTTTCGCTCTCTCAGCTGCCAACCGCTCTCGCTCCAACTCAGCTGCTTTTTTTTCCTTGGCCCTCTCAGCTGCCAACCTCTCTCTCCAACTCTGCTGCTTTTTCTTCCTTGGCTCTCTCAGCTGCCAACTTCTTTCGTTCCAACTCAGCTGCTTTTTCTTCCTTGGCTCTCTCTTTTTCTTCTTTTTCCTTCTGGGTGACCCACTTCCGTAGTTCGGCGCCAGAAAGACCCATCTTCTCACAAAGAGCTACTAACTTTTCAAGATCCATTGTGTCTCGCAAATAAAACCTTGCTGCTTGTAACAAATATCCGCCTAAATCAATTTATCGGAACACTCCCCTGCACTCGTTAACGAGAACACTGAGCAACACGCAAAATCGTTCCGATAGCACTATCAACAACTCGAGGCTCTTTCTCACTACTTTGGACACACTGTGCACCAAAAGGTCCTGTCGCGGACGCCAGAATAATTGTCACACAGGTCCCGTTAATTAGGGAGGCGATTGCCGGGCTAATTCCAAGGGCCGAAGTATCGGCCCTCCGAACCGCACCACGAAAGCATGGACAATTTAGAAGTGGTCCTTTTTGGCGCGCCAGCAGACGCCGGCTGTGGCCCAAAGAACAAGTCAGAGCCGAGAGTTGATAAACAAAACAGAATTATATTCTCAATAATGGCAGGTCAAAAACAATACACAAGTATGCACACTCCACAATAGTTGAATACAATATGTCACCCACCAAACAACGTACTACACAGTACAATCAGCCACACTCGAAACAACGGACACGGACAACGATACGCACTACAATGCAGTCGCATGCATTGAACAACCAAGACACTTAAAGACTAAAGAGATAGAAAACCTATCCAGTCCAAAGTTCTTGGAACAAAAGTCTGGATGATACTCTTCCGAGAGTCACTCAATCAAAGTCCGGCGTTGTGTTTCCGCAGCCCCCCCCCCCCCCCGAAGTTTCTCTTCCAGGAAACCTCACGTATTCCATAGGCCACTCTCCAAGCTTCAAACTTCTTCGCCGGAAACACGTCGGCTTCACACACGCAGCTGTCGCCACGCGTCTTCGCTCGATAACGGTAGACACACGCTCTTGCCTGTAGCTCGAGCCTTCACCCCTCAGGTGGAAATCCTCTTCTTCTCCTGCTTTGTCTCTACGTACAAAACCTTCGTCGACTACACGGCGGAACCCCTACGCGCTCTGGCGCTAACTTCCGTCTTCTTCTGATCTCCCACCTCGGCTGCTCGATGAAATACCCTCCGCGCGAGATTCCACAAAGTTCTCGTCATTTCGTCGGTGCGATACGCAGCGAAGGCTGGGGAGAGGGCGAGACGGTTCGAATGCTCTCCGCGACGGATGACTCAACCCGGCATAAACCACGCCCCTTTCCATCTAGAATATTCGAGTGCTTGCTCGGCCGACGTGGTGGGTCGAGGAGGTTCGTCGGCGAGCCTACGTTTCCGAGACGGGAGGGTCGCGCGCCCGGGGAGTTTTTAGATGTTTGTTTTCTCTTTTTTTATCGTTGTCCTCGCGGCGCCACTCCGGCGTTTCGTCGCGAGAATTTGGCGGCGCGCCCTTTTTGAACGCTCCTTCTGTGACAGACGCCGGCTGCTTTGTCTCCTCCCAGCAACACCACTGCTTCGCTAAAGCTGGGTCTTGCGACCATTGAACCGGCTGAACCTGTTTTTTTCCGAACTTGCTTGCTCTTTCTTCTCCGTCGTTCTGGTTGTGGGTGCCCTACTGTTCTCTCCATCGGTCGCTCCTTTGTTCATCGTCGCTAGTGCTTCCTCGCCGGACTTGAGCCTTTCTCCCATAGCACTCGTTTTCTCTTGATCTGTCGCCAACGCAGTCTCCAGCTTGGTGATTCTCATCAGCAGTTCACTTTGGGCAACCATCGTTTTCTCCATTTTTTTTTCTCGACCTCCCATTGGTTCAAATCCCGGCTGCGGCGGCTGCATTTCCGATGGAGGCGGAAATGTCGAGGCCCGTGTGCTCAGATTTGGGTGCACGTTAAAGAACCCCAGGTGGTCAAAATTTCCGGAGCCCTCCACTACGGCGTCTCTCATAACCATATGGTGGTTTTGGGACGTTAAACCCCACAAATCAATCAATAAATCAATCGACCTCCCATTACCTACACTTCGCGTCAGCCTCTTCTCCTTCCGCTTCTATACTTGGGTCCACTTTCAGAGCCACCCCACATCCTGAACACTTTACAGTCTTTTTAACCACGTCTTTCTGACACCAATTGTCCCTATGAATTGTCTCACTCAATAATTACAAAACACGGTGGACGATGAACCCTGCCCTATGAAAAGAAAGAAAGTCTAAGCATACTACAAAAAATTGCGTGTTTGGTGTACGTGCACCTCCCCTACGTGGTGGCAAGAGAAAAAAAAAACACACACACACAAACTAATAAATACCTGGTGACTAACCCTCGAAAAAGCCAGACAATGTAATGAGTGCTGCAGGTTTTAACTGGTGCTTTATTAATTATAAAAGCAAGCTCGAAACATGTGAAACCACTTATCTGCGCAGTCGAGCGGGGGCGTTGAAAAACACGTCCATCCACCGTGCCAGTCCGAACTGAACTTGGATGGATGGATGGATTGATATGGCTGTATCCTTTAGATCGGGTGGTGGCTAACGCCACAGAGCCGTAATACTTGTGAACCAAAACTACCTTTATTTTTTTCTTTAAATAGTGAGGTTGAGGACTCGTATTTTGCAGTGAAGGGTTTAATTTTCACTCGTGCCTTGACTTTAGCCACCAATCAGATAACATCCTTCTAGTTAAGTCTACCCGCTTAAAGTCTATTTTACGCTCCCTGTCCCTAAACGCCAGTGCCTTGAAAAACTCTGCGCCATCATCCTAAACTATAGGGTGAAGCCCTTTACTGAACATTATCAAGTGTTCGGCAGTTTTTTCCTCCTCTCAACACACTGCATACGGTGTCTACCCCTTCGTATTTGGCCCGATATGTCGTGGTTCACACTACTCCCGTCCTGGCCTCAAACAGTAGAGAACCACCCCAAGTATTATCATAGATCCTTTCCTTGACAATTTCCTACTTAAAAGTTTGATAGGTCTCTAGTGCGGACTTCTTAATTATGCGAATTCTCTACATATCGGTCTCAGCTTCCTTCATCTTCTTCTTGGCTGATAATTCTTTTCGGTTTGGCCCCGCTGCCCTTTTCTAAGTACTTACCAATCAATGTTCTGGTTCGCTTTCTCCAATTTGTATCGACATTCTTCGTGTACAAGTAGCTGAATACCTTCCTAGCCCAACGCCCCTCCCCCATTTTTTTCAATCGCTTCTCAAATTTTATCTTGCTGCTAGCTTCCCTGCCCTCAAATGATGTCCATCTCATATCACCTTGTACTCCCTGATTTGGTGTATTCCCGTGAGCTCCCAAGGCAAGCCTACCTATAGCACCTTGCTTAATTTCTAATCTTCCTTAAACTTCTGATCTCATGCACAAGAGCGTATTGCCGAACATGGTATGGGCATACCAGCTCAATCCATCTTTACACCCGAACCCAAGTCCAACTAGAGAGGACTCAGAGGCGGCCCTGCTCGGTTGCCAGTACCCTGCGGCCCAACGAGTCATGGTCCAGCGTGCCAGGAGAGCGGCCACGATGAAAGGGGTCCCTGACTAGGGACTCCACCTAGTACTGCACGGAGCCTGACCCACTAGAGGCTGGTCTGCCTAGCAACTTCTGTTTTTTTTCTGAATAAATGTTTACTACTACTACTACAAGTCTGGACGCCTCCATCTGGACGCCGATTGCTTGTCCCGCTACCCTGTTCACCGACCAGATGAATCGGTTGGCGAGCCTGGTCCAGCATCATGTCCATGTCTAGGTTTCGTCAGATTGGTGACGAACAGCGTCGCGTTCCTTCCTTGCGGTTACTCATTGCCCATCTGGAATCTGACCCTAACGACGGGCCACTCCACATTTTCGCTCTCCTAAATGGCACGCTGTACCTTCGTAGCGTCCAGTCAGATGGCCCTGAGCTACTTCTAGTCGTGCCTAACCATCTCCGTTCAGCGGTCCTGCATGAGCTTCAGGACAAACCAACTGCCGGCCACTTGGGCGTATCTCGCACGTACGACCGCGTCCGGCGCCGCTTTTTTTGGCGTGGTCTCACGCTGTCCGTTCGACGCTACGTGGCCTCCTGCGATAAATGCCAACGTCGAAAACGACCTGCCACACCCCCTGCTGTTCTCCTTCACCCGATCTCCATCCGCACTGAACCTTTCTTTCGTGTTGGTGTAGACCTCCTCGGACCATTCCCTGAATCAAACTCCGGAAACAAGTGGGTCGCCGTTGTGATAGACCATGCGACCAGGTTTACCATCACTAGAGCGCTCCCCACCAGCACTGCTACTGACGTTGCCGACTTTTTGCTCCACGATGTAATTCTACACCAAGGCGCTCCTCGGAAGTTGCTTACCGACCGTGAACGCGCATTTTTGTCACGCGTACACGACGACCTTTTGCGCTCTCCCTCAACGCAACACAAACTGACCGCTTCCTACCATCCTCAAATGAATGACCTTACCGAACGCCTAAATCGCACCCTCACGGACATGCTCTCGATGTGTGTCTCATTTGATCACCATGACTGGGATCTAGCGCTACCTGACGTGACGTTCACCTATAATTCATCTCGTCAGGATACAGCAGGTTATTCACCTTTTTATACGCTCTATGGCCATAATCTGAACTTACCACTAGACATCCAATTACCGACTACTACACCTCCGCCGAGCGAAAGCGCACGTGATGCTATCGCTCGTGCCAACCATGCACATCAGATTGCCCGCTCTAGGCTGTTGGTTTCACAAGCAACTCAGAAGGCTCTCTACGACAGCAAGCATGTCGACGTTGACTACTCACCTGGTTCTCTAGTTCTTCTCTGGAGCCCAATTCGTCGTGTTGGATTGTCAGAGAAGTTGCTATCTCCGTACAAGGGATCTTACCGTATCATACGACGGGTAACGGAAGTTACCTATGAGGTCATTCCAGCCTCCGGGACTAACCTGTCTGCAAACACCCCCAGTGACGTAGTCCATGTCAGTAGGCTGAAACCATACCGCCCTCCTTCTGAAGAACGCGTATAAAGTGCACCGAGCCGGTGCTTTTACAACCGGGGGGGGGGGGGGGGGGGTAATGCTAGTAGCTATCGCATGAAGGGTGAACCATTCTGTGTACAGAGGACGACGAAGAGGACTGGTTTGCTCGCTCTGTGTGCTACGCTCTGATTTTATCGGTGTAAATACACTGAAAAATAGTCACGTCCCGTCTCATTTTATGTAACAATACTTTTTTTCAATGGACTCGATGCCACTCGCAGATTTCAACCAGTGGCAATAATGGTTGAGTTCCCATAAGTGGCTCTGCCAACGTGGATGCTTTCTCAAAGCCTGTTTAAGGTAAAATTACGGAATGAAAGAAATCATTAAAACACAACGCAATGTGAACATCGCTGCACACAATGTATTTATCGTGAATAGTTTTGTTCTCTAGTTTTTTTACGTTTCTTACAAAGAAGCTTTTGGTTAGTTTTTATGCTTTCGTTTAGTTGACTGAAGTATTGATCCTTTGCTCTCTCTATATATTCATTAGTTATCTCGACTAACCTGTTGTACTAATAAACGCTCTGTGTTTGTTGTATTGCCCTTATTAATATAAAATCACTGGTGCCACTTATGGTTTCTTGCATTTTTTTAGTTAGATCGCGTTTTTACGGGGCACATACTTCTCCATTAGTTCTATCGTTTCGCTTTAAGTAAAAACCACAGTTATGAAACATCGGCGTTCTCGCGATGACAATCGAAGACAGGCAAAGGAGAAAATAATTTCTGAGAAGTAGCAGAGTATTCACCCTGTCGTAAAAATATACCCCGCCTCGGTTGGTTGGGTTTGGGTCTCTTGATTTCATGTTTAATGCTTGCTACAACAGCCAGATGGTCACTGATACCCGGATTGCATGTGACAGAGTCTATGCTATATAGCGAACTACAAAAAAAACAAATCTAAAATGTTAATATTTCTTGTGGCCTCAGTAGCGTATTGAGTAAAACCGAACGTATCAACGATGTTTTTCTTGCTGTTGTTATCGCGACATCCAGTCAAGGCAATACATGTGTTTCAATAGATCATGCCGAATTTGGTACGTGAAATCACCGGCAAGAGTAAACTGATCTGACGTTTTGGAAATTTTGTCGCTGTAACGTAGCCGGGTCAAAATTTGGTGGTGGATAAAATTGTTCCGGCAACAATTTTGTTATTATCGGCAAGAGTCACCGTCCACCAAACCGATTACACGTCACCGTGCTCAATATCAAGTTCAGATTACTGTGAGGCAGAGTGAAAGACAAGAACGACCACTTCATCCTTCAAGATGGTGTTAACATTATCGCTAACTGTTGTACTAGTAAATGTAAAGTTGTTTCCTTTGGACGTAAACAAGTCATTTCTGATTGATTGATATGTGGGGTTTAACGTCCCAGAACCACTATATGATTATGAGAGACGCCTAGTGGAGGGCTTTGGAAATTTCGACCACCTGGGGTTCTTTAACGTGCACCCAAATCTGAGCACACGGGCCTACAACATTTCCGCCTCCATCAAAAATGCAGCTGCCGCAGCTGGGATTCGATCCCGCGAACTGCAGAAACAAGTCATTTCTAACTACCATATACAAATCGACGGGCTTTCCCGGGCAACTGCCTACAAATACACCTTACACTAGCACTTTCCTGGCTTAAGAACATCACTGCTGTTTCTGCAAAAGCCTCCCAAACTTTAAAATATATTTGCTCCGAAACCTTCATAATTATCCTGTAACGTTCGCTAACTGTCCTACCTAATTTCGTCCGCCCGCAACTTCAATATGCTTCGTCTGTTTGGTCCCCGTCCGCTCATTATCAAATAATATGCTTGCAGCAATTCAGAACAGAGCCGCCCGTTACATTTCCAGAATCTATTGCAGTCATCCCAGTGTGACTCAGCTTAAACTCGATCATTCACTACAACCATTATATGTTCGTCGTCAAGTGCCCTTGTTATGTATACTTCATTAGTACGTCTATAGTAAGAAGACGCCATCGCTACAACTTGAACTCTCAACTTCACTGTAATCATCTCCTAATAGTAACCCTAACACGTTCCGATACAAACTTCGTCCATTTTTCGATGTAGCACTGTAAATTTTTTCTTTCTCCTTTATTCAAGCTCTTTTATATCGTGAAGTGTTGCGCGTTCTTTTGATTAATGTGGTGTAATCTGCTCTCCGCGGCCCCGTCCGCAGTGGTCAAGTGGCTAAGGTACTCGGCTGCTGACCCGCAGGTCGCGGTATCAAATCCCGACTCTAGCGGCTGCAGTTCCAATGGAGGCGGAAATATTGTAGGCCCGTGTGCTTAGATTTCGGTGGTCGTTAAAAAACCCCAGGTTGTCGAAATTTCCGGAGCCCTACACTACGGCGTCTCTCATAATTATATGTTGGTTTTTGGACGTTAAACCCCACATATCAATCAAATCAATTCTGCTCACCGCCAACTCTTGCTTTGCGATTGTTGAAGCATTGTGAATTCTTTACGAAGTATTTTTGTTATTATTGACGTGAATTGTGGCGTTGTTAATAATGAGTTTACTTTTGAGTTTCATTATAACCCGCCTTCCTCAATGCTTTGCGGCCTGTAAGGTATTTATCAATAAAAAAAAATAAACACCCCTCCACCTATTCTTGCCCTATCGTGTCGGTAAGTGTTACAAGTTCATGGCTATAGGACTCACTATAATTGATTGGTGGTATCATTATTCTGTCCCAAAAACTATCTCTTGCTTGGTCGATTCAGTTAATCCTGTGAATTCATTTATTTTATAAGCCTGCAAATGAACTCATTTTATTCACGATACTTTTGCAGTCTTCAGCAAGATGCTGTTAAGCTACGTGAAGATCAGGCAGTTTTAAGAGCTGGGTGTCAATTCTTTAGAGATGGAACTACTCATACCTTTTCTTTGACTTTGACTTTGTTCCTCATGAAGGCATTACCATGAACAATTAGTTAGTCATAACGTAGTTTAAGTCTGCCAGTTCCGTTTTAGCATCGTTTTCGGACTTCTCGTGTTACTGGTGCGTAGTCCTGATGTACACAGTTATGAGACCGTTTGAAGTTCTTAAGATATTTAAAAACATCCATTCATTCCTCGTCGAAAAAAAAATGACAATTGACCGGTTGTACTTCTTGTTGAATCGACCGATACGATGTGCTCTCCGCACTGACGTCAGTTCTATTGTAAGACGATTTAGACAGATACGCTTCATCAGTTATTTGTTCTTCAGACTGCTCCCACGTTTTTCCCTAGTCTTATTTAACGCCATAAAAGACAATTTTGGCCCTTCGGCTACTATTTTCAAGGTCGACGTCTTTTGATTGCAGTTTCTGAACATTCTTTTCGAGCTGTTCAAACACATTTACGTGCTGTTCTGCTGTCTCGCTAAGAATTTCAATTTGTTCACTTAATTTATCATTTATCTCTGAGAGCATAGCCTCGTTTTTTACTGCTTTTTCAACCTTCTTCATGTCATTGTTCTGACCTGGCTGCAAACTCTTGAGCAAGTATAGTTCAGCTTCACTACGGGGCCAGGATCGACCTCTATACATCATGGGAAAGCAATCATAACACAATCAAATTGCATACCCGATTAATACAAACAGATGGAGTCTTCTAAGGCGAGCTCGTTCTTTCACTTGTTTGCCACAGCCACAGCGCATATTTTCGTTGGAGGAGCTGACAATACACAAAGTAGTCTACATACATAAAAAGCAGTGTTCAATAACCAATACCAACATAGGAATTGACTGCATGTGAGATAGTGTGCACCGGCTCCAAATGGCATGATGGCATGTAGTCGTGCGTTTAAATAAGGTTGCACGGAGTCCTTGATGGTGCTAAGTCTTTGCCATATCACTTTCGATCCCGACGGTATCGCTCGCGTTCCGGTCGTCGAAGGTGGCTGGTCAAGGCAGATCCCTTGCAGTCAAGTAGCACGATGTCTTTTTCGCTAGCGCTTTTGCAAATAAAGGGATCACTGCCCCTTGACCGATCGCGTCGCAATCCGATGCGGTTCGAGGAGCGGAAAGAGCGTGGGGTGCGATTCTCGCGGTGTACACTTCATGGGCATGTGTACTTTGCCGGAGCACTTCAGTTACGCAAAAATACGGCGCGTCATGACGTCATGGAGCTCTTGATAACGTCGACGCACCTCACGCGTCAGCACATTCCCAGCGTAACGGAAAAAAAAGGTGGACAAAGTGTACAGTAGCAGGATTCCTAAACAAGCTGGGCAAGTATGAACTTGCGTATGAATGTGTTGAGATGTTTGAAGAATGGTGCTGGGAATGCGTACCGACCTTCCAGGTGCGTGAGGTGGGTGATCGCGTTAAATCCAATTCAAGGGTTAACGTGAATGGAGTTCATGCACGGGCATCCGTGCATGATATATATTCGTTCATCCATATATGCATCCAGAAGTGGATCTATGGGACAGCATTTGTTGTGGCGAAACGCATTCGGTCTTTCTCATTTGTGGGAGAGTTGTGAAAGCTGCGGGACGTCAGTAAAATGACGTTACGGAACAAGGATCGGAAACGGGTGCACGTAGCTCGCCGAGCTCCAGCTAATCACTGGATGCTCGAAGGTCATGTCCACTAAGTGGACACCACGAGAATAGCTGCCCTGCTACCAACATAGGCAATAAATGCATGTCGGCCAGAGTGCCGGCTCCATATCCTTTGTAATGAGCGGGTCTTCAAAACGGCCCTTTGTTGTGGAATTCTCATGCTTTTAGGCCTGGCGCGATTATACGCTTCTACTGCACAATAGGGGGAATGCATTGAGCATTGATCTGCAATTTGGCAACACTATCGTCGCATCATTTTGAAGGTTCGTTCATACGTGCCGTCCTGCTGTCCGTGCTTCGGAGCACGGACAGCAGGACAACAGTTGTGAGTCAGCGCCGTCTTTTCTTTTCTCTTTTGCTCCTTCCCTGTCCTGTATTTTTTCTGGTGTTGCGCTGTAAGTAAGTTCACGATGGATCCTAACCAACTGGCCCAACTTACCGTCTTACTGCTGTCCGTGCTTCGGAGCACCGGAGGTATTCCGGAGGTCTCCAAGTTGCCGTACCGATCTCGAACACAGCGCGTGTAGCGAGTTTTATGCGCGTACGGCGAGCGCGCGGACCTTCAAAATGGCGTACCCGGTGCTATCTATTCTCGCAAATGACAAGTGCACACCCCCTATAGTGTAGTTTTCCTTCTTTTTTTTAACAAGGCACTTAAGAGCAATGACGTGGATCTGAAATTCATATAATGCGACACTTCATGTAGACACGAGATAACTAAAAGCGTACAAAATAATTGCAAATTTAAAGGATTAACCTTTAAAAGTTGAATACAATAGCGATATCCTGCCCCTAGTGTGTACTTCAAACAATTATACTTGACGACAACTTTCTATGGCAGCACAGCCAAGGTTACGAAGCCCAAGCACGCCCCTTTTCATGACGCTTCTGCATGTGGTCCCACGAACGCTAACTTTTGTACACTGCGTAGCGTTTTGAAAAATAACAAAAGATGTAAATATCATGTTCAAGATTGCTCTCAGGATCATTAAAAAGCACCACCTGTGTAGATTTTACGTTCTTTGCTGTTGCTAGTTTTACGAGATTCTGGTGCCATTTCACCTTTTTCTTGTCCCGATAAACAATGATGGCGTCGCTCAGTTCCAGCAAGTTCACATCGATGCTAATAAGCGAGTATGAGTGCGTGTTCGTCAGGTGATGTGCATTCATCGAGCAGGTACAAACGAAGACAGTGGTGCGCCGTGAGATATTTTGTTTCCCGCACATGCAATCGCCGAGTATTTGTGTGCAAGTTATATCATCAGCAGAAGTGGGACTCTAATCGCTCTAGCCACCTTGAAAGTGACACCAGAGACCTGCCAGCACGGAGGAAAGAAAAATAGGAGAGGGCGTGCCCAGCCGGCGCGCTACGTAAAAATTGTGGCGGAAATGACATCATGGCGTTCATATTCACTGGGCACAATGGCTGCGTTGTTATGGTTACGCGTTGTGCAGTGGAGCTGGTTTAAAAATGAGCGGCCGCGGCTGGCGGCAGCACGTATGCCTCCACAGGTGTCGTGCTGAGCCGCGGTGGACAATATCCGTGCTCTGCGCCACGTTATTGTTGACACAGTGTTCTCCTGGCAGTTACTGTACTCTTAGCAACGTTTACAAATCCCTTTGTTCATTACGGGGTTTCAGCAGCGCGTAGAATGAGTGCATATCCATGTGTCGTGTGGCGGATGACGCGGATGAAGCAACTAGTGTTCAGCGAAATTGCGTTGGGCACCATGACGAAGCTGAATGACGATTAACGCCTTGCTAGTCAGCGATGGTTGGGCAGTGCTCCTCCTTGTGACTATGGACGACGATGTTGAGCCCAGCAAGACGCAATGAGGACCACGTGCACATACGTAGTTTCATGTTGTGTGTGTACAGTAACAACTTGCATGTGCGTATTAAAACACCTTTTCTGTACCGCTTCGTATACTCTCCCCCAGCATTGCATGTAATCTCAACGTAACAGCAACCACGTTCAAGTGTCACTTGCACCATGCTCAAAGTCACCACGCGCGCAGAATGCCGACGCCGGTGAGTTTCACGTGGAACACGGACACAGTGGCCGGACGCTGCGTCGGCCGCGTGGTGGAATGCAACCGTAGAAGGCGCACGACCGATCGCGTTGTCTGTACAGTTGCTGAATTAATGACGTAAAAATACTTGCCGTTGTCAGTGCATCTGGCGTGCGTTTTTTTGTACTTGTTTCGTTGTTGGCGAGCTGTTACTCGCTGTTAATACTCGGACAAAATGATTTCCCCGAAGGTGTCGCGTTAGCTCAGATTGTTGAGCCCAGTTCCATTATTTTTGGATCGTCAGGACACGCGCGCTGCGCAGCTCACGTGCTTTCCGAGCCGGAGAGAAAGTCGTGCCTTCTGCTTTACATTCGGATGTAAAAAAGAGAGAATTCGCGTAGTCAATATGGCCGACTTCCGGCTTCATCGCGGCTTCACAACGAATGACATCAGGGCCCTGTAGCGTTGGCAATAAACCACTATCACCCGCGCATCCCCTTATCACTAGTTAGCAAGCGAGCCCCGATGTACTGTGCTGTCACTCGTGTCTCACGTGGTTACAGACTATAAAAAGACCATGTATCAAGGAATAAACCGTTCAGTTCGTGTTGTCACTACGTTACGCCACTTCAGGGGCGACGAGGATGGGATCGAGGCCACCGGAGTTTGACGAGGCAGCAAACAGCTGGGATGCCTACCGGGGCGTCTTGAGGCCTACTTTGAAGGCAATGATATTACGGGCTCCTCAAAGCGTCGGGCACTCTTGGTAGCCTCACTCAGTGACAGCGTGGTTCGAGTCATTCAGGGACGATGCCCGTCGACGCCCGCGAACAGCCTAATGTACGAAGACGTCTCAAAGGTGGTGGAAGAACACTACAAGCCGCAGGTGAACGAGACTGCGGCAGGTCACGCATTTTTTGTGTGGAGGCAAGGAGACAACGAGGCGGTCAAAGATTTTGCCGCAGACTTGCGACGTCTTGCAAAAGGCTGCAACTTCGGCAACTTTCTGGACAGAATGTTACGTGACAGGATAGAGTGCGGCATACGGGATGATGAGCCCAGGTGGTTTCTGCTGACCCAAAGGAAGCTGAGAAATTCGCCATGTCGTCAGAAAGAGCTGACCGTAACATCCGGTCCGTGGAAGATGTAAATAGCGAGAACGACACGGAAACGTGCACGTGGTTCAAAGGCGTCGTAGCAGCGGACAAAAAGAGGCAGCGGGTACTACACAGGCGCACCGTCAGTCATGCTGGAGGTGCGGCTCCAACCACTCAGAACACGAATGTCAGCATGTTGGGAAGGTGTGCCACAAGTGCGGCACTAAAGGACACTTGGCTAGGATGTGCCAGCGCAGGCGCAGTGGCCGGCAAGGATTGTACGCGCTCAGAGAGCTTTCGGATGGAGAGGACAGTAAGGAAGAAATGCTTTTCGCCCTATCTGCCCAGAACAACGTTGACCAGCCAGATACACGGCCCATATCGAGCGGAGCCTTGTCTGTAGCAGCAGGACACTGTGGATGCTCATCGACACGGGTTCATCAGTTAGCGTGATTCCAGAAAAGGTCTTCAGGAAAAACCGTAAGTGGTGGCCAAGACTAGAAAAAAAAGCCACGTCGGCTATCTTGCTTCCTCGGTCCTCTTCCAGTGGTCGGCAGAGTCGTCATGAGGGTCGAATACAAGACTCGAGTGAATAGTTCGCTCGTGGTAGTGGATTGTGACGGTCCACTACTGTGCGGCCGAAACACCATTCAGGCTTTCCGTGAAGCGGGCGTGTCACTTTTAGACGAAGGGGCTCTCAGCCCCGCTGCGGTGGTCTAGTGGCTAAGGTACTCGGCTGCTGACCCGCAGGTCGCGGGTTCGATTCCCGGCTGCGGCGGCTGCATTTCCGATGGAGGCGGAAATGTTATAGGCCCACGTGCTCAGATTTGGGCGCACGTTAAAGAACCCCAGGTGGTCGAAATTTCCGGAGCCCTCCACTACGGCGTCTCTCATAATCATATGGTGGTTTTGGGACGTTAAACCCCACAAATCAATCAACGAAAGGGCTCTTCCGAGTGTCTACGTGCTGCAGGCGGAAGTTGACTTAAAAGGGCTGCTGGAAGAGTTCTCAGACTTATTCAAGATTGGCTCGGCTGTTACAAAGGTCCGCCTGTCAAGCTGTACAAGAAAGAAGGGGCCGTGCCTCGGTTTTTGAAGGCCCGCCCGGTGCCCTTCGCGCTTCGCAAAGCAGTCTCAGCAGAAATGGACTGCCACGTGCAACAAGGTGTCCTAACGCCGGCGAGCGTTTCCGAATGGGCTGCTCCCGTCGTATCAGTGCTGAAGAAAAATGGAGACAGCAGATTATGTGTTGATTTTAAGCTCACCGTGAATCCGGTAACTCACCTGGAACAACACCCTTTGCCTGAGGTGGATGATATTTTTGCCACGCTTTATGGGGGAGAAGTCTTCACTGCACTGGATTTGAGCAATGCCTATAACCAGCTCCCGCTTGATGAAGAAGCGAAGACGATGACTGTCATCAATACGCACCAGTGCTTTTACTCGTACAACCGACTAGCCTACGGTATCTCGTCGGCTCCCGCATTGTTCAAGCGGTGCATTGAGTCGTTGTTCCGGGACTTTCCAAGAGTACGTGTATACCTAGACGACACCATAATCGCCGAGAAAGAACGGGACACTGCCACGTTTCGACAAGTTCTCCCGAGACTTCGTGACAATGGCCTCCAACTGAACAAAGCCAAATGTCGGTTCCGTGAAAAAGAAGTGCAGTTTCTGGGGCACAAGACTGATGCGACCGGCCTTCACCCACTGCGGGACAACCTCGAAGCCGTAACAGCTGCTCCAAGGCCAGCATCGGTAAGCCAACTCAAGTCATTTATAGGGCTCATAACCTGTTACTCGAAATTTTTGCCGAATTCGGCCACGACCTTGGTTCCGCTCTATCGCTTACTGGGCAAGGGAAAATGCTGGTATTGGGAAAAAGAGCATCAAAGAGCGTTCGAAGGAGCGAAGCGCGCCTTGTTAAAGGCGAATTTTCTTGTTCACTATTATCCGCAGAAAGAGTTGCGGCTTGAATGTGATGCTTCATCAGATTACTTAGGGGCAGTATTATTGCATCGCATTGATGGCGTGGATCACCCGATAGCTTTTCGTTCAAGAACGCTGACGTCATCGGAACGCAATTATTCCCAAATAGAGAAAGAAGCGCTGGCCTTGGTGTTTGGAATTTGCAAAATCTGTAATTTCTCGCTGGGGAACCGTTTCACGCTGGTGACAGATCATAAGCCACTCACCGCACTTTTCCACCCCAACAAGCCCATGCCGCAGATGGCGGCAGCTCGAATTCAGCGTTGGGTGCTTCTTCTATCAGCTTACCAGTACAATCTAGAATACCGCAAGGGAACCCAAAACGGTAACGCAGATGCCCTCAGTCGCTTGCCTTTGCCAAGAGACCATGAACGTGGAGGTCAAGAAGTGACAGAATACGTACTGTATACGCAGGGTCTGGACGCAAGTGCACTTCCGTCTAACCAAATCATTACTTTGACCCAGGAGGACAGCACACTTCGGCAAATCCGGGAGTGGATTGAACAGGGCTGGTCATCACGTCTTACAGGGCAGCAGCAGCATCTGCAACCGTACTTCACGCGCCGACATGAACTTGTCGTGAGCCATAGCCTCGTTTACTGGGGTCATCGTGTGGTGGCGCCAGAGGCAGCCCGTCAGTGCCTACTCAACGAGCTGCACGACACGCACCCAGCTGCTGGGGCCATGAAGAGGGTCGCTCGCACGCTGTTCTGGTACCCAGGATTAGACAAAGATATTGAAAAGTTGGTGCAAAACTGTCCACAGTGCGTGCAAGGGTGGTCCATGCCGGCGGCGCAAGTGCCATCACCTTGGCCTAAGACAGGGAAGCGGTGCTTTCGAGTTCACATGCATTTTGCAGGTCCTGTTAATGGGTACCTAATTTTTGTCCTAGTTGACGCGGAAACAAAGTGGATAGAAGCAATGCCGCTAAAAACAGCTACCTCAGACACAACTATTCACTTGCTTAGAGAATTTTTTGCTCGTTTTGGTATCCCGCAGTGTGTGGTTTCTGACAACGGCCCCCAGTTTTCGAGTGCGACGATGGCAGACTTCATACATGAAAACAGCATACGCCATGTCCGGACGGCGCCGTACCACACTCAATCAAATGGACTAGTGGAGCGAGTGGTGCGAACAATAAAAGACGGCCTCAAGAAAATCAAGCGAAGCACATTGCAAGAAAGATTGTCTCGTTTTCTGTTCCGTTACAGATCTACGCCTCTTGAGAGTGGCAAATCACCAGCTCAAGTGCTGCTGGGATTCAAGTCCCGGACAAGGTTGTCCGCCCACTTACCAGCAGTGGCAGTGCCTGCAGAGGCCGAGGCTACCTGAGAACAACCTTTTAAGTCACAACGCCACCCCTTTTCCCACCCGGAAAGCCCATCTGGTCCCGCCAATTTCAACAAGGGCAGAAATAGCTGCCAGGGACAGTAATAGCAACGGACGGCAATCGGATGGTGAAAGTGGAGACCCCCTTGGGCACCCAGCGCCGGCATGTCGACCAGCTGAGGGCACGGCTGACGTCAAGCACGCCGGAAAAGAACCCATCGGCAACTTGCACAAGTCCAGTGGAAACTCAGCCGGCCCCAGACGCTCGAGAAGCCAGTCCAGTGACCATTGACTCTAGTCCAGCGACCCCTCAGTCGCCCGCCTCCGCGCGAGCAACCAGGGCGCCGGAAGCAGTCCCAAATCTACTCCGTCGTTCAACGCGAACGCGACACCCTCCGGAACGACTGGGCTTTTAAAGGGGGAAGAGATGCAGCGTTGGCAATAAACCACTATCACCCGCCCATCCCCTTATTAATAGTTAGCAAGCCAGCCCAATGTACTCGGCTGTTACTCGTGTCTCACGTGGTTTCACTATAAAAAGACCATGTATCAAGGAGTAAACCGTTCAGTTCGTGTAGCCACTACGTTGCGTCACTTCAGGCCTCTCCTACATTTCCTTCCTCCGTGCCTGCCAGTCTTCAGTAACACCAGCTGCTCGGAAGAAAGAGTAAGATCGAAAACTGTACGTAAAACCAAAGAACCTTTTTCTTTAAATTGCGTTGCATAAGTGGTCGGTGTTTCGGCTGCCTAATATTGTTGATACGATAATGCTGAAGATCGCGTACCGTATTACCACTCCCGTCGGTGTCTACGGAAGGAGTGGTGTTCCTCGCGTTTTGCCTTGGTGACAGACGCGTTCATGTATATTACCCTGTCGACTGTGCAGAAACAGTGTTCTTGGCCGAGTAAAAATTGCGTTTTCCCTATTAGTATTTACAAACGTCAGACGACCGCTCATGAAAGATCAGTGTCAAGATTTCTACTTTCCGTCGTTGTCTTCGGGTCCCCTAAAAAAGTAACGTGATTGCCTTAGAGAGCTCTTGCGTCTCTAAACGAAGGAAAACAATGATGCCGACCAAGTACGCACTAAAATTTAGGAAATGATTTCTTGGCTTTACTTTGTTCTAATCGCTCAGCACCTGGCCGGCCGTAGTTGTTTTTTGTGTGAAATAAATCTCGACGCTTCAAAAAAGCTTTATGTTCTTTTCCTTAAAAATGAACGTTTACTTATTTATTCTCATAAAAATGTAAGAGTTGTTGCATGGTAGTTGTGACAAAAAGAACATGTTAGATGCGCTTGCGAAACCAAAATCGCACGAAAACTGACTACTTGGTGCTACAGCGGCTAAAATAAGGAAGTGTTATGAACGCGCCGGCTAGTGCGTAACGCCTTCGGAGGAAACCGCCAGGTGGCGCTGGTACACGTTTGCATGAGGGCAGAGGTGCAATCGGGAATGGATGTAAATCAAAGGACTGTGGGACGCCTCGCGTTGGGTGCTCACGGGAAGACGACAAACGAGGCTGTAAAGGGCGATATGGGGTGGGCGGGTTTTGAGGCGAGGGAAGCGCAGAGCAAAATAAGGTTCGAAGAAAAGCTAAGAAATATGAAGGAGAGTAGATGGGCAGAGAAGGTGTTCCGTTATTTGTATAGGAAGAGCGTGGACACACAGTGGAGAAAAAGAACTAGAAGACTCACTAGTAAATATACGGCTGGTATTGTGAGCCATATGTCAACAAAGAGCGTTAAGGGAAAAGTCAGGGAGGCGGAGAGGATTTACTGGATGGCAGCTATGGAGAAAAAACCGGCTTTGAGTAACTACCGAAAGGGCAAAAATGAAATAAGGAGGGAGGCATTTTACGATAATTCAAGGGGAAGCGCTTTACTGTTTGAAGCGAGATCGGGTTGCCTTAGAACGCGTAGTTATAAAGCAAGATTCAGTAAAGAAGAAGAACAATGCACATGCTGCGGGAAAGATAAGGAAACGGCGGAACATGTTCTGATTGAATGTGGAGATATCCACCCAGGTGTACGTTTGGGCACGAACCTACAGGAAGCCTTGGGTTTTAGGGACAACAATGGAAAGCTGAACACACCCGCGATTGAAATAAGTAAGAGACGGTTAGAGTATTGGTGGCAGAAAATTAGAGAGAAAGGACAAAAATAAATATTGGAAAAATAAAATATGGACAGTGTGCCGTAAATGGCAGAGAACTTAAGCTGAAAATTTACCTTTTTTCCATTAAGATAGAATTTATCGAAGTAGAGGCATTAGGCCAACATAAAAAAAAAGAAAAAAAGATTTTTTTTTTTCGAGCCTGGTGGCATACTTGTCACCACCCCGTTATAAAGGGGACGCTCATAGCATCCATCCATCCATGATAATACTCGGGGTAGTTCTCTACTGTTTGAGGCCAGGACGGGAGTACTGCGAACCAAGACATATCGGGCCAAATACGAAGGGGTCGACACAGTATGCAGTGCGTGTGGAGAGGAAGAAGAAACTGCCGAACACTTGATAATGTTCTGTAAAGGGCTTCACCCTATAGTTCAGGATGATGGCGCAGAGTTTTTCAAAGCACTGGGATTTAGGGACAGCGAGGGCAAAATAGACTTTAAGCGGGTAGACTTAACTAGAAGGAGGTTATCTGATTGGTGGCTAAAGTCAAGGCACGAGTGAAAATTAAACCCTTCACTGCGAAGTACGAATCCTCAACTTCATTATTTAAAGGAAAAAAAAAGATAAATGTAATGGTTAGTTCACTAAGTATTACGGCTAGGTGGCGTTAGCCGCCGCCCGATCTAAAGGGTACAGCCACATCCATCCATCCATCCATCCATGGCATTATAAAGGAAAGACTGCAGGCGTGGATAGAGGATGAGGGGGTGCTGGGGGAACTGCAGAATGGGTTTCGGAAACACAGGAGGTTGGAAGACAATCTGTTCTCACTGACGCAGCGCATCGAAATAGCAGAAAAGGAACACAGGCCCCTGTGGGTAGCATTTTTGGATATCAAGGGAGCGTACGATAGCGTGGTTCAAGAGGAATTGTGGGGAATACTGGACACACTAGGCGTGGAACATGTAGTCACTAATGTTTTAAAGGATATCTATAAAGGTAACAAGGTAGTTATAAAGTGGGAAATACAGGTATCCAAGCCTGCAGAGGTAAAACGGGGGCTTAGGCAGGGGCGCCCCCTGTCACCCTTATTATTCATGATGTACCTACAAGGATTAGAGTCCAAATTAGAGGGAAGTGGACTTGGCTTCAACCTCTGTATTGTCAAACAAGGACAACTCTATGATGAGGCACTATCAGCATTAATGTACGCAGATAATATAGTGCTAATGACCGACAACAAGGAAGATTTGCAGAGATTGATGGACATCTGCGGTAATGAGGGAGATAGGTTAGATTTTAGATTCAGGAAGGAAAAATCAGCAGTCATGATTTTCAATGACAACGAAGGTAGTGAGCTTAGAATACAGGAGGTCACGCTAGAGATAACAGATAAATACAAATATCTGGGCGTATGGATAAGCAATGGGACCGAGTATCTGAGGGAACACGAAATATACGTGACGACTGAAGGTAACAGGAATGCAGCTGTCATGAAAAATAGGGCACTGTGGAATTACAATAGGTATGATGTTGTGAGAGGAATATGGAAAGGGGTCATGGCTCCTGGGCTGACGTTCGGCAATGCGGTCTTGTGCATGAGATCAGAAGTTCAAGCAAGATTAGAAATTAAGCAACGTGGAATAGGCAGGCTTGCTTTAGGAGCTCACGGGAATACACCAAATCAAGGAGTGCAAGGTGATATGGGATGGACATCATTTGAGGGCAGGGAAGCTAGCAGCAAGATAAAATTTGAGAAGTGATTGAGAGAAATGGGGGAAGAGCGTTGGGCTAGGAAGGTTTTTGGCTACTTGTACATGAAGAATGTGGATACAAATGGAGGAAGCGAACCAGGAAGTTGACTGGTAAATACTTAGAAAACAGCAGGTGGCCAAACGAAAAAGAACTATCGGTTAAGAAGAAAGTGAAGGAAACGGAGACTGACATGTGGAGAATGGGCATGATTAAGAAGTCCGCACTAGAGATCTATCAAACTTTTAAGCAGGAAATTGCCAAGGAAAGGATCTATGATAATACTCGGGGTAGTTCTCTACTGTTTGAGGCCAGGACGGGAGTACTGCGAACCAAGACATATCGGGCCGAATACGAAGGGGTAGACACAGTATGCTGTGCGTGTGGAGAGGAAGAAGAAACTGCCGAACACTTAATAAGGTTCTGTAAAGGGCTTCACCCTATAGTTCAGGATGATGGCGCAGAGTTTTTCAAAGCACTGGGGTTTAGGGACCGGGAGGGCAAAATAAACTTTAAGCGGGTAGACTTAACTAGAAGGAGGTTATCTGATTGGTGGCTTAAGTCAAGGCACGAGTGAAAATAACTCTTCACTGCAAAGTACGAATCCTCAAACTCACTTTTTAAGGGAAAAAATAAATATAGTTTTTGGTTCATTAGGTATTACGGCTTGGTGGCGCGAGCCACCGCCCGATCTAAAGGGTACAGCCTTATCCATCCATCCATGGCGCCATCACAAAAGCCATCAAAGAGAGGGTAAGAGGTGACAAGAGGGTTGCAGTAGGGGCGTTCCCAGGACGCAAGCTGGATGCAGTCGTGAGGCAAGCGAGCGCAAAGCTCAAAACGACAGCTGATAGACGAAACCTCGTGATAATTTCAGGCGGTTTAAACGATGTCCTAAATGAAGATGCAGCAGGACTAGCAGCCACACTGGCGAAAGGCGTCGATGACATGTGCGCCACTTCTCCTAAGGTACAGGTAGTGATATGCATGATACCGGAGGTACCGGTGCGTGATAGCAACCTGCAAAGAGCGGTGGTCAACGCAAACCAAGAGATATGGTGGATGAGTCGAGAAAAAGGCTTTGAAGCGGTGGCATTAAACAGAGAGGTGCATAGGTGGGGGGGTTTTCAATGAGACGGAATTCACTTCGATTGTCGGCTAGGTCATGAGGTGGGTTGGCGACTTGCAGGACGCGCAGTAGCTTTTTTGGGGGGGCAAGCGAGCCCTTCGGGGTGCAGGATAGCTAGTAACGAGGAAAACAACCAGGGAGACACTTCGACAGGTGGTATGGACAGATACGATTCCAAAGTGGCACCAATATCTAAGATAGGTAGAGTCCAGGGCATAAATAGACGTAGCCACGAGCGCCGAGCCAATTCAGACATAGGTGTTATGTTTTGCCGCTCATAAGTTGATTGTGCGGATGAGACAGCACCAGAAGCTACGTTATTCAAATCTTTTTTCTCGGATCTCTCTCGGCAAAGTCGCAAATTGCTTCCTTTGAGCATGGGACGACAGCGCGGGAAGCTACGTTATACAAAGCTTCTTTCTCGACTCTCTCTCGGTATGCCCGTGTAACTGTACACCACTTATCCTCTGGAATGCAAACTACGTCCGTCTCCTCCGCTGCCGGGGACAAACACACAATGTGAAACGAACCCGCTCAGCCAACCGGCTTGGAATGTTTGTGGTTTAGAGACAAGTCGCCGCTGCTGGGGGCAAACGCACAATGGGATTAAGCGACCCCGTCCTGCTTCCGTGGCCGGGCGCGAGCTCAGTGGGAGTAGGCGACACGCTCTGCCCTGGCGATCGGCTCAAAGTCGCAGCGATGCACGACCCGAGCACAAGGAAAGCGGAGAAAGTCAAAGGCCGCTGGCTACCTGCGGGGGCAATTACGTTCCGCGCGCAATCATTCAATTTCCGGCTTTGGAGGTTCGTCTCGGCTCGCTGGGTGTGGGAAAGGGCATGAATGTACCGGGTCTACAATGCCGATATCTCCGGAGCGTTAGAATTCCTGAGCGCGTGGGAGGTGGAGAGAGAGACATGATGGGAAAGAGTACCAAAACGCCTGTTTAAACTGTAGAAGCGCTGCTGTCGAGAGTAAGGTCAGCCCAGTAGGGAGTGTCTTAATCTGAGTGGAAACAGATTGGATGAGAGAATGTTGAGGCGGACCAGCAGTGGCCCCCTCCCTTTTTTCTTTGTTACCGCAAGATGCTTAAGACTGGAGGGAATCCGTTTCTCTTCAGTCGAGGCTGCAATCACTTAACTGATAGATCAGTACGACTCCGTACGATGCAACTTTTGTCTGGGCCGTAACCACTTGGTGGTCGAACAGTGAGACTAAGTACGTTGTATGTAGTAACAGTGTTCTAGGCTCTAACTTAAGAAAAGTTAAGTAGAAGAATAAGACGCTGTTTATGTCTGTGTTATCATGAGTGTGCTTCGGCAAGATGTACATATGACTGTAAATAATTCGCTGTAATATACCTTCAAGTTTTCATTACCTCCAACCTGCCTCCTGCTTCACCGACGCCGATCATCTCCTTGACGGGACTTCAATCCACATCAAGGAGATCAACGAACGAGAAGGAAAACTTAACTGGCGCAGTCGACAGGATTCGGCGAGCTCTGCAGCACCATACACTGGACCAGCGCTGAGAGGACCGAGGGGCAAGGCATCCAACAGCCACCAGCGGCAAAGTCGAGACGCTCCCACAGCAGCCAACTCCGGCACCGTGGAGGAGATCCGGGAACGACAGTGCATACAGCAAAGGGTGAGCAGGATTTATTGCGTTCTTCTCTAGTTGGCATGGTAGTTTATGTGTAGAGCACATGGTGAGAACACGCGGGGGTGCTAAAACAATGGAGTCTAATGAAGATGAGGGTACGAGAGCGGCAGATGTGAATCGGAGTCGAGAACCATCCAATGATGGTATTCAAAATTCTGATCAGTCAAATTAGGCGACAGTGCTTACTCAGAGGCAAGAATCGATGCAGCAGGCATCTCAGGTTTTGCCGAAATCAAGCGAAGCGAGAACGCTCGAGCTTGAAATTCAAAAACTCAATCTTCAGATTCAGTACGAAAATTTATTGCAGGCTAGAATGAACGCGGAACGTCTCAATGGCACGTTGTTCAACACTGGGTCGGAGACGGGTGATCAGAGGCGCCGGGGTTTCGATTCTGTTCAGCAATGTGCAAAAGTGCTAAAAGGGTTCCACCTGCCGAGTGACGCGGATGTCCCATTATGGTTTGAGGAAGTAGAAAAACTTTTTGCTACTTACCAGGTACCGCACGAGAGCCGCGTGCATTTGGTTATGCCAGCGCTAACTGAGCGAGTCCGTTACCTACTGCGTAACCTCAACCCTGAAGAGAGTGCAGATTATGAGTCAGTTAAAGCAGCAGTGCTGATGGAACTGAAGCTTTCTCCGGCAGAGTACCTGCAGAGGTTCGAAAGAGCAGTAAAGCGTAAGGAAGAGACGTGGGCGCAGTTCGCGTCCCGCGTGAAAACTTATTTCTCATACTACCTCCAAGTGAGAGAAGCCGACACGGTAGAAGTGATGACAGAACTCATGGTTGCTGACCGCATAAAATCGGGCCTTAGTACGGAGGGTCTTGAGTATGTGAGATTAAGGGAAGGTGAGGGATGGCTCAGGCCAACTGAGATCGCGAAAGTGCTCCAAGCTTTCGAACAAGCGAAAGGGAAAGGGCGTGCTTCAAAGCAACCAACTGTAGAAATGGGGTAGAAGCCGGCGACACGAGTTGAGAAAGGGGCTCTGAAATGCCACTTATGTCACGGCTCAGGCCATTTCGCTAAAGAGTGCCCGAAGGCTAGTGATAAGGAGAACAACCCCAAGAAGGCTACGGAGCCAAAGCGGAAGGTTCAAAAGGTAACGTTATCCCACGAGACGGATACTGAAATACCTACTGGAATACTTAGCACAAAGGTGAAGTCTCTGAAACACGAGGGTGAAGGCACAGATAAACTGCAGTTGATTCCTGTTTCATGTGCAGGCATATCCGCAGATGCGATTTTGGATACGGGGAGTGAGATAACCGCCATCCGGGAGAGTCTGCTTCCGCGAAGTGTTGTAGAGCCGTCTGGCACGGTAAGATTGGTGTCCGCTTTCGGTAAAACTATCGAGGCAAAGCTAGCTACGTTACCGGTCAAACTAAATAGCCCGCGAGAGGTTACGGAGCCTCAGAACGTCGACCTACTCTGCGCGTTAACTGATGAGCTCGTCGAGGGCACCGATTGTTTGTTGACCAAGGACGATTGGAAGCTTTTGTTGAAGGCCAGCAGCCCTCTGGCACCCTGTCGAGCGCTGGCCGAGCCTGCTCACGAGGCGGAACAAGCAGTAGAGAAACAAAAGCAGTTGCCTGCAATCTTACCTTGGAGGAGAAAGATGATTCCGGGGAAGAGGCGCAAACTGATGAAGAAAGAGAGGCGTCATTAGGCCAAAGAGTAGAGTTCCGCAATGTGCAGTTGGGCGACACTACGCTAAAGAAATGTTGGGAAGATGCGCGTAGTGGGAAATCCGGCATGTTCATTTCAGACGGACTATTATACCACTGCGACTCAATAGCAGGCACTCGAGTGAGTCAGCTAGTTGTCCCCAAAGATGAGCGCACTGAGGTGATGCACTTAGCACACGAGTCACTATGCGGGGGGCACCTAGGGTCAAAGAAAACAAGAGCTCGCATTAGGTATAATTTTTTTTGGCCGGGTATGGCGAAGGAGATATTAGAGCATTGTCGTTCGTGCCATGAATGCCAAATTCGTTCAGACAAGCGTCGCACGGATAAAGTGCCTATAACTCCGCTCACTAGACCCGAGCATCCTTTCCAAGTTGTCAATGTAGATGTGATCGGACCCCTAGACACACCATCAGCGAGAGGGCATAAGTACGCGCTGTGCTTAGTGGATCTTTGCACGAGGTGGCCAGAGGTGATCCCACTGCGCTCTCTGACAGCTAAGGCGACTGGTGATGCACTGATTGAGATATTAAGTCGCACAGGCGTTCCGGAGATGATCTGCTCCGATCAGGGCACTAATTTCAAATCGCAGCTCACGCAAACGATGCTGGAGAAATTAGGTTGCATGCCAAGATTTTCAACCCCAGAACACCCAGAGAGTAATGGAGTTGTAGAAAGGTGGAACCGAGTACTCAAAAACATGTTGTGTCATGCCATTCAAAGAGACTCCAAGAATTGGGACAAATTGATCCCAATGGTTTTATGGGCTTATCGGGAAGTCCCCCATGAGGTAACCGGAGTAGCTCCGTTTTGTCTATTGTATGGAAGGAATCCCACGGGACCGCTTCTAATACTGCAGAAGACTTGGACGGGAGAAATGCCGGTGCCCGCAACATTAAGAGAAAACCCCGCTAAGTATTTAAAACAACTTAAGGAGCAGCTCGAGACGGCCGCTAATATAGCTGAGCTAACTAGTGCAACTCATCAGGAGAGTTACGCCAGTGCTTATATTCGCAGCAGCAGGCTCAAAGCTTTTAACGTTGGCGACCAAGTTGTAGTTTTCGACAATGATCGGAGTGGTAAAATGTCACCTAAATGGCTAGGCCCATTCACAGTGGTTGGACGTGAGCGCGAACATTCTTACCGTGTTGAAACATCTGAGGGAAAGGTTAAAACTGTCCACGCCAACAACATTCGACCTTACTATGCAAGAGTCAGTCATATTGGGGTCGTCTTCGATGAGGACCATGATTTTGGGGAGGTGGAATATGCCCCACAGCCAACCACTGTGAAGCGGGAAGAGCTAGTGGTAACGAGCCAGAAGGTTGCTCACCTTGATGCTGACGCGCAGGAGGAAATACAGGCGGTGTTCCAAAGACATCGCACACTCTTTGACGGCACTCCGGGTATAGCAAAGGTAGATGAACATAAAATAGAAATAGAACCGGGTCACCAGCCAAAAAAGGCGTTTCCGTATCGGGTGCCGGAACTATTAAAGAAAGAAGTCAGCCGGCAAGTTGACGAACTTTTGACTTGGAAGTTGATCTACCCCACGGAGAGTGAGTTTGCACACCCGGTGGTATGCGTCGGAAAAAAAGATGGGACTATCCGCATGTGTGTGGACTACAGAGCGTTAAATGCCGTCACCAAAGCGGATGCGTTCCCGATGATGAGACCTCAGGAATTGATTTTCCGAGTAGGCAGAGCGCAGTTCATTACGGTAGTGGACCTTAGGCGCGGGTACTGGCAGGTACCGATGGAAGAAAAGAGTCAGAAATTTACCGCATTTGTAACGCATGAAGGTCAGTACGCATGGAAAGTGATGCCTTTCGGGCTGAAAAATTCCGCGGCAACCTTTCAAAGAATGGTGAACAAACTCTTGTCGCAACATCAAGTGTATGCCACGGCATACCTAGATGACATTGCTATTTTTTCTAGCACTTGGGCGGAGCACTTAAGGCATCTCGACATTATTCTTAAGGTCTTAGAGAAGGCGGGACTGAAAGCCAGCCCGGAGAAGTGTCAGATTGCGCAATCCCACATACATTACCTGGGGCATATTGTCGGTTCAGGGACACACGCACCAGACCCAGAAAAGATAGCAGCAGTTAAGAACTTGGTACCACCGCGCACCAAGAAGGAACTACGCAGCCTGTTAGGACTTTGTGGCTACTATCGAGAGTACGTCCGAGGATATGCAGAGGTGACGAGCCCGCTCACGCTGTTAACAAAGAAAGCAGTACCTAATAAGATACCTTGGCCGGAGGAAGCTCAGGTGGCATTTGAGACTCTCAAACGATCTTTGTGCGAGGCCGTGGCGCTAAACACCCCTGAGCCATCTCAGCCCTACTGGCTTTTCACAGACGCATCAGCTACGGCGGCGGGAGCATGTTTGGCACAAATGTCAGCCGAGGGAGAAGAGAAGTCTATTGCCTTTGCAAGCCACCGCTTCTCACCGACCCAGATGCGTTGGTCGACAATTGAGAGGGAAGCGTTCGCAATAATATGGGCCTTAAAGAAGTTTGACTACTGGCTTTTCGGTGCCATAGTAAACGTCGTTTCCGACCACAATCCGCTGTCGTACCTTGCAACTTCGACTCCGCACGGGGCGAAATTAACAAGATGGACGCTGACTTTACAGCGATATCATGTGTCGGTACAACATCGGAAGGGAGTATGTAACGGTAATGCGGATGCGTTATCTAGGCTTCAGAATAGTTCATGGAAGCCATCAGAATAACAGTGCCATGCCAACTGGGGGGGACGTGAATGTTCCTGCCCACGTGCTGCTGTATATTGTGGACTGTGTGATTGACAATTCAAGAAACAGACACTAGTGATCTCACTGCTTGAAGCAGCGATGCTGTACTTGATTGTTTAGCATGTATTTGTTTTCGTTTAGTGTATTATCTTGTAGTGTTGACTTGCAATTGTGTTTGATGCTTGTGTACAACTGTTGTGTGGTTAGGAAATCCAGTGACTTAATCGCGGCAGTGCTTTATCATATCACTGAGCGTAAGACAGCCCAGTATACTCTTTAGGGGGGACGTGTTATGTTTTGCCGCTCATAAGTTGATCGTGCGGATGGGACAGCACCAGAAGCTACGTTATTCAAAACTTCTTTCTCGGATCTCTCTCGGCAAGGTCGCAAATTGCTTCCTTTGAGCATGGGACGACAGCGCGGGAAGCTACGTTATACAAAGCTTCTTTCTCGACTCTCTCTCGGTATGCCCGTGTAACTGTACACCACTTAGCCTCTGGAATGCAAACTACGTCCGTCTCCTCCGCTGCTGGGGACAAACACACAATGTGAAACGAACCCGCTCAGCCAACCGGCTTGGAATGTTTGTGGTTTAGAGACAAGTCGCCGCTGCCGGGGGCAAACGCACAATGGGATTAAGCGACCCCGTCCTGCTTCCGCGGCCGGGCGCGAGCTCAGTGGGAGTAGGCGACACGCTCTGCCCTGGCGATCGGCTCAAAGTCGCAGCGATGCACGACCCGAGCACAAGGAAAGCGGAGAAAGTCAAAGGCCGCTCGCTACCTGCGGGGGCAATTACGTTCCGCGCGCAATCATTCAATTTCCGGCTTTGGAGGTTCGTCTCGGCTCGCTGGGTGTGGGAAAGGGCATGAGTGTACCGGGTCTACAATGCCGATATCTCCCGAGCGTTAGAATTCCTGAGCGCGTGGGAGGTGGAGAGAGAGAGACATGATGGGAAAGAGTACCAAAACGCCTGTTTAAACTGTAGAAGCGCTGCTGTCAAGAGTAAGGTCAGCCCAGTAGGGAGTGACTTAATCAGAGTGGAAAGAGATTGGATGAGAGAATGTTGAGGCGGACCAGCAGTGGCCCCCTCCCCTTTTTCTTTGTTACTGCAAGATGCTAAGGACTGGAGGGAATCCTTTTCTCTTCAGTCGAGGCTGCAATCACTTAACTGATAGATCAGTACGACTCCGTACGATGCAACTTTTGTCTGGGCCGTAACCACTTGGTGGTCGAACAGTGAGACTAAGTACGTTGTATGTAGTAACAGTGTTCTAGGCTCTAACTTGAGAAAAGTTAAGCACAAGAGTAACACGCTGTTGATGTCTGTGTTATCATGAGTGTGCTTCGGCAAGATGTACATATGACTGTAAATAATTCGCTGTAATATACCTTCAAGTTTTCATTACCTCCAATCTGCCTCCTGCTTCACCGACGCCGATCATCTCTTTGACGGGACTTCAATTCACATCAAGGAGATCAACGAACGAGAAGGAAAACTTAACTATAGGGTATATTAACATGCAGGGTGGTAGGAACACGCTGAAGTGGGAAGAGATGGAAGAACAGCTAAGGGAAGAGAGGCCCATGGTATACGGTTTTGTAGAAACACATCTCAGGGACATGGAACAACCTCCGAACAATCCGGACTACGCGTGGGAATACTGTAATCGAAGAGAAGGCAGCAGAAAGGGGGGTGGTATTGGGGCATTCATTCATAAAAGTACAGACTGGCAAAGGGTCAAGCAGGAGTGCAAGCAACATTTATGGCTAAAAGGGAAAGTGGCAGGTCAAATGACACTCCTTGGTTTCGTGTACTTGTGGACGGGAGCAAAGGCCAGAGAGGAAAACCAGACAATGGTAGAGTGTATATCGAAGGACATTCATGAGTTAGGAAGAGAGTGCGAGATAATCATTCTAGGAGACATGAATGCGCACATAGAAGATATAGATGGGTATACCGACCCGACAGGCAAAATGATCATGGATATGTGTGAAAGGCTTGATTTGATCATTTGCAACAGTACCGAGAAGTGTGAAGGGCAAATAACATGGGAGGTAGGAAGGCTTCAGTCGACGATAGATTATGCACTGATGTCACATAGGATGTACCATAAGCTCAGGGGAATGCACATAGATGAAGGTGGCTCCAGAAGTCTGGGTAGCGATCACAAACGTATCAAGCTAAGTTTTGGAAGAGGAGTGAAAGTGGGAAGGAGACAAGATGAGCAACTACAGGAAAATTTTTATCCAGAAAGGCAAATTGAAATAGCCACTAAACAAATTGAGAAAGTAATTACGGAGGATAATAAGACAGTGTGGACATGCACGAATCTAATTAGACTCTTTGAGCTAGAGCTCGCTAAGACGCGTGAAACGTCACCCCGGAAAAGAAGACACAAACCCAAAAGTTGGTGGGATGAGGAAGTTAAGAGAGCCATAGCAAAACGTCAGGAAACCTCTAGGGAACACAGACAAGCTAAGCAGCGGGGTGAACCAACAGATGATGTTGAAAAAAAAGGGCAACCTTTCTAAGCTGTAGAAGGGATGCATTCCTTCTGATCAATGAAAAGATTAGAAGGAAGGGAGCTCAGTGGCTGGCAGAAGTACATAAAAAAGATAGAAAGGCAGCTGCGAAATTTCGGAACCATCTAAACTCCCTAAGAAATGAGGCGAGCCTAGAGCAGAGTTTTATAACTACAGCCCAAGGTGCTAGGCTAGAAGGGGACGAAGCTATTGAATATATAAGAACAAGGGTGACAGAACAATTTCAACAAAGAAGTACTTTATGAACCACAATAGACAAGGACGAATCAAGTGGTGCAATGGCTCCATTTTCACAACAAGAGTGGGAAAGGGCTGAGAAAAGGGTTCATAGTAGTACATCAACAGGCCGAGATGGCATTCCAATTAGGCTGATAAAGACATTAGGTCCGAAGTCTAAGCAGGCTTTGAGAAAGGCAGTGAGCACAATAATAATCGATGGTGAAGTTCCCGATGGATGGAAACTTAGCAGGATGAGCATGATCTATAAAGGAAAGGGGGACAAAGCTGACATAAACAACTACCGTCCTATAACAGTGACATCAGTGGTCTACAGGCTGGCGATGCAGATTATAAAGGAAAAACTGCAGGCGTGGATAGAGGATGAGGGGGTGCTGGGGGAACTGCAAAATGGGTTTCGGAAACCCTGGAGGTTGCAAGACAATCTGTTCTCACTGACGCAGTGCATCGAAATAGCAGAACAAGAACACAGGCCCCTGTGGCTGGCATTTTTGGATATCAAGAGAGCGTACGATAGCGTTGTTCAAGAGGAATTGTGGGGAATACTGGACACACTAGGCGTGGAACATGTAGTCACTAATATTTTAAAGGGTATCTATAAAGGTAACAAGGTAGTTATAAAGTGGGAAAAACAGGTATCCAAGCCTGCAGAGGTAAAACGGGGGCTTAGGCAGGGGTGCCCCCTGTCACCCTTATTATTCATGATGTACCTACAAGGATTAGAGGCAAAATTAGAGGGAAGTGGACTGGGCTTCAACCTCTCTTTAGTCAAACAAGGAAAACTTATTGATCAGGCACTACCAGCATTAATGTACGCAGATGATATAGTGCTAATGGCCAACAACAAGGAAGATTTGCAGAGATTGATGGACATCTGCGGTAATGAGGGAGATAGGTTAGATTTTAGATTCAGGAAGGAAAAATCAGCAGTCATGATTTTCAATGACAACGAAGGTAGTGAGCTTAGAATACAGGAGGTCACGCTAGAGATAACAGATAAATACAAATATCTGGGCGTATGGATAAGCAATGGGACCGAGTATCTGAGGGCACACGAAATATACGTGACGACTAAAGGTAACAGGAATGCAGCAGTGATGAAAAATAGGGCACTGTGGAATTACAATAGGTATGATGTTGTGAGACGAATATGGAAAGAAGTCATGGTTCCTGGCCTGACGTTCGGCGATGTGGTCTTGTGCATGAGATCAGAAGTTCAAGCAAGATTAGAAATTAAGCAAGGTGCTATAGGTAGGCTTGCCTTGGGAGCTCACCGGAATACACCAAATCAGGGAGTACAAGGTGATATGGGATGGACATCATTTGAGGGCAAGGAAGCTAGCAGCAAGATAAAATTTGAGAAGCGATTGAGAAAAATGGGGGAGGAGCGTTGGGCTAGGAAGATATTCAGCTACTTGTACACGAAGATTGTCGATACAAAATGGAGGAAGCGAACCAGAACATTGACTGGTAAGTACATAGAAAAGGGCAGGGGGGGGCCAAACCGAAAAGAATTATCGGCCAAGAAGAAGATGAAGGAAGCTGAGACCGATATGTGGAGAATTCGCATGATTAAGAAGTCCACACTAGAGACCTATAAAACTTTTAAGCAGGAAATTGTCAAGGAAAGGATCTATGATAATACTCGGGGTGGTTCTCTACTGTTTGAGGCCAGGACGAGAGTAGTGTGAACCAAGACATATCGGGCCAAATACGAAGGGGTAGACACGGTATGCAGTGTGTTGAGAGGGGAAAAAAACTGCCGAACACTTGATAACGTTCAGTAAGGGGCTTCACCCTATAGTTTAGGATGATGGCGCAGAGCTTTTCAAGGCTTTGTGTTTTAGGGACCGGGAGGGCAAAATAAACTTTAAGCGGGTAGACTTAACTAGAAGGAGGTTATCTGATTCGTGGCTAAAGTCAAGGCACGAGTGAAAATTAAACTTTTCTCTGCAAAGTACGAATCCTCAAACTCACTTTTTAAGGAAAAAAATTAAATATAGTTTTTGGTTCATTAGGTATTACGGCTTGGTGGCGCTAGCCACCGCACGATCTAAAGGGTACAGCCATATCCATCCATCCATCCATGTCGGTTCGGACACGTTTGGTGTTGGTTCGGACTGTCACGGTGGATGGACGTGTTTTTGAGCGCTCCCGATCGACTGCGCAGATAAGTGTTTTTGCATGTTTTGAGCTAATATGAGAATTATAAGGCAGCAGTTGAAATACAGGAAGTCATGCTAGAGATAACAGATAAATACAAATATCTGGGTGTATAGATAAGCAATGGGACCGAGTACCTAAGGGAACACGAAATATACGTGATGACTAAAGGTAACAGAAATGCAGCAGTGATGAAAAATAGGGCACTGTGGAATTACAATAGGTATGATGTTGTTTGAGGAATATGGAAAGGGTCATGGTTCCTGGTCTGAAGTTCGGCAATGCGGTCTTGTGCATGAGATCAGAAGTTGAAGCAAGATTAGAAATGAAGCAACGGGGGATATGTAGGCTTGTTTTAGGAGCTCACAGGAATACACCAAATCAGGAAGTACAAGGTGATTCGGGATGGACATCATTTGAGGGCAGGCAAGCTAGCAGCACGGTAACATTTGAGAAGCGATAGAGAAAAATCAGGGAGGAGCGTTGGGCTAGGAAGGTTTTCAGCTACTTGTACATGATGAATGTCGATACAAAGTGGAGGAAGCGAACCAGAAAATTGACGGGTAAATACTTATAAAACATCAGGGGGCCAAACCAAAAAGAGTTTTTGGTTAAGAAGACGGTGAAGGAAGCTGAGACCGACATGTTGAGATTTGGCATGTTCATTTTAACTTTTAAGCAGGGAAGTGCCAAGGAAAGAATCTATGGTAATACTCGGGTAGTTCTCTACTGTTTGAGGCGAGGATGGGAGCATTGTGTACGGAGACATATCGGGCCAAATACGAAGGGCTAGACACGGTATGCAGTGCGTTTGTAGAGGAGGAGGAAACTGCTGAACACATGGTTATGTTCTCTAATGGGCTTCACCCTTTATTCATGATGATGGCGCAGCGTTTTTCAAAACACTGGGGTTTAGGAAAAGGGGGGCAAAATAGACTTCAAGCGGGTAGAAATAACTAGGAGTTTGTCTGATTGGTGGCTAAAGTCAAGGCACGAGTGAAAATTAAACCCTTCACTGCAAAGTACTAGTCCTCAACCACATTATTTAAAGAGAAAAAGAAATCTAGTTTTTTGTTTACTAATTATTACGGCTTGGTGGCGTTAGCCGCCGCTTGATCTGAAGGGTACAGCCATATCATTACATCTATCTATCTTCCTCTCTCATGCGTACTTTGGCCTGAATGCGTAGAGAATAAGGGGGTGTACGCTCGATCGCACGCCTTTATCTTGCAGTGGGGAGAATCTTACGTCTTGGCTAGCCTTGAGTTTCATCGGAACGATTCTGTTGTAGTTACCGGGCTACACAAAGGTCACTGCAATCGTTGCACAGCCTCCGTTGGCGATAAGGGTTCGCTTTTCAGACACAGTGAAGTAACTAAGGAGTCGCTTATTCGCGTTAATCTGTACCTGTGAGTACATTTCGTGCGTCCTTTGTGCGTGAGAAATGCGGGGCACGTTTCGATCTGCTGCCATTCTGCACGTGACCTTCCAATTCCTTGCTATCGCGTTCACTGCTTTGCCTTTGCGGCAAAGCCTTGACTGTTTTCTTCATACGCAGCGTTCTGTTTTTTTTTTTTGAGCTCTCGAGAACAGCCGCCACAATAATGAAGGTTTCGCACACAGTACCCGTGTAATTCCGTCAAATGGCTGGATTAGTGTGACCTAGAATAGGGGTAGTGTCCAAAGTGCCGGGCCACTACATGGGAGGAGTGAGGCCCTTTTGCGGTGAACTCCCTCGCCGTGGCACTGCCATGCCCGACCCGTTAAAACCCGTGGGCTTTCTCCGCAGTGAAGTCCGCGTCAAAGCGGCGGGTGTCTCTACGCGCCCGATATTTCGGCTGAGATTAACCAAAGTTGCGGTAATATGGGCAAGATTCATTATTGTGTCACTCCAACACTATGCTGTAGTGACTCACGACACATATAGCATGACAATTGTCATAGCGCGAGAACAAAACGACAACAAAAGACGAGTGCTGAATAATGGCGCTCGTCTTCTCTTGTCCCTGTTGTCGTCGTTCTGTTCTTGCGCTATTCATTCATTCCAGCGATTCAGGCGGCGCCATGTAGCCGTGCTCTGAAGCTGTCACACGGTGATAAAACAGTGACACAGTTCGTTTTCTCAGTAGTCATAAACCAATGAACGCGTCTACACGCTCCATGACGCTGACGTAAACGCTTGCTACATCACCGTCGCGTCCGCCATTTTGACCTTCCGCTGCGCCGCCTAGTCACTTGAATGGTCGAATTTCTGATGGAGCCAAAAATGTTGTAGGCCCATGTGCTCAGATTTGGGTGCACGTTAAAGAACCTCAGGTGCTCGAAATTTCCGGAGCCCTTCACTATGGCGTCCCTCATAATCATATGGTGGTTTTGAGACGTTGAACCTCGCATATCAATCAATCATGTTCTCGCGCTAAACAATCGTCATATTAGAGCAACTAGCCCCAACCGCCACGCTTCAAAGTTACTTATAACACGTTTGGTAGGTCTGGAGTGGTCATACTGTATATTTTCTTTAAGCTGTTTTGTCACGACACTCATCCGGACTTACGCGCCCGTTTGAAAAACGCATTCTGCGCGCACGCGTCGTGAGCGAAGGTACCTAATATTGTTTCATGTAGAATATCGAACGCAAACGTGCTGTGTAAGAGAATATGTTGCAGATTGAGAAGATAACAGCAGAAAAGTGTATGATGCGGTACGATGCGGGTTCGGTAGCCGGCCGGTTTGTTCTAACTGCGTTCCATATTGTCTCGCTGTGCACCCCCCCCCCCCACCCTCTTTATTTCTGTCTCTCTGAATAACGGGCCGTTGCCTGAGAAATACGCGCGAACCTTTATTTCTTCATGATTTTTTTTCGCCACTATTCTATCAAGAATGTCATGTCACACTGATAATTAAAGTGCTGTGCGTGACTTGGAATTGTACCGGACGCCCAGCGATAGTGAAAGGAGGGACACGACGGATAGATGCGTGGCGATGGATAGACGTTGTGCGCATTATAAACGTGACATCGCATTCTTGATAGGAAAGTGGCGCAGGCCGAGTTATGGGGCCGGTGCACGCACGGTAGCCGTTTGGGAGAGGATATATATATATTGTTACGTACAATCCAAATGATGTACGAATAACTGTTTATTGGGGCGAACTTGTGCCCGAAAAGTAAAGGAAAATGTAGCGGCGTCTCTAACAGGTGATCAGCAAAAAGGGATCAGTCTCCGAGAGAAACCCTCGAGCGGCGCACCACTTCTTTTTCATCAAAATCCCGTGCTGAGGAGGCGTGCGCCGTCACGGCCTTTTCGTGTTTGATCATCAAGCCGCTGATCTCTTGGGGGGCGCACGAACTAGCGCGCGTAGTTTGAATACTGCGTTTGCCTTGCGTCATTATCCCTCCTCCAAAAACGCATCGTCCCGATGCGTAAAAGCAGTGTTGCTGAGATGGTCTGAATGCGTGGTTTCCATTGGAGAAATTGGTATTCCTCATAATCAGGTGTGTATAGTTCGATGTTCATTGCCTGTCATAGTATGGCTTCATTCTGACTACATGCACGATTTCTGTGCTCCTTCGGCATCTTGATGAGCTCACTTGTCCTTCCGGTGACACCTCGTAGTTCAAGGAGCTGACGCGACGAAGGACTCGGTAAGGGCCGAAATAGCGGCGCATGAGCTTTTCGGAAAGGCCAGGCGTCCGCACAGGAGTCCAAATCCAAACTAGGTCGCCTGGTGCGTAGTCGACTCCTCTCCGACGAAGGTTGTAACGGTTTGCATCCACGCGTTGTTGTTGTTTTATGTGATGTCGCGCCAACTGCCGTGCTTCTTCGGCTCGCTGAATGAATTCGCTGATGTCAGGCTTGTGCTCTGTGTTGTCGCCTACAGGCAGCATTGCATCTAATGGTGTGGTAACTACTCGACCATAGACTAGCTGGAATGGCGTCACTTTAGTAGTCTCCTGCACAGCAGTATTGTAAGCGAAAGTGGCGTACGGTAGTATCTTGTCCCACGTACGGTGCTCCAAGTCAACGTAAATGGACAGCATATCGGTTAGAGTTCTGTTGAGTCGCTCGGTTAGCCCATTCGTTTGGGGGTGGTAAGCCGTTGTTTTCCTATGACTTGTGTGGATAAGTTTCATAATGAACTGCGTCAGATTGGCTGTAAATGCAGTTCCTCGATCCGTGATAACCACCTTTGGGGCACCATGCCATAGTACAATGTTAGTGACGAAAAATTCAGCTACTTCTATAGCCGTGCCCCTGGTGAGAGAGGCTGTCTCGGCATACCTGGTTAAGTAGTCTGTCGCCACTACTATCCATCGGTTGCCCATTGATGACGTAGGAAATGGACCAAGTAGATTCATTCCTACTTGTTCAAACGGAGACTCAGGTGGTTCGATTGGTTTGAGAAATCCTGCAGGTTTCAATGGAGGCGTTTTGCGTCTCTGGCAATCTCTACATGTCCTTACATAATGCTGTACAGCATCCAGTAACTTTGGCCAGTAGTACTTGGTGCGGATGCGAGCCAATGCTCTACTCACTCCGAGGTGTCCTGCTGCTGGGTCATCGTGGCAGGCTTCCAGGATTTCGGGTCGCAAGGCCGAAGGAACGACGAGTAGGGATTTCTCCTTGCTGTGCTCGAAGTTTCTCTTGTATAAAACGTTATTTCTCATGAGGTACGAGGACAATCCCCGGACGAAAACTCGAGGAACACGCACGGGTTGCCCTTCCAGATGCTTGATCAGTTTAAGCAACTCCGCGTCAGATCGCTGATATTCAGTCATGTCTGCGGTACTGACGGCCCCAAGAGACGGAAAGTCGTCTCCATCTTCCACAGGTGCAGATTCCATTGGTGCGCGTGACAGGCAATCAGCATCGCTGTGCTTGCGACCCGACTTGTATACGACTGCTATGTCGTATTCTTGCAACGTGAGGCTCCATCTAGCAAGTCGCCCAGAAGTGTCCTTTAGGCCTGCGAGCCAGCACAACGAGTGATGGTCGCTCACTGCTCGAAATTGTCTACCATATAAGTACGGTCGGAATTTCTGTATGGCCCATATTACCGCCAGACATTCTTTTTCCGTCGCCGAATAATTTATTTCAGCTCTCGAAAGAGTGCGACTAGCATATGCGACCACTCTTTCCTCTCCGTTTTGCAGCTGCACAAGGACGGCGCCTAGTCCCAAATTGCTTGCGTCCGTGTGAATCTATGTTTCGGCTTCTTCGTGGAAATGTGCCAGGACGGAGTGGTGTAGGAGTCGCTGTCGTAGCTCATTGAACGCCTCTTCTTGCTCGCTTGTCCAGGTGAAAGGCGTGTCTTCTTTCGTCAGACGGGTTAGTGGCTCCGCAATTTTCGAAAAATCTTTGATGAATCTTCAGTAATAGGCAGAAAGTCCTAAGAATCGTCTCACAGCCCTTTTATCTGTCGGTCTAGGAAACGTTTCTACAGCTGCTGTCTTTTCGGGGTCAGGTCGAATGCCTTCAATGAATATATATATATATATATATATATATATATATATATATATATATATATATATATATATATATATAAATAAATATATATATATATATATATATATATATATATATATATATATATATATATATATATATATATAATGGTGTTTGTTTGAAGTAAATGCCACGCTGCTTGCAATAAATGGCCACTTACAACTTCTTACAAGTAATAATGTTCGGGAGCGTGTCGTAGTAAGCAACGTTTGGCATATTCTGGCTTCGACCGCTCGCTTATGTAGAATGGCACAACACGAACACTGCGCATCTTTTGAGAATTCTCATCTCATATTTACAAAAAGCTTGGCGCTCATGGTTAAGACTGCTAAAAAGTGAACTGCAGTAACACTTTGCACTAAAAAGAGAGAAAGGAACGATGTCTTTGTGCAGTTAAAAATGTTTGGTTTCGCAGTCCGCTGTACATTTGAGCCGCGTGTCCATGGACACAAACCGAGCCTCGTCACTGCGTGCCCTTAAAGGGGTCCCGCCACACTTTTGGAGTATGGTCAGAAAATGCTGCTGATCGGTAGTAGAGGCCAGGGTGTTAGAAGTAGGTAGAGGCTCCTGACAACATGCAAGCCAAATTTTAATGCGCAGCACGGGGCCTGGAATTCACAATACATTATCGGAGTCAGCAACAAACTACTTTCTCTACTCTCGATAAATCCCGCAATATGCCCGAAAATCACACGTAGTAAGCCCATATATTAGCCATTGGCTGATTTGAGCATGGTGCGCTCGCTCGTTACAGAGATCGCTGCGGGAGGCCACTACTTGCCCACGCGTGCGCGCGCGATCACACTGAAAAAAACCGCGCATTCAAAGAAAAAAGAAATAAAGTGCTCAAGGTCACGAGGTGCGAGTGACGTTTTTCTGCGGCCCTGCCATCCTTACCTGCTTAGCTTCCAGCGTTTTCGTCGGGACGAGAGAAGAGAGAATGCAATTGCAGCATGCGACAAACCTGTGTTACTCGACTCGCACTGGATGGATTCTTAAAATTTTTGCGGCGTTGAATTCGTGAGGCAATATGCTCTTCCAGTGAATTCATTTCATGCTTAATTGAAAAAGTGTTTCAGGGCCCCTCTAAACCTACACCCTGGTATGTGAGATCCGACAAGAGCAAACTCCGGTGTCGTGGCAAGCAGATATCCTCGGTGAGAGGAACGTCCCGAGGACTTTGAGATTTCGTGTGCAGGCCCTGTAACGAGAGGTATACGAATACCTGAACGACACATGGTGTGAACAAGCGTATAAAACTCGAATGATCATGCGTGGCCCACGTGGCCTCCCATGCATCAACAACGCCACCGCCATGACATTCAAATTATGTCACCTTAGCCCAGAATAAATGTTCGCATCACATAACAGTGGCTGGCTGCACCGCCACGAAACCTAGAAACCACCGATTGACACGCGAGCTAGTGGACACAAACCGATGCGTATACACGCAACCAACGCGTTTGGGGAAGGTCGAAAAGCCTGACCAGTACCGTCGGGACGACGGTGGAGGCGCACGATCTACGAGCGCTGCGCCTGAGCACGAACTATATTCGGTAGCGTCATTAGTCACATGACCGTACGCCGGAAGACGCCGTATCGACTTTCCGCTCGTCGTCTCGCGGCTAGTCGAAGCTGCTTCAAAGAAAAACGCCACTTGTCATCAACGATAGCCCTAGCCGAGAGTTTAGCGGAGTACCGTCTGGTCCGGTAAAGACGCTAGTTAAAAAGATGGTCACTGATCATTGTCAGCACACAACAAAATGACGTTTCGGGATCTGTGCGTGTACCGAAAGCCAACGCGCTCCGAAAAATATTTTTACTTCGATTCATTTATTTCGGTCGCCCACAAGCGCTCAGTGCCCCGCCGTGGTGGTCTAGTGGCTAAGGTACTCAGCTGCTGACCCGCAGGTCGCGGGTTCGAATCCCGGCTGCGGCGGCTGCATTTCCGATGGAGGCGGAAATGTTGTAGGCCCGTGTGCTCAGATTTGGGTGCACGTTAAAGAACCCCAGGTGGTCGAAATTTCCGGAGCCCTCCACTACGGCGTCTCTCATAATCATACGGTGGTTTTGAGACGTTAAACCCCACAAATGAACCAACCAAATCAATTCCGTGATGAAGCGTCTATACACAGCTGACGGCGAGCAATAATATGCTCGAGCCACTTCCTATGCGGCCCCTCACAATGCCGTAGCTTTGAAATATTTTATACCGGCAACACACCAGCTCTTTTGATTGCGATCAGCGCCAACCCACATCTGGTTTCTCGACCGTGATCACAGATTATCGCTGCTGCATGGTTTAAACTAATCCGGATCCAGTTTGGCGCATGCGCGAATCATATCCCAAAGTGCTTCTCATCACGCGCTGGTCGCTATAGTATTCAAATCAATTGGATTGATGGTGACGCGAACGCGAATGTGGTTTGCCCGCCGCTTTGGCGTTTTCGCTTTCTCCTCAATTCTCAAGAGTGAGTGAGCACCTGATATCCAGATGAATCCAAATCCGGATCCTCCCTGATCGTGATCAATGGTGGTCTCGGTATGATGAAATCACTTCCGACCAGAGTTGGCAGTTGTGTTTACAGTAAGCAGATTTGGGATTCTTTAAAGGCGAAGCTCCTTATGGTGCGGGTAGTTTCCTTCTCCGTTTGCATGTAGTACGCGTATGCTATATGTAGTATATGTGTAGCCACCTCTAGTTTATGAATTGCTCAATAGGCGGCGTTGTGTGTATATGCTCGTGGAAATATCACTAATGGCGTTAGTAGCCGTGTGCATCGGCTTCCGGTTCAAGATATCCTTGGCGCGCTGTTTCACTGGCCGCATTAGGGTGCCTCAATGTGCTCTTCCAGAACAGTATCGTGGCGGTTTGGGCTATTTGGTAGGACACGGCGACTCTTATAGCACGAGAACAGAACGAAGACAAAGGGACAAGAAGACGAGTGCTCGTCTGCTTGCCCCTTTGTCGTCGTTTCGAGCTCGCGCTATAATAATCGTCCGGAACAGAGTGGAGACACTGCTTTTGTGAACGCCATATTGGTTCAATCATTCGCATTTGATGGCGTTGCTTGGCATGCAGAGAGGGATCGCTTCAGCGCAATGCGTGGTAATTTAGCCCTTCTGGTGGTAGAACTTGCACATACAGTGTTAGTAACAAATGGGTACACTCTAATTATACATAAAACATTTGATGGTGTAATAGAAGTGTTTGAAGCGTATCTATTCGTCTGTTTATCTCACTGTCTGCGTAGGTCCTCTTGCTCTCGTGGCCGATTGATTAAGCTGGCAAGTACGAAAAGTGATAGGGCATGAAAAAAGCATGTGGAAAACAAAAATGGCTGCTCATTGCATGAAAATCATGTATGTATTTAATGTACGCCATGACACACGTGACATGCTCAAGGAGCCACAATGGTCTTTTGGTGAACATCACTTGTTCAAAAATTGACAAATCTGGATTGGAGCATGAGGAAGAAGTATATGTCTGGAAATAGCTCGAAAACCTTGTCATGCATGTGATATAGCCCTTAACATACATAACCTGGTCATGGAGCACTTACGGCCGCTTTATTGCCTTGATGTGCACCAAAACTAACACGCCATAATTGGAGCGTATGACTAACATAAAGGACTGCTCATAACACTAAAATCATGTCATGGTTGTAATGGGTGCCATGATGTCCATGATACAGTCATATTGTTCTAACTGCCCGTTTATTAACTTTATGTATACCGGAATTGAGGGCACGATAACAGCGTAAGATGAAAATAATACTGCCCATAACGCCAAAACGATGCCATAAATGTCACGTGCCTCATGACTTATATGGCCTAGCCACAGAGCCCTAAGGGTGGCTTTAATAACTTGTTGAGTACAAAACTTTACATGGCATGATAAGAGATGAATAACACAAATATCTGATGATAAGAAGAAAACATTGTCATGCATTGTCATGTAGGCATGACACACATCACCCGGGCATGGAGCTTTAGCAGCCGCTTTAATGATTTGGTGTCGACAAAATTGACACGACATGATAAGAGTGCTTGACTACCATAACTTACTGGTCCTAACATGAAAATTGTGTCGTACATGTCATGCGTGCTATGACACACATGACAAGTCATGGGGCTTCAATTGCGGATTTTATATCTTGTTGACTACCAATAATGACATGCCATGGTAAGAGAGTATGACTAACATAAATGACTAGTAATAACACATAAATCATATTAGGCTGGCCTATTCGGATTTGCTTAGTCTGACTTTAATCCACATAGACTTAACGTGAGCATGCTCCGGCATCCTACAGGATAGACAATTTCAACTCACTTCAGATTAACTTGCTCAGGATTAGCTTATTGTGGGTTAGTTTAATTCAGCTTAATGATAGACAATTTCAACTGACGTCAGATTAACTTGCTCAGGAATAGCTTATTGTGAATTAGTTCAATTCAGCTTAATGAACATTGCCTTATTATGGTTATAATCAGTCGTCCAACTAGCTAGGCCATCTCAACTTACTCAAAATCAATTTATTTAGGATTAGCTTCATTTTGATTAGCTTAATCTACTTTAATCTAAGCTGGCCTAACGTGACCATGCTCAGGCATATCTAACAGGCACGACAATCCCACTCTAAATTCGCTTGCTCGTGATTAGCTTAGCGTAGATTAGCTTAACCCGGCTTAATCCATGCTGTGACCATACTATCATCCAAGTGACTAGACACACTGAATTTGCTCAAAATTGCTGGTTCAGGATTACATTGATCTATATTAGCTTAATCAGAAATAATCCACATTAGCTCAACCTGACTTAATCTCTATTGTCCTATTGAGGCCATACTCAGCGATATTAATGGCTTGGCAATTTCAACTTACTGATAAGAGGCTTGCTCAAGATCAGCCTAATTCGAATTAGCTTAAGCTGGTTAAAGCCAGATGGTGTTAACGTGCCATGCTGCGGCATCTGACAAGCTAGACAATCCGAGCTCACTCCCGATTCGCTTGGTGGTGATCAGCTGAATGGGTATTAGCTTAATTCGGCTTAATCCACATGGCCTTATTGTGGCCATACTCTGTCATGTAACTCACTAGGCAATCTCAAGTTATTTAAATTTAGATTGGTAAATATTCGATTACAAAAATCTCGTTTTATCAAATTTCATCAGCTCGGCTTAACTTGACCATGCACACAAACGGCTAGTCATTCTCAGTTCACTTAACATTGACTTGTTCAGGAATAGCTTGACCCAATTCGTTTAGTCATGCTTAATCGGAGAGAACATAGCCTAGTCGGGTCTAATCTATATCATAAATATGTCAGTTATCTCGGACCTGATTAGCGTGATCTAGCATCATTTATCATCATCACCAGCCTGACTACGTCCACTGCAGGACATAGGCCTCTCCCATGTTCCGCCAGTCAACTCGGTCCTGTGCTTGCTGCTACCACCTTATACTCGCAAACTTGCTAATCTCATCTGCCCACCTAACTTTCTGTCTCCCCCTGACCCGCTTGTCTTCTCTGGGAATCCAGTCAGTTACTCTTAATGACCAGCGGTATCCTGCCTACGCGCTACATGCCTGGCCCATGCCCATTTCCTCTTCTTGAGCTCAACTATGATATCCTTAACCGCGGTTTGTTCCGTGATCCACTCTGATACCGCTTGATAGGTATCTATCAGTATAGATTGGTATCGACAAGCGTTAAATTGGCTCGTCCAAAATAAATTAGGCTGCAATGCACTGGCTTAACTAGGCTTTTTGTACGCATATCCTGGTTTAATCCAACGGCTTAATTTGTAGCTAGAGTATCAATCAGTATTGATTTAAATCAATTATTGTTGATCGCTTTGGCTATTCTTATTCAGAATGAGCTATGATTAACTTGTCTTGACCAAGATCATCTGAGCTTATCGGCAAGGTTGCTGATGCATCTATTGACTCCGTATGGCTTAAAGCAAAGATCTACATCCACTTTGTAAAAACAGCTTCCCGCAGTGAAATGTTTCTATAGAGAGAGAAGCAAGTTTCTTTAACACTACGCTCATTGCCAGCCATTCGAAAATGCACTGCCACATGCTGGACAAGTCAATAACGAAGGCCGCATGCTTTGGTGGTGCCGGTTGAATGCTAGTGGTCGCGTTTTACTTGCACTTCATTTTTTTTTCGCTTGTTCTTGCGAGGGAAGCGAAACATCCGCTGGTCTTTTGCGTGTGGACAGTAGCACGCATCAGCCTCTCATAGCGGCAAAAGAACGAATCTCGATCAATGCGTCAAGCCCCGCCGCGGTGGTCTACACCGTGGTCTAGTAGCTAAGGTACTCGGCTGCTGACCCGCAGGTCGCGGGATTGAATCCCGGCGGCGGCGGCTGCATTTTCGATAGAGGCGGAAATGTTGTAGGCCGGTGTGCTCAGATTTGGGTGCACGTTAAAGAACCCCAGGTGGTCGAAATTTCCGGGGCCCTCCACTTCGGCGTCTCTCATAATCATATGGTGGCTTCGGGACGTTAAATTCTATCTATCTATCTATCTATCTATCTATCTATCTATCTATCTATCTATCTATCTATCTATCTATCTATCTATCTATCTATCTATCTATCTATCTATCTATCTATCTATCTATCTATCTATCTATCTATCTATCTATCTATCTATCAGTGCTTCATCGTGTTAAGGTGCAACAGATACGCGTACAAACACTGTGAAAACCAGTGATCCTTGACTGTGATACTAGTAATATACATGCAGTTTCGAAAATGGTCCCGCAAAGGAAAGGTGAAAGGAAACAGCAACAAAGCTTGCACTATGCACGCTGCATACACGAGAGGCCTTCGTCGTCTGCCACTTGTTACTCTTTATTCTCATTGCGAATAAAAGTTTCTTTTAGGGTCGCTTGAGAAAGAAAACAAGTTCCATTCATTTCTATAATGGTTCGTGCCTTGTGTGGCACGCAGCATGCAGTCATTTTGCGGGACTTGCGACGAATCAGATGGCCGACAAGGTGGAAGGCGCACGTTCAAACAAGCGCGGTGTTGGCCAAACATGGCGGACGCGTGCGTCGAGGCGGTGTCGACCCTTTCAAGAAATAACCGCACTCTCAACGGGGGCGCGCGCAAGGAGGCACTCTACCAAAGGTTTCTACATTTAGGAAGCGGATACGCGCGTACACAAAGACACCCGAGGCCGCGTTTTTGGAGCTGGATACACGTCTTTTATTTGGGTTGTGTTTCAATCTGATAGCTCGTGTGATCATGATTAGTTGTGCAGCTGTTTCTCACTCGAGTTAAAGCACCAAAGAGTAAAAAGATGCTCAGATTTCTCTGGAACAAAGATAAAACATTGAAGTGGGTTTTGTTGTAATAAGGAGGGACACGGTGAGTGGTACAGACGACTTTTGGATGCCTTGCGTCAGGTGGGTAATATTTGTCCCAAATCCTGCATGGATGCTTTCGTTTCTCTGACACATTTGGTATTTTCGTACATGCACTCGCAGCAAAAATCTACGGTACGCTGACTACGTGCCGTCGATATTTAGGCGGGACGAAAGAAGAACTAAGGCGTCAAGACTGAGACATGAAAGGCATATGGATGCTTAGTTTTTCATGAGTAGAACCACAGTCAACATATACGCAGCTACGACAAGTATGTGGCGTGGATGCTAAAGCGCACGGCCGCCGCGCAACCTGCAGCTTTTGACTCTGATGCCGTAAATAGCGTGGCACAGCAGCCAACAACCGCACAACATCAGGTTAACGGTGACGCCGCGGAGTCCACGAACACAAAATTTGTCAATGACATCAACTGTAATGGTGTATTATACATAATAAGCCAGTGGTTCTTGAGGCGATTACTTCGCAACAATGGAAGAAATTGATGTCAGTAATGCTATGTAGACAAGAAAAACGCACCACTAATCTACTTAGGGAACATCTATAGAATATGTCGCTAGTAATTTCAAGTGTTTTTAGAAGCATTTCTTTTGTAGTTGTTGCCCCGCCGCGGTGGTCTAGTGGCTAAGGTACTCGGCTACTGACCCGCAGGTCGCGGGTTCGAATCCCGGCTGCGGCGGCTGCATTTCCGATGGAGGCGGAAATGTTGTAGGCCCGTGTGCTCAGATTTGGGTGCACGTTAAAGAACCCCAGGTGGTCGAAATTTCCGGAGCCCTCCACTACGGCGTCTCTCATAATCATATGGTGGTTTTGGGACGTTAAACCCCACATATCAATCAATCTTTTGTAGTTGTCAATTTATTCATACCTGATCCGGTGCACATGCGAGCAAAACAGGTAACTGCGCATAGCAAGCACGGCGCCATACTATATGACGTTGGCTTCATCTCAGCCACTGTCACTAGTCCTGTTAACACAGAGGCAGTCGCCGGGCCTCCATCGGAAATGCAGCCGCCGCAGCCGGGAATCGAACCCGCTACCTGCGGGTCAGCAGCCGAGTACCTTAGCCACTAAACCAAAACAAATTCCAAGGGCTGACGTATCGACACCCGAACTGCACCACGAAAGCGCGGACAATTTAGTGTTGGTGCCTTTGGTGCTCCAGCAAACGCCGGCTGTGGTCCAAAAGGCGAGGCAGAGCCGAGAGTTGATAACAAAACAAAATATATATTATCAGATATGAGGCAAACCTAACAAAACACAAACGTGCACATTCGGTCATTATTAAATACAATACGACACCACTCACAAGATACTCCAATACACTCAAAAGAACAGGCTCAAACAACAACTCACGCTAAATGCATGGAATCTCGTGCATTACGCAACGGAGGCAGTTATAGACTATACCCGGCGACAACGTTTCTTGGCACTGAAGGGAAAGCATCGGAGGCGGAGCTTCTGCACATGTAGCCCTACGCGAAGTAGTCCGTTTTGGCGCGCGTCTCGTAACGCTGTGGAAAGTTACGGGGTCTTACCATCAGCGTTTCATGTAGACGCAGATGACGCTTAGCGTTTCAGGTGCACGTAAAGACGTGGGACTTACTCGCTCGTTCAAAAATGTGAAGTTAGAACGAATAAATTAAAGTAAATGCGACTATCTCATTGATGGGAGCTGCATCCTGTTTTAAATAGCTCCTCGTAGAAAATAAATGGGAACTTCTTTATTTCATGGTGAAAATATGGCCGCTGTTGTAGAACCACATTTACTGGCGGTAGGATGCTTGTGATTTGGCTCTGTAGCCGTCGCTCCAGTGCCAAGAAAAGTTGTGGCCGAGTATAAAATGTTCGTCAAGCGTATTGAGTCCAAAGTTCTTGGAAACAAACTTGAATGCTTCTCTTCAAAGAGACGCTGAAAGTCCAGCGATGGTTGTCGTCCCGCTGCGTCCGAGCTTTCTTTTGCGGCAAACTCTCGCGTCGTCAACTGGCCACACTTCAATAACAAAACTTCATCGCCGGAAATACACCGGAAAGATTTACCCACATTACATCAACTACCAGCGCCGGAAAACGTCACCAGAGTAGTCCGTCGGGAACTCAAGGCGGTGGCACCCGCTATGTCTAGCGTCAGTGCTCCGGCACGCAACCTCGCTTCTGTTTCAATGTTACAGGCCGTGGTTCACCAAAAGACCTCAAATATGGGCATTTCGCCACCTCATCAAAATGTCCCTGCTACTTCCAGCTCGGCTCCTCCAGTCGTTGCGGCTGCTATTCCGTACCGCACCTTCGTACCACGACAAAACCCTGCCGAATGGTGCACTCGCGATGATCGGCCCATATGTTTTACGTGTCATAAAATAGGAAACATCGCTCGCCATTGCCGCAGCTGATGGACCTCATTACCTCAACCAAGCTTCTATGATTGGGGACCCTGTTCCGAACGTGCGTCTTATGCCCCGTTCTACCGTGCTGAGACAAGTGCAGAGCATATTCCAGAACGTCGTACCAGCCGCTTCCCATCGCACCGGCGTCGTCAGTCCCGCTTGCCCCAACCTCGCTGCTCTCGGTCTCCCTACGACCGTTGCTCGGAAAACTAGCCGGTGCAGGCCCCGGAGGTGACGCTGCACACACGATTCGGACTGCGAATCCTCTAATTACTTCCGACCGGTGGTGCAACCTTCTTACAATTCTCGGCGATGGTTTACTTGTAACTGCTCTTATTGATACCGGTGCACAAATATCTCTGATGAGCTCAGACCTCCGCCGCCGCTTCCAAAAAGTTCTGACGCCTGCGATTGCGCCCACCGTTCGTACAGCGGATGCGAGTACTCCTGCTGGGCTTGGAATGTGCACTGCTCGATTAACGATTTCAGAGCATCAAACTTCAGTTCTGTTTGCTGCACTAGAAAATTGCCCTCACGACTCCATCCTTGACTAAACTTTCTGACCTCGCACGCTGCGCTCATTGACTGTTCTGGAGGTTTTCTTCAGCTCGAACTCCCATCCTTGTCAGAGACCATCTCTACCAGCCCACCTTGTCTGCGCTATGCCAATTTTTTCCGACTTCCGCCGAAAGCCTAGATCGAAGTCCAGCTCTCGCCATCCCCTCCAGTACCCGGTGGTGATTCTGTTGTTGCTCCAATTATTGACGTAACCATGACACGTAATGTCGTGCTCCCCAACACAGTGGTTAGCAGTTAGGGACAACCAAACTTCATTTACCATCTTGAAATTTGGCTTGTCGGCGCAAGTTATTCCTCGCGGCATCTCACTTGCGCCTCTGACACCACTGGTCGACCACACAAGTTTCCGCCCTAACCACTGATTCGCCACCCAATTTTTCATCAACGTCACTCTCGTAATGTTCCTGTTGCTACCTTTCCTGCGAATGATATCCGACAAGCTCACCTCTGAACAAGTCTCTGCTCTCCGCCGCATCCTCGCTTCTTAACAGGACATCTTTGACTTCGGTGACCGTAATTTGGACCAGACTGTGACAATATGTTTGGGTACAGAATTGGACCCAGAAATAACGGCGCAGCACGCAGGTGAACAAGCACACGTAGAACGTATTCACACATGCGAACGACGTAAAAGAATTGACGAACGCAGTTAAAAACTCATATCCTGTTCGCTACACGCGAGACTCAAAAGATACTCATACGGTTTAGAGTCGACGACGAAGTAGCCGACGATGTCATCGAGCCAAAGTGGTCGAGTGTCCGATGACGTAGCTCGGTGAGTGACGTGGTCACGTAAAGCCATGACCGTTGGTCCCGGAGTTCCGGCCCTATGAAACTGCTCCTCCAAGACCTACTAGGCCCCCCGTGCTCGTGGACGAACCCTCAGTGCGACCATGAGTACAAAGCGGCAGGGCTTGGCCCGGCCTCGTGCCCGGTCCCTGGCTCGGTCTTCCTCTAGTGGTGAAACAGGTGACAGTGCTTCGATCACGCCGAGGCACCAGGAAAGAAGCCTGCGGGTTCTCCCATGGACCGGACGCCCAGCGAAGGAGACAGCCTGGAACCTTCCGATTCCCGCGCACAGTTGATGATGATGATGATGATGATGATGATGAACCTTATGCTTTGCTGGCACTCGCCCACAAAGGGGGATCGGCCAAGAACCGGGCGGCAGGATCATCAAGTGTGCTAAGTCAAGCATTCAGGTAGTCTCGTAGCCGTAAATAATAACAATAGGCTAACAGGGTAATCTCTTTGTTGCCCTTATGTACTCGCACACAGCAGAAAAAACCTCCCTGTGGCTATAACCTAATGTAATCCCTCCGAAGGATAAAATTAGGTCCACGTTTATTGTTAAAGCTAGCTTCTCAATTGGTTCGACCAGGTATCTTTTCCTTTGATAAGCATAACGTTGACAGGATAAAAAGTAATGATCTATTGATTCCGATTCCTTGCAAAAGAAAGACAACGGAGATGCTGTTAGTCCAGCTTTATGTAGGCAGTAATTCAGATGCGGAATCCTGCATCGTAATCTGGTGATTGTAATTTCTAACTGCCGAGATACACACCACTGTTTGTTCTAGCATTCTCTTAGATGTAAGAAGTCTCTGACATTATCCAATGATAATTTTTCTATTTCTTTGTGCAAACAAGCCTTTCTACATCTGAGTGCTGTTACGTAGGCGAAATCACGTAAAATAGGTAAGAGTGGTCCGCTTAAAGATGCTTTGGCTAACGAGTCTGCCATCTCATTTGAATAAATCCCGCAGTGGCCGGGTATCCATAGCAAGTGAAGCAGCAAGTGGCAGTGCGCAGTTGTCGCACTGCCACGCTTTCTCGAGCCACACGCGCACCAGATCGCCGTTCTCTTCGCCAACCCGTGGCACATACACGATTCGCCCCACACGGCGCACTAATTCAAAAAGTCCCGCAGGTCATCACCGATATTGATTGATTGATTTGTTGGGTTTAACGTCCCAAAACCACGACATGACTATCAGAGACGCCGTAGTGGAGGGATCCGGAAATTTCGACCACCTGGGGTTCTTTAACGTGCACCCAAATCTGAGCACATGGGCCTACAAAGTCCCCGCCTCCATCGGAAATGCAGCCGCTGCAACCTGGATTCGATCGCGCGACTTGCGGGTCAGCAGCCGAGTACCTTAGCCACTAGACCACCGCGGCAGAGGGTCATCACCGAGTCGCCACCGAACGGCGCACTGTGTTGTTCTTGCATAAGTGAACCTGCGCATACATATATCATCACACAGACATCTGAGTTAACCCATCGCATCGATACCGGTGACGCTCGACTACCGCATCTCAACCATATTATCAGAGAGTAGACAGAGAGAAGACGGCCTTCGTGACTCCTGATAGACTTTATCAGTTGAAAATGATGCCTTTTGTATTATGTAATGCTCCTGTGACTCTTGAGCGCATGATGGACTCTTGCCATCGAGGCATCAAGTGGACCATCTGCCTCTGCTATCTTGACGATGTTATTGTTTTGTCGACTTGTATTGAAGACCATCTTACCCGTCTGTCCACGGTGCTTGGTGTTTTTCTACGTGCTAACCTGCAACTTAACTCTTCCAAATGTCGCTTTGTGCAACGCTAAATCTGCGTACTCGGCCATCTTGTTGACGCTGCGAGCGTACAACAAGACCCTGCGAAAGTCCGAGCAGTTCACGACTTCCCCACACCCCGCTCAGCCAAGGATGTTCAAAGTTTTCTGGGACTGTGCTCCTACTTCCGTCCTTTGGTCGAGAATTTCGCTGAAGTAGCCCATTCCCTAAGCTGCCTCCTCAAAACGGATGTCGCATTCAATCAAGGCCAACAGCAAACAAGCGCCTTCTCATCGCTCGTTGACATTCTCACCAATCCACCAGTCCTGGCACACTTCGACCCATCTGCCACCACGCAGCTTCGTACCGATGCCAGTGGCCGCGGCATAGGCGCAGTGCAGGCGCAATGGCAACAAGGGATGCACTGCGTCGTCACGTACGCAAGCCGACTGTAGTCGTGATCGTAACAAAATGATTCGATCACAGAACATGAGTGCTTAGCTCTCGTCTGGGCCATTGCGAAATTCTGACCGCACCTCTATGGCAGACAATTCTCAGTTATTACGGACCACCATGCGCTTTGTTGGCTCTCATCGCCCAGGGACCCTACGGGACGCCTTGGTTGCAGGGCGCTGCGCTTATAAGAATACAGTTCTTCCGTATCCTAGAAATTCGGACAACTTCACAAGGATGCCGACTGTTTGTCCCGTAACACAGCCGATATTGTAATTGAAAACCGCACGTCCTAGAGTTAAGCTTCTATCATACAATACCTTCATCAGAACTAAATTAGGATATGCTTCAATTGTATGGGACCCCTACAACAAAAGTGATGTGAAAGAACTAGAACGTGTCCAAAGAAAAAGCATTGCGCTCTATATCTAATAAGTATAGGATGACTGACTCGCCTTTCTTACTAATGAAGCAACATAACATCTCATCGTTAGAATCGTGTAGAAAGGTCAGTAGGTTGATTTTTCTTCACAAGCGTCTCACCAGAAATACAAATATAATTATTCCTGATTGTGTACGTCCCCACTCAACTAGGAAAAGCTAGACACACCCACAGTAGGTCATTTGCCCTAATTTTCGCAAAAACAAAATTGTATCAATAAAGCTTATTTCCTAGAACTGTGTCCGAATGGAATGCCTTACCTTCCACTGTTGTTGATGGTAATGACTTTGTACGCGAACTGGAAAACTTGTATTGTGTGCCGTCATTGTAATTGATGTCTCTTTTGCGTTTCCTTTTTCTTATTGCTCTTACTTTCGCTTGTTCGCTGTGCTTGCGATGTTTTTTTTAAAATTATTTTGTAATTTTTGTATAGCCCCTCCTGCATGGACCACACAGTGGTCTGCAGTATTGTTAAATAAAAAATATCCCTGAAATGATGGAAGATGGACAGGAAGCCCTCGTTCTCTCAATGACAGCCTTCACCAACATAGCTGCTGAACAACGCCGTGACCCCTCTTTGCGTCCTACTATGAATGGTCTGCAATCTCCCCACCTTGACCACTTCTTACAATTGTTCGTCCTTCACAACGACATCTTGCATCACTACAACGCCCGCCCTGATGTTGCTGAGATCGTTGTTCCCGCGCATCTCCGCACAGACGTACCGGCCCAACTTCATGACGCACCCACCGCAGGGCACCTAGGGGTGTCACGCACGTATGGCAGCGTTCGCCGATGATTCTTTTGGCCTGGCCTCTACCGTTCTGTGCGACAGTACGTTGTGGCATGCGTCCTCTGCCAGCGTCGCAAGACACCTTTGCAAGGGCCTGCTGGTACCTTCCAGCCCATTGAAATACCAGATGAGCCATTTTTCTGAGTCGGCCTCGATCTACTAGGACCTTTTCCCGCGTCGGCAACCGGTGATATTTGGATTGTCATCGCTACCGACTACGCAACATGGTATGCCGTAAGACGATCCCTACCCACCAGCTGGGCTACTCATGTAGCCGATTTCATTCTTCATGACATCAATCTGCGTCGTGGTGCTGCTCCTCAGTTGATAACCGACCGCGGCCGCTGTTTTCTAGCTAAAGCAGTCGACGAGCTCCTGCAATCCTGCTCTACCCACGACAAGTTCACTATAGCGTGCCACCCACAAACCAACGGCCTTACCAAACGCCTCAATTGTACCCTGACAAATGTGTTAGCGATGTACGTATCGAAGGATCACAAAGATTGGGACATCCACTTACCTTTCGTTACCTTTGCATACAACTCTTCAAGTCATGATACAGCTGGATTTTCACCTTTTACCTACTGTTGTGTTACGACCCGCCTTTACCCATGGACACCATGCTCCATTCTGACGCCACTTCATTGACTGCCTATGCTCGTGATGCCCTGGCCCATGCTGACATCGCCCGCAAAGTCGCCTGGGACCGTTTGTGTGCCTCGCAGCTTAACCAAAAGATTGCTTACGATCGCCGGCACCGCGACGTACAGTACTCCCGGGGGTCGTTAGTATTGATGCGGTTACCATCACGCCGTGTCGGTCTCTGAAAAACTCATGTCCCGTTACGTTGGCCCTTACCGCGTCATACGCAAGGTCACCAGTGTGACCTATGAGATTGCTCCACTTCATACCGCGTCAGTAAGAGCTTCAGTCCCGAACGTCTCGCGACTTAAAATACTCACGCCCCGATGATTGGTCGCACCGGGATCAATGTCACGGGCTGAGTAGGTAATGTCACGGGCTGAGTAGGTACCTCAGATTGACGACAATGAAGTGCTGAGAGAAACGTGCACGGACTGCAGCAGCGTTGCACACATTCACTCGCAAATATATTCTTAGCATACACTTTCTTCCCCATTACAATATTAGCACACAATATTTTAAGCAACACAAACGAGTGCGAACAAACACCCGGCACAACAAAAGTCTGCAACCCTTTCCATCACTCATGGTGCATCACATTCACAATGTACCACCTAATGCAATTCACAGAGCAATTCAGTTTCACAACACATGAAATATAACCGCAGGTACTTGAGTACAACAGTCCATGACACATTTGATAGAATACGAACGTACAAGGGTCTGTCTTTGCAACACTTGTACAATCATATCGATCACATTCATTCATCCATTCATTCATTCATTCATTCATTCATTCATTCATTCTTTTATTCCGTAGTGGAGCATACGCACCAACGCGTATGCGCCTTCGGAAGATAACGAAAAGCCCTGTGCTCTGCTTGCGTGAGAGCATGTGCCGCCTTTGCCAGACTTGCCGTACGGCCATTTTTTGTTGAAACCTCGTTGCGACTTCTCTGCTCGAATAAACGTCA